>NW_022589737.1:13920790-13922209 GCF_004348235.1 Phoca vitulina
CATATTCTATCCCTTCATAGTAGTTACCCATATTTTTGGCATATATACATATATATATATATATATATATATATATATATATATATATATATATATAAGTTGTTCTCTCTTTAAATTTTTGAGATAGTTTCTTCTAACAGATCAAAATATACCCTAAATCTCTAGTGTATGGTTTTTTTCTACTCCCCTGCCTGATCACATTCTGTCCTTTTTCTTTTTTTTTTTTTAAATCCTCTTCTTCCTTTTTTCAAACAACTTCTTATCAATTCCTTTTATAAAATTTTTTATAATTTCCATCCTTACAGTCATATTCCATCCTTTCAACATATCAACCCTTATTTTTGTACATATATAAGTTTTTCTTTATTTAAACTTTTGGGAGGCACTTTCTTCTAACAGACCAAAATACACCCAAAATCTAGTGTGTGGCACTGATCTATATACCAGCCTGATCATATTTGATCATATTCTGTTTTTTTTGTTTTGTTCTGTTTTTCTTTGTTTTTATCTTTATCTTTTTCTTTTTTTTTTTTTTCTTTTTCTTTTTACTCTCTTTCCCTTTCTTCTCCCACTGCTTCAGGTCTTTGTGATTTGTTTAGAGTATATTTTCTGGGGACGTTTCTACCCTGTTAGCATTTTGTTCTCTCATTAATCTATTCTCCTCTGGACAAAATGACAAGATGGAAAAAATCACCTCAACAAAAAGAACAAGAGGTAGTACCGACTGCCAGGGACCTAATCAATACGGACATTAGTATGATGTCGGATCTAGAGTTCAGAATCATCACTTTAAAGATACTAGATGGGCTTGAAAAAAGAATGGAAGTTATTAGAGAAACCCTTTCTGGAGAAGTAAAAGAAGTAAAATCTAACCAAGTAGAAATCAAAAAAGCTATTAATGAGGTGCAATCAAATATGGGGGCACTAACTGCTAGGATAAATGAGGCAGAAGAAAGAATCAGTAGTATAGAAGACCAAATGATGGAAAATAAAGAAGCTGAGAAAAAGAGAGATAAACAACTACTGGATCACGAGGGCAGAATTCGAGAGATAAGCGATACCATAAGAAAAAACAACATTAGAATAATTGGGATCCCAGAAGAAGAAAGAGAGAGAGGGTCAGAAGGTATAATGGAGCATATTATAGCAGAGAACTTCCCTAATTTGGGGACGGAAGCAGGCATCAAAATCCAGGAGGCACAGAGAACTCCTTTCAAAATCAATAAAAATAGGTTAACACCCCAACATCTAATAGTAAAACTTATGAGTCTCAGAGATAAAGAGAAAATCCTGAAAGCAGCTCAGGAGAAGAGATATGTAACCTACAATGGTAGAAACATAAGATTGGCAACAGACCTATCCACAGAGACCGGGCAGGCCAGAAAGGACTGGCAGGATATATTCAGAGCACTAAATGAG
>NW_022589737.1:13937209-13943561 GCF_004348235.1 Phoca vitulina
AAATGTGTAATCTTTCAAGAAAAATCTTTAAAGGAAAAAAAAACCTAGACATTTAAATCTTTGATGTTTATGACTTATTAAAACTTTCTCAATCTTTAAATATACATTTAATGTATAGGATTTTTAATGAAATTAATAGCATGAAAAATGATCACAGATCAAATGTACATACACACACATGATATTTACCCAATGTAATATTAATTATGGAATTTACTCTTCTTAGAATTTAGTATCTGAAACAGCTGTGAAGAGGAAAATAATTATAGTATGGTGACCAATAACAACCATTTCAGTTATGCAGGCTAAATTAAAATATAACCAAGCTCATGTTTCTCAGAATATATTAACTGAGTGTAATTTTTTTAATGCTTAGTAAGCAATTTTTTATTTAAACTATGTTTGATACCACTTTCCAAAGTGGTTTGACCTTTAAGAGAGTCAAGATGGACTTTAAGACATAAAACAATAATTCAATTTTGTTGTAAAAAAAGCTGTGTTCACTACTCTAGCATCATTCTTAGTATTTCATTTTGCTTATAATACCCATATTGTTAAAATTCAAAGTGCACAGAAATTTTAGACATTATGTCTCATGATTAACATATTGTAAATGACAAGGCTGAAACCAAGATTAATAGATTTACTTACATTAGATATTTATTCAAGTATAAAAGAATATTACTATCCGAATCTCATATACTTCAGTGAGATTATATTTCCTACCACAAAAAAAAAAAAAAAATACATCTTAAATTTTTAGGCACCTCATGTTTTTTTAATTTGTATGTCCTATTATATATAGAGTATATTTCTTTTTTTTTTTTTTTTTTTTTTAAAGATTTTATTTATTTATTTGACAGAGAGAGAACAAGTAGGCAGAGAGGCAGGCAGAGGGAACGGGAGAAGCAGACTCCCCGCTGAGCAGGGAGCCCGATGCGAGGCTCGATCCCAGGACCCTGGGATCATGACCTGAGCCGAAGGCAGCGGCTTAACCGACTGAGCCACCCAGGCGCCCTAGAGTATATTTCTACTATAAAACTTCACATATTAAAATGCCTTTTTTTTAACATTTTTTTGTTAGGTTGCAGTAAGACCCATTATCAGTGATGTATAATATTAAAGATTTATATTTGCTGAATTATATGTCCTTTTGGATTTTCTGTGAATCTACTCCATGCTATCTTCAAATTACAGTTCATAATTCAGGATTAAGTTCTATATTGACAAAACTAATAGTAGATAAGTATAAAAGGAGTGGCAAAACCAGGTAATGGCTTTTAAAGCACATGCTCAGAAGTGCACACATTCCTTTTGTCCACTCTTCTCTGGCCAAAGAATATGGTCAAAGCATGAAGTGTGAATGACATACAAGGAACTGCAAATAGTTTAAAGTTGGTGAGCTTTGACATACACATACACCCTTGAAGCCATCTCCACAATAAAATACAGAATAATCCTATCATCTGCAAAAAATTCTTCATGCTCTTTTTAATACCTCTCACCTTTAAACTCTGTCACCAGGCAACAAATTTCAGTCACTATATTTAGTTCACGGTATAAATGTATATATAAACACAATTGTATGGGGTGTACTCTTTCTTTCTTTTATTTATTTTTTTTTAGATTTTATTTATTTGACAGAGAGAGAGAGACAGCAAGAGAGGGAACACAAGCAGGGGGAGAGGGAGAAGCAGGCTCCCCGCGGAGCAGGGAGCCTGATGTGGGGCTCGATCCCAGGACGCTGGGATCATGACCTGAGCCGAAGGCAGACGCTTAACGACTGAGCCACCCAGGCGCCCCTGAGGTGTACTCTTCCTTAACTCACTTCTTTGACCTAGCATAGCATTTGAGATTCATATCTGCTGGTTGCATCTTTAAACGTTTTGTTCTTTTTTACTTAGCAAACTCTATTGGATGGATATACAAAACTTTATTAATTAGTCAATGGACATTTGGGTTGTCTCCACTTATTGGCTAATATGATTAGTGCTGCTAAGAACAGTCAAACAATCATCTATATGGATATATACTTCAACTCCTGTTGGATAAATACCTAGGGGTAGTATGACTGGGTTGCATGGTAAATGTATATTAACTTTATACGAAACTAGCAAACTGCTAGTTTGGTTGTATACTTTTTCATCCAGTCAGCAATATTTGAGAATGGAAAATCTTCTGTATCCTTGATAATCTCAGCTATATAGTCAACCTATTTAAGTTTAGTCACTCTAGTGGGTATTGTTTTAATTTGAATTTCTCAATGTTGGTCTTTTTTTTTAAATCAAGTAACATTAATTTCCTTAATAAAGTGATATTCAGATTTTAATTGTTTTCATATCCAATTTGGTTAAGATGTATTTCAAGAAATTTGTTTATTTTAATGGAGGTGTCAAATTTGTCAGCATAAAGTTATAATTATTATCATCCCTTAAGTGGAATTACATCAACTAAAAAGTCTTTCCACAGTGAAGAACTAAAAAGTCTTTGCCATTAACAAAGACAACCTACTAAATAAGAGCAAATATTTGTAAGTCATACATTTAATAAGGGGTTAATATCCAAAATATATAAAGAATTTATACAACTTAATGACAAAAAAATTAAAAACACCAAATGATCTGGTTAAAAATGATCAGAAGATTTGAATTATTCTGCAAAGAAAACATACAGGTGTCCAACAGGCACATGAGAAGATGTGCAAAGCCACTAAATATCAGCAAAATGCAAATTAAAATCACAATGAGATATCACCTCACACCTATCAAATTGGCTATTATCAAAAAGACAAAAAAACAAAAAGCAAGGGTTGGCAAGGATACGGAGAAAATAGAACCCGTATACACTGTTGGTAGGAAGGTAAATTGGTCCAGTCAATATGAGAAACAGAATGGAGACTCCTCAAAAAATTAAAACAGAAATACCATACAAGCCAGCAATTCCACTTCTGGGTACTTATACAGAGGAAATGAAAACACCAGTCCAAAAAGACATATGCCCTTATGTTCACTGGAGCATTATTTACAATAGTCAAGATATGGAAGCAATCTAAGTGTCCAATGATAGATAAACAGATAAAAAGTATGTGAGGTTACACACACACCTACACACACACACATGAATGTTGCACATATAAAAAGAATGAAATATTGCCATTTGTGACAGTACGGATGGACCTTGAGAGTATTATGCTAAGGGAAATAAGTCAGATAGAGAAAGACAAATACCATATGATTTCATTTATATGTGGAATCTAAACAAACAAACAAACAAAATAGAAACATACTAACGGATACAAAAAACCAACTATCGGAAACCAGAGGAAGAAGGTGTTGTGGAATGGGCAAAATGGTGAAGAGGATTACGAGACACAAACTTTCAGTTATAAAATATATAAGCCATGGAGATGTAATATATAGTATAGGGATATGATGTGCCTCTGAAAATAATGTTATATTATATGTAACTTACACACCAAATAAATAAATAAATCATAATGTACTAACACCCTGAAAAATAAATAAAATAAACAATACCAGCAACAGCAACAAAATTACCAAGGATGGGTGTTATGTCAAAGGGACACATGAGCCAATTGAAAGAGCTCCCACTGACCAAGCCTGCAACAATTTGAGCAACAAAATAATAAACACTATCAGATTATTGCTCCAAGTATAAAATAAATATCAATTAGTCCATAATAATATAAATAAATAATACGAATAAATAAGTAGTATAAAGAAAGAAATCTCCCTTGTAGGAGAATTTAAGTGATTTATGTGGATATTCCCTCCACCATCCAAAAGTTGGGAGAATAATTTTTCACTCCCTAAGTGTAAGTTCTATTTCCACTGAAAGTGATGAAAAGGATTGGGGAAAATGACTTTAGGGTGGATAAACCAAACAAACACTACCTCAGCCAGGAAATCAAGGAAAATTTAATAGGGATATGTCATGCTGATAACATGTCCTACTTTACTTCTGTGGTCTCTCTCTCAAAACAGTTTTTTTTTACACTAATTATGAGAAAGAAAAACAGACAAAAATCAATGGACATTCAACAAAATACCTGACCACTACTCAAAATTGTTAAGATTATCAAAAACTAGGAAAGTCTGAAAAATTGTCACAGCCAATAGGAGTCCAAGGATGTATGATGACTAAATGTAATGTGAGGTCTTAGATGAGATCCTGGAATAGTAAACATTCATTAGGTTAAAAAAATAAAAAAATAAAATAAATAAATAATAAATTACAGAGTTTTTCAATAAAAATGTATTAATATTGGTTTGTTAATCATAAAAAATAAACCATACTAATGTAAGATGTTAATAATAGAGGAAACTGATATGGGATATATGGGAAACTGCATTAGCTTTGCAAATTTTCTGTACATTTATTTTGATGTTAATTTTTTAAATTCACTCCAGGGTGCCTGGGTGGCTCAGCTGCTTAAGCGTATAACTCTTGGTTTTGGTTCAGGTCATGATCTCAGGGTCCTGAGACTGAATCCCTGCATCAGGCTCCATGATCAGCAGGATGTGCTTGAGATACTCTATCTCCCTCTGCCCTTGCCCCCCAGCTCTCTCTCTTTCTCTCAAATAAATAAATAAATCTTTAAAAATAAATCAATAAATTCACTCCAGGATTTTGTATTTATTCTTTGTATAAAAGATTTTATTTATTTATTTGTTTGTCAGAGACAGCACAGACAGGGGGAGTGGCAGGCAGAGGAGAAGCAGGCTCCCTGCTGAGTGAGGAGCCCAATGTAGGGCTCGATCCCAGGACCCTGGGATCATGACCTGAGCCTAAGGCAGATGTTTAACCAACAGAGCCACCCCGGCATCCCATAAAATCTCTTTTATTCACTTAATTTTTGTCTTTGTGTTATAGGAAACAAATAATAGGATCATTTTTTAAACTACTTTATCAATCTCTGCCTTTTTAAAAATATTTTATATATTTATTTGATAGAGAGTGAGAGAGAGCACAAGTGAGGGGGGGGAGGCAGAGGAAGAGGTTGAAACAGAATCCATGCTGAGCAGGAAGACTGACTTGGAACATGGGGCTCCATACCAGGACCCTGGTATCATGACCTGAGCCAAAGACAGATGCCCAACTGACTGAGCCACCCAAGTGCCCCAATCTCTGACTATTTATTTATTTTATTATTTTTTAAAATATTTTATTTATTTATTTGAGAGAGAGCACAGGCAGGAAAGAGGGGGAGAAGCAGACTCCTCACTGAGCAGTGAACCTGATCATGACCTCAGATGAAGGCAGACACTTAACCTACTGAGCCACTCAGGCACTCCCAATCTCTTCCTTTTTAATTGGAGCATTTAGATCTATAATGTCTAGTATTTGAAAATTAAAAATGCCCGTTTAGATTTAAGTTAACAAAATTAAAATTACTTTGTCAGTCTCACTAGATATATTCCAAGGATTCATTAGTTATATACATTGAAAACTTCACCAGATACTGTAAAAATTTTCAATAGTCATATATGTATTCAAAAGAATTTAAAGGAAAACATAGTATTTTATATTTACTCAGGTAACTACCATTTATTTTACTCTTCATAAAGATACTCTTTTTTTTCTTCTAATTTTCCTTCAGCCTGAAAATCTTTTAGCATTTTAGTTATAGAATTATTTGATGAATTTTTCTCTTTCTCTGTCTCTCTCTTTTTTTTTTTTTTCTGTTTTTGTTTGTTTGTTTTTCTCCCTTGTCTTCTGGCTTGATATTTTCTGACAAAAAAATCAAGGTCATTCAAATAGTTGTTCCCTTAAATGTAACATCACATATTTCTCAGGGTGTTTTCAAAATATCTTCCTTATCTTTGGTTTCCAGCAATTTGGATTACAATAGTGATATTTGGCCTGGCGATATTTGGAGTGTTGTGTAAAAAGTAACCACAACATGGGCAGACTATAGAGCTCACTGTGGTTTTGGATAACAGCCATTTTCCATTATATCAAGGAAATGAAATGAATGAAATGTTCAGACATGTAGTTAAAAGTATAAAGTGTTTTGCCAAAGATAAACAGTAAGTTTCAAAAAGGCAGTGAAAACAGTTCTGACTTATAAACAATAAGAACATTCAAATATATATATATATATATATATATATATATATATATATATATATATTAGCTAAGAAACTCTTTCTTTTTTTAAATTTTATTTTATTATGTTATGTTAGTCACCATACATTACATCATTAGTCTTTTATGTAGTGTTCCATGATTCGTTGTTTGCGTATAACACCCAGTGCTCCATTTAATACATGCCTTCCTTAATACCATCACTGGGCTAACCCATCCCCCCACCCCCGTCCCCTCTAAAACC
>NW_022589737.1:13943661-14040600 GCF_004348235.1 Phoca vitulina
TGTATTATTTGTTTCAGAGGTACAGGTCTGTGATTCATCAGTCTTACACAATTCACAGCACTCACCATAGCACATACCCTCTCCAGTGTCCATCACCCAGCCACCCTATCCCTCCCACCCACCACCACTCCAGCAAACCTCAGTGTGTTTCCTGGGATTAAGAATTCCTCATATCAATGAGATAATATGATACTTGTCTTTCTCTGATTGATTTATTTCACTTAGCATAATACCCTCTAGTTCCATTCACATCATTGAAAATGGCAAGATTTTGTTTGGGTTTTTTTTGATGGCTGCATAATATCCCATTGTCTATATATACCACATCTTCTTTATCCATTCATCTGTAGAGGGACATCTGCGCTCTTTCCACAGTTTGGCTATTGTGGGCATTGCTGCTATAAACATTGGGGTGCACATCCCCCAAATATATATTTTTAATTTAGTTCCTACCAACATATACCGAAAAAAAACAAAAAAACAAAAACAAAAAAAGAGAGAGAGAAATGCTATGTATAACCATATCTACATTTATAGTTTTTCATTTGACAGTGAGTTAATATGTGCAGATAGTACAGGTTTATCTAGCATATAATTTTGGCTTGTGCACACACACAAAGAGATGGCTGATCAAAAAAATGTAATAAATAGTTTTAAAAGAAGTGATTGAGACCTTTAAAATTTGAGCTAATAAAGGAAAATTAAGTTTTGAAGGCTATTTGGACAAACAAATGGCATTAATGTGTATTATTTATTATTGGGTTAATAGGTCTTGTTTGTTTTATTGTTTTGAATCTACTTTCAGCTCCATTTTTTTCAAATAATTAACAAATTGAATGTGTCTTTCTCCTCTTTCAAGAAAGTATATGACTTTATACCTTTTTATGATGTCATCTGAACTCTGCATTATCTAAGTTATGAGATCCTACAGGGCAAGAGTTGTTCAGAATTGTGGGCCAGGTGATCCCTCTCTCTAGGTGTGTTTTAAAATCTGTCACCTAGATCTTAAAATTATGTTATTGTTCTTATCCAAGTCCTGGTGAAAATAATTCCTTGAGATACAACCTTCAGTGATGAATCTCAGTTATGAGTATATAGAAGTGGCCTAGGATTTGATATTTAGGATAGATAATGTTTTCTCTGACTGAACAAAGGGATTAACTTCTGCCCAAGGCAAATTATTTTCTACCATACAAATAATTCCATTAAAGTAGAATGCCCACAGGCCAACTTCTCCATAAACTCACAATGGGCTTAATTTTAATTTGGGGAATGGATTAAAGGAATCATATCTATCTATCTATCTATCTATCTATCTATCTATCTATCTATCCATCAATCAGCTATCATTTATCAATTATCTTTTTAATCATCTATTCTTTCATCTAGTTCTGTATTTCTCTATCTTGCTCTCTCTCTATATATATTTCTTATTATCTGATATGCTTAATCCAAGGTCTCCTAATTCTTCTATTCCCACATCTTTCCCAAAGAGTAGTAGCTAAATGTTTTCATGTTGAACAGATATCTTTAGAAATTGCAATATCTATGTATAATAATCATAAATATCCTATTTTACAGTTTTGCCAAGAATTTTATTATATATCTGTTGTAGAAACTCACAATGATTGGCTTTATTATCTTCCTTTTGCAGATTAGAAAACTAAATGTAGAGAAGATTATAAAGTAACCAGTCAAGAGGGTGAAAATGGGACTTGAAACAATGCCTCCTATATCAAAGACTTTTCCTTTTTTCACTTCATAAAGAGTAGAGTGTGGGGATCATAATGTGTTATAATCTATATATAGCCTCTAGTATTCTGTGAAAATTCTGATATCTTCTAACTTCAATATCAGGAGCTGTCTCATAACCATCCACTATGTCTCTTTAGTGGTTCAGGAAATCTCGATTTTAGAATCACTTATAATAAGATTTGTGACTAAAGAAGTTAAATAAACCATGATACCTCTTTGTGATATAGAGGAGTCAAAAATTAACTGGATTGGAGAAAGAAACAATTGTATATAAGCAATCAAAATTCTAGGATGTCCCCTCTTCAGAGGCACTGGTGTGATAACTGGTGAATGGAATTTCATATACATTGCTAAAAGATGTTTTCTATTATTTCTATTAATTATTTCAGGAAATTGTTTTGTTTTAAGCTGCAATTGAAGAACACTTGAAAGAATATTTCTATTTGTATGCTGTTAAACTACCCATTTTTTTAACTCCAGTGTTAAGAATATACTGAGACTGAAGGGCAAGAATGCATTGGTAAAAGAGCCACATATTATTTTTTAATAACATTTCCATGAATATTAACGCTTTTTTGAAGGCACTCAAAGTTTTAGTGATGTTGACATCACTATGGCTTTAACTACATTCATTCCTTCCATTTATGTTGCTTTAGGAAGCTCGTAACAAAGAGCCTTATATGTCTTCAAATGCAGGTAAGCATGAAGAAAAAGCATGTGTCTGACACCTCCTCATTGAGAGTAGTTGGCAGTACTTCTGCTTACCTCTCAAGCTTATCTTCCTTCACTCCTTCTTATATATACAGTGCTCTAGTTGTGGCAGAATTCTTATAGTTTCCTCACATTTGTTTCATCTTTGTGATTGCACAAATTTTCCTCTCTGTATTGAAATGTCTTCTCTTATGTACCTTTATTCTATAGTAGCTCCTTATTTTTTACATCTATCTCACTTCTTTTCTTCTTAGTTGTCTTTTCTGTCATTCCTAAAAAGCAGAGATAATCATGTATTTCTTTTTACTGGAACTTGTAAAAATATCTATTATGGTACTTATAATTTTGCATTCCATTTTAAATGTACCCGCCTTTCTCACTGTGTGGGTTCTTTGAGAGAATAAAAATATCTCATTTATCACAGTATCACTAACCATACCCTCTAATTGTAAATTATTCATTGAATTTTGTTAAATGAAGAAACATACGTATACATGATATCACTACCACATGTATCCAGGTGGGATAACTTGGATTATCCCTCACACAGCTCAAAGTTTTAGTACCTTAACAAAATAAAAGTTGACTTCTTACTCATGCCATAAGCCAGTACAGGAAGAAAACAGGAAAAATAAGGTTGGGGGACAAAGCGTTTATTTCCTGAATCAACCAGAGAACCAGGTTGTTTTCAGGCAAATTATCTTTAGATCTTCCACTAGATCCTCTATATCTAATTGGACAAATAGGGTAAATAGAAAGACAGTGCAGAGCATTACCCAAAATATTTTAGAAGCCAGAGCTGACAGTGGGATGCTTATCACTATATCCACCATATCACTGTCCAGAAATCAGTTCTTTGATCCTGTTCAATTGCAAGGAGTATGGAAAATGTAACTGCATGCATAGGAAGAAATGGAGAAAGTGATACTAGTAAAATCTAGCATTCTTTGATTTAATATGTTCTATTCAATTGGAATAAAGCACTCACACTATGTTTGTTGAAATGAAGCAATTCTCTGATTTGGATTTTTAACTTCAATTTGACTAAAATAGCCAAGTAGTTTGCTATTCTTAGATGGTCAGCATGAAGACATAGCTCTCAGGATGTTATCTAACTGGTGTTCTCTCTGATTTATAGGGAAGATTTTCCCTCTCAGGAACCACACCTATTTGATGGGTGACAATGGATTGAGTAGCCTGTTTTCAGTAATCATTACATCATTACATCATTAGTTCAATGTCATCTAAGACAAGACCCATCTAACCAACTAAATCAAAACTAGGTAATGGCAAAGAAAAAATATATAATAATAGTCAATTAATGGTATTATAAAGGGATATCCTGATCATTAATGAATGGCTCAATCACCTTGTAGCTTCACAGAAATGTCTTTGCCCATGTCTACCATATTGTTTATTTTCCAAATGAATTTGAAGGGATTTCTGTCTTGACCATGACTGTGCAGGAATGCCTTCCCACTATTAACAACTAGAACCTCTCCCCCACCAAATACAAGCATATATATATCTCCACTGTTTTCAGATATTGGGCATCACAATAGACAATACAGGACTATGATCCTTGAGGAAAAGTAAACAAAGTGAAAATTATGATTCAGTGTTTGGAGATGGTTTACACACCACAGAATGGGAAGGGAATGCAAGTCTAGCAGTTTCAGTAAGTGTAAGAAACAGGCCAACCAGCTAATTTTTTCATAACAGAATACCTGAGAAGAGGTTGCTGCACAGAGAGAACTTCAGAGAACATTGTGATGGGAAGAGTGCTCCTCCAGGACATTGTCTGATTAATGATCTGTGCATATGTAAGGAAAAATTACATGAGACTGGGAACAAATTACCAGAAAGTAGTAGACCAAATAATTCCAGGATTTCATGCAGGGCTGGGAATATTTCTTGTTTCCATCCAGCCTGAGTGGAAAGACCTCATTGAATATAGGCATTGGCTGGAGTCCTCAAAAAGGTAACACTTATAGCATGAAGCTAAGTTAAATCTGGGTGAAATGCTGCTCTACACTTACTCTAATCAAACCTCAATTTGAGCAAACTGATTGCAATTAATTATCCACTGGAATATGTCCAACCAGTCTAACACTCTTTAAACAACTACATTAAGATTCAGGCCCAATGATGTAAACATCAAAATATCCAAAATTCAGTCTAAGTATAATATATGGCTTTATAGCTAAATGGAGGTGAGGGGCTCAGTAAGTGGAACTAACTGTAGTTTCCTACACTATTCAGGAAATATTAAAACAAATTATTTAATTTAATAATTTAATAAATCACAATGCCTATTATATTTTTTGGGTTAATGCTAAGAATAATATAAGAATAAAACTTTACAAAACAAATATCAGAGATGAAGTAATTAAAAATTTGATTAAACTAAAAGAACACAACAAAAGAAACAAAAAATTGGAATGAAAATAAAATTGTAGATTTAAACCTAATATATTAATAATTACATTAAATTTAAATAGAATACAATTTTCAAGTAAGGTAGAAAGATTATCCAACTAGTTAAATAAAAACCTTTATCCTATATACATGTAAGTACATTTGTACTTAACAACTGATTTGACAGTTGAAGGAGAATTAGACAACCCATCAGCATAGTTGGATATTTTTTAAATGCCTCTATGAATAAGTTATAGGAAAACAGATATTAATTCATTAATAATAAAGATGTTTGAACAACAAAATAAACAATTTGACCTTATTGACAAATATAGAACATTCCATTAAAAAACCCTAGAGTTCATTTTTTTCAAGTGAACAGGGAACATTTACAAAAAGTGACCATATGTTTGCTTATAAAATATACTCTATAAAATTCAATGAATCAAAATTTTAGAGTTTTTTCTCTGATACAATGGATGAAATTGAATATAATAACAAAATGTAAATAGCATATCCCCAAGATATTTATTAATTAGCTCATACAGTTCTAAAAAAATTAACAGATCAAAGAAGAAATCCCAGCAAAAATACTTGGAACTAACTAATAAAGGAAATATATCAAAAGCTTGTGAGATGGAAATTGAGTTTTGGTATGACAATCTAAGTGCAGTAGTTTGTTAGTATTTACTATATAATTATAAATTATATTACCTAGAGAATCACTTACAAAAGTTAAATAATTCAAAAGATAGTTAAAAATTCAAAAGATAAATAAAAATAGAATATTAAAAATTATTCAGATAACCCAAAAGAAGGCAGGAAAAGAACAGGGGAATTAAAATTAGATACAGCAAACAGAAATAAATAATAAAATTATATAGCCCTAAGTCCACTCATATCAATCATTACATTGAATGTTGTCTAAAAATTTTAATTAAAATAAAGAGATTTTTTTTTTTAAGATTTTTGATTTTTTATTAGAGAGAGAGAGAGAGGATACAAGCAGGGAGAGCGGCAGGTACAGGGAGAGTGAGAAGGAGGCTCCCCACTCAGCAGAGAGCCCGACATGGGGCTCGATCCCAGGACCCTGGAATCATGACCTGGGCCGAAGGCAGACGCTTAACTGACTGAGCCACCCAGGCGCCCCTAAAATAAAGAGATTTTTTAAAGTTCATTAAAAGATCTGATTTTATGCTCTCTATAAGAGATATAATTTAAATAAAATGTAGATTGTAAGAAATGGATAGAAAAATAATTCTTTGTAAATAGTAAGCTTATAAAGACTTGAGTGTTTTTACAAACATCAGGTAAAATGAACTTCAAAAGAAAGAGCATTACCAGAGAGAACAGTGTCATTCCAAATTGTTAAAAGTGACATATCAGGAAAATATCGCAATTAGAACAGAACTTCTTAATAATAGAAATGTAAAATATATGAAGAAAACTTGACAAAGGTAAAGGAAAAAATAGATAATTTCATAGAGGTTTTCAAACATTTTTCAATAACTGAGAGAAAAATGAGGAAAAAAGGTAAAAACCTTTGGAGAACTGCACAACACTAACAAATGTGTTGAGGTATTTAATATTTTTGGAATGTTCCGCCTGGCAGTTACAAAATGAGTACTATTTTCAAATGCACAGGAAACATTCAATACCATAAACTACATATTGTCCGTAAAAGAAGTTTCAGCAAATTCAAAAGGGTTAGAGTTGAATTGAGTATATTCTGTGAACATGAGGAAATTAAAAATGAAACAATAACACACTTATTTAGTCAAACATCAAATATTTGAAAATTAAATATTTAAATTTCCCTAAGATGCAAAATTCAAATGAAAACTACAATGAGATATCATCTTGCACCGGTCAGAATGACTAAACTTAACAACATAGGAAACAACAGGTGTTGGCAAGGATGCTGAGAAAGAGGAACCCTCTTACACTGTGGTGAGAATGCAACCTGGCTTAGCCTCTCTGGAAAGCAGTATGGAAGTTCCCCAAAAAGTTAAAAATAGAACTACCCTAGCACTGCTAAGTATTTACCAAAGGATACAAAAATACTCATTTGAAGGGATACATGGTCCCCAATGTTTATAGCAACATTATCAAAATAGCCAAATTTCAGAAAAAGCCCAAATGTCCATTTACTGATGAATGGATAAAGAAGGTGTAGTGTGTATTATATATTATATAAATACATCACTCAACCACAAAAACAAATGAAATCTTGCCATTTGCAACAACGTGGTTGGAACTAGAGAATATTATGCTAAGCAAAATAAGTCAGTCAGACAAAGAGAAGTACCATATGATTTCACTCATATGTGGAATTTAAGAAACAAAACAAACAAGAGTAGGGGAAAAAGAAAGAGAGGCAAACCAAGTAACAGACTCTTAACTATAGAGAACAAACTGATGGTTACCAGAGAGGAGGTGGGTGGGGAAGTGGGTTAAATAGGTGATGGGGATTAAGGGGGGCACTTGTAATGAGTACTTGGTGTATGTAAGAGATGAATCACTAAATCCTACATCAGAAACTAATATTACACTATATGTTAACTAACTGGAATTTAAATTAAAAAACTTGGAAAAAGCCATATGCAGAAGAATGAAACTCGACCATTCTCTAACACCATTCACAAAGATAAACTCAAAGTGGATGAAAGACCTCAATGTGAGACAGGAATCCATCAAAATCCTAGAGGAGAACATAGGCAGTAACCTCTTTGACATCAGCCACAGCAACTTCTTTCAAGATACATCTCCAAAGGCTAGTGAAACAAAAGCAAAAATGAACTTTTGGGACTTCATCAAGATAAAAAGCTTCTGCACAGCAAAGGAAACAGTCAACAAACAAAGAGGCAACCCACAGAATGGGAGAAGATATTTGCAAATGACACTACAGATAAAGGGCTGGTATCCAAAATCTATAAAGAACTTCTCAAACTCAACACCCAAAAAACAAATAATCAAGTCAAAAAGTGGGCAGAAGAGATGAACAGACACTTCTCTGAAGAAGACATACAAATGGCTAACAGACTCATGAAAAAATGTTCATCATCATTAGCCATCAGGGAAATCCAAATCAAAACCACAATGAGATACCACCTTACACCAGTTAGAATGGCAAAAATGGACAGGGAAAGAAACAACAAATGTTGGAGAGGTTATGGAGAAAGGGGAACCCTCTTACACTCTTGGTGGGAATGCAAGTTGGTACAACCACTTTGGAAAACAGTGTGGAGTTTCCTCAAAAATTTAAAAATAGAGCTACCCTATGACCCAGCAATTGCACTCCTGGGTATTTACCCCAAAGACACAGATGTAGTGAAAAGAAGGGCCATATGCACCCCAATGTTCATAGCAGCAATGTCCACAATAGCCAAACTGTGGAAAGAGCTGAGATGCCCTTCAACAGATGAATGGATAAAGAAGATGTGGTCCATATATACAATGGAATATTACTCAGCCATCAGAAAAGATGAATACCCAACTTTTACATCAACATGGATGGGACTGGAGGAGATTATGCTAAGTGAAATAAGTCAAGCAGAGAAAGTCAATTATCATATGGTTTCATTTATTTGTGGAACATAAGGAATAACATGGAGGACATTAGGAGAAGGAAGGGAAAAATGGGTGGGGGAATTGGAGGGAGAGATGAACCATGAGAGACTATGGACCTGAGAAACAAACAGGGTTTTAGAGGGGAGGGGGGAGGGGGATTGGTTAGCCCGGTGATGGGTATTAAGGAGGGCACGTACTGCATGGAGCACTGGGTGTTATACGAAAACAGTGGATCGTGGATCACTACATCAAAAACTAATGATGTATTGTATGGTGACTAACATAACATAATAAAATTTAAAAAAAAAAAAGACAGCAGATTTTCTGTATTTACATAAACTTTGAGTATTTTATACATAATATGTATCAGTAAGGTGAATAATAAAAGTAAACTCTGACTATAAAAAAAAAAAAACTTGGAAAAAATTTCCCTAAGATGCTTTGATATGATTAACACAGCTGCTTTGTAGGGAATATATTGGACTGAGGTGATATTAAGATAAATGTTATAACAGCTAGGTGAAAGAATATGGTAGTTTCAATTTGAGTACTGGCAACAAGAGTGGAAGGAGAGAAAGAATTTTACAGTAAAAATATCAGGCTTCATATTTTCTTAAGTTGGGTGCTCAAAGTGAGGGAGAAATCAAGAACAACTTTTGAGTTCTGGTTTGAGAAGCTCAGTGGGTAATGACGCCATACGTTGAAATGTTGAAGGGTCAAAGAAAATATGGTTTGAGAAGGGAAATCAAAGTTTCAGTTTTAGATATTTTGAGTATAGGTTATCTTTAAGGCTTGCCAATGATGCAGAAAACAAGGTTTTGAGGTGGTTGCTCATAATTTTATAATTAGGTCCTGACTGGGAATTCTGTGTATAAAAAACAATGGATTAAACCATCTAGGTAGAGAGACTAAAGAAGAAATAGAAACTATCTCAATAATATGCTTATTGTTTTTCCATAAAATATGCTCTTTCTAGAGTCTTTCTTTCCATTCTACAAGGGCAGCATATTTTCTTCTGCTATGGGACCTACATACATGTTACTGACCCTCTCTGAGATGCTTTCCATCACTTTTCACCTCACTAACTCCCACACTTATATCTCATCTTAGTTTAAATGTTATTCCATGAAGAAATATTCCCTGACTTCCAATGTAAATAATGTATATTTAATCCTAGTATTTATCTCATTTTTTTAATATATCAGCACTTGTACATTATTTATATGATGTATAAGAATATGCCAAATGGGGATATTTTAAATGCCTGTAAATAAACTCTTAATATATTATTGACTCATAAATATATTTCCTTCCATCCCTAATAAACAGTACTTAGCATGTCATCTCTGAAAGTTCTATCATTAAGAAGAGCTGTGTTTTTTAGCAGGGATGTCCACTATCACCACTGCTATTCAACATAGTATTAGAAGTCCTAGCCACAGGAATCAAACAACAAAAAGAAATAAAAGCCATCCAAATTGGCAAAGAAAAAGTCAAACTCTTACTCTTTGCAGATGATATGATACTTTATGTGGAAAACCCAAAAGACTCCACCCCAAAACTGCTAGAACTCATACAGGAATTCAGTAAAGTGGCAGGATATAAAATCAATGCACAGAAATCAGTGGCATTCCTATACACCAACAACAAGACAGAAGAAAGAGAAATTAAGGAGTCGATCCCATTTACAATTGCACCCAAAACCCTAAGATACCTAGGAATAAATCTAACCGAGGAGGCAAAGAATCTGTACTCAGAAAACTATAAAATACTCATGAAAGAAATTGAGGAAGACACAAAGAAATGGGAAAAACGTTCCATGCTCATGGATTGGAAGAACAAATATGGTGAAGATGTCAATGCTACCTAGAGCAATCTACACATTCAATGCAATCCCCATCAAAATGTCATCCACTTTTTTCAAAGAAATGGAACAAATAATCCTAAAATTTGTATGGAACCAGAAAAGACCCCGCATAGCCAGAGGAATGTTGAAAAAGAAAAGCAAAGCTGGCGGCATCACAATTCTGGACTTCCAACTCTATTACAAAGCTGTCATCATCAAGACAGTATGGTACTGGCACAAAACAGACACATAGATCAATGGAACAGAATAGAGAGCCCAGAAATGGACCCTCAACTCTATGATCAACTAATCTTCGACAAAGCAGGAAAGAATGTCCAATGGCAAAAAGAGAGTCTCTTCAACAAATGGTGTTGGGAAAATTGGACAGCCACATGCAGAAGAATGAAACTGGACCATTTCCTTACACCACACACAAAAATAGACTCAAAATGGTTGAACGACCTCAATGTGAGACAGGAGTCCATCAAAATCCTAAAGGAGGAAGCAACCTCTTGGACTTCAGCTGCAGCAACTTCTTCCTAGAAACATTGCCAAAGGCAAGGGAGGCAAGGGCAAAAATGAACTTTTGGGTTTCATCAAGATAAAAGCTTTTTCACAGCAAAAGAAACAGTCAACAAAACCAAAAGACAACTGACAGAATGGGAGAAGATATTTGCAAATGACATATCAGATAAAGGGCTAGTATCCAAAATCTATAAAGAACTTATCAAACTCAACGCCCAAAGAACAAATGATCCAATCAAAAAACGGGCAGAAGACATGAACAGACATTTTTCCAAAGAAGACCTCCAAATGGTCAACAGACACATGAAAAAGTGCTCAACATCACTTGGCATCAGGGAAATCCAAATCAAAACCTCAATGAGATACCACCTCACACCAGTCAGAATGGCTAAAATTAACAAGTCAGGAAACGACAGATGTTGGTAGGGATGTGGAGAAAGGGGAACCCTCCTACATTGTTGGTGGGAATGCAAGCTGGTGCAGCCACTCTGGAAAACAGTATGGAGGTTCCTTGAAAAGTTGAAAATAATGCTGCCTTATGACCCAACAATTGCACTACTGGGTATTTACCCCAAAGATACAAATGTAGGGATCCAAAGGGGTCCATGCACCCTGATGTTTATAGCAGCAATGTCCACAATAGCCAAACTATGGAAAGAGCCAAGATGTCCATCGACAGATGAATGGATAAAGAAGAGTGGTATATATATATACAATGGAATATTATGCAGCCATCAAAAAACAAGGAAATCTTGCCATTTGCAATGATGTGGATGGAACTGGAGGGTATTATGCTGAGGAAATAAGTAAATCAGAGAAAGACATGTATTATATGATCTCACTGATAGGAGGACTTCTTAATCTCAGGAAACAAATTTAGGGTTGCTGGAGTGGTGGGGGGTGGGAGGGATGGTATGACTGGGTGATAGACATTGGGGAGGGTATGTGCTATGGTGAGCACTATGAATTGCTTAAGACTGTTGAATCACAGACCTGTACCTCTGAAACAAATAATACATTATATGTTAAAAAAAAAAAAAAAAAAAAAGATATTAGGAAGGGAAAACTGAAGGGGGGGAATCGGAGGGGGAGACAAACCATGAGAGATGATGGACTCTTAGAAGCAAACTGAGGGTTCTAGACGGGAGGGGGGTGGGGGGGATGGTTAGCCTGGTGATGGGTATTAAAGAGGGCACATAGGGCGCCTGGGTGGCTCAGTTGGTTAAGCAACTGCCTTCGGCTCAGGTCATGATCCTGGAGTCCCTGGATCGAGTCCCGCATCGGGCTCCCTGCTTGGCGGGGAGCCTGCTTCTCCCTCTGACCCTCCCCCCTCTCATGTGCTCTCTCTCTCTCTCATTCTCTCTGTCTCAAATAAATAAATAAAATCTTAAAAAAAAAAAAAAATAAAGAGGGCACATAGTGAATGGAGCACTGGGTGTTATATGCAAGCAATGAATCATGGAACACTACATCAAAAACTAATGATGTAATATATGGTGATTAACATAACATAAAAAAAAATAAATGTAAAATAAAAAAATTAAATAAATTTAAAAAAAGAAGAGCTGTGTTTTAGATATGACATTCTATTTAGATAAAAAATGTGGTCTTTAAGGTGAAATTTTTTCCTTGTTATATATTCTTAGTTGTATCACTGGAAACCTTTAAAATATTAGTGTAACAATTATAAGGAACTACAGGAATGTTTCAATTTCACTTACACATGGAATTGTTTGATATTTTGAAAGCTGGTAATTTTTTCCCCCTTTAGAGGAAATGAAATATGAAGGGAGATATTTGAAATACATTCTGGACTATTTTTACAAAAATTCACTAAAGAAATTATACATAATTGTTTTCTTACATGATCATTTACTTTTTCTCAATTTTATCTTTTTTAATCAATTGGATGTCCCAAAATTTTAGATATAATAGTGCTAAATATAAAAGAGACTATCCATAAAATAACTTTTTCAACATTTACTTTCCCTAACCACCTGTCTACACCAACATATATGCATGGGTGCATATACATATGTCTTATATACACACACAAACACACACATATATGCACACACACATTCTCTCTCTCTCTCTCTCTCTCTCAAACACACACACACACAAACACACAGAGCCAAAACTTTCATCCACAGCTTCTAAAAACATTTTGTATGGAAACTTTATTAGAAAAGATTTATGTATTTATTTGAGAAAGAGAGAGTGAGGGAGCACGGGGGTTGGGGGGGCAAAGGGAGAGGGAGAGAGAAAAAATTTCAAGCAGACTTCCCACTGAGCTCAGAGACTGACTCATCCTTGATCTCATGACCCAAGATCATGACCTGAGCCAAAATCAAGAGTCAGACACTCAATCAACTGAGTCACCCAGGCACCCCTGCATAGAAACTTTTTAAGAAATTCAATTCTGGGGCACCTAAGTGGCTCAGTCTGTTAAGTAGTTGCCTTCGGCTCAGGTTATGATCCTAGGATCCTGGGATGGATCCTACATTGGGGTCCCTGCTCAGCGGGGAGTCTGCTTCTCCCTCTGCCTCTGCCCAGCCCCCGCCCCCGCTCATGCTCTCTCTCTCTCTCTCTCTCAAATAAATAAGTAAAATCTTAAAAAAAAAATACAATTTTAAGCTAAGTATTTGCCAGATGCATTTTTTTTCTTTCAGATTTCAAATACTGTAAAATAATAAACCCCAGGGATATAGAACATTGAGAAATGAACCTATTAAATTTGTTCTTGTAGGTATATCTAGATGAATGAAATAAACTCTACAATAAGAACATATGTTACAAAGAAAAACTACAAATAATGCCTGACACAGTAGAGACATAACCAATGAAATAGTAGTTACATTTAAATGAGGAGACCTATTTCGTCATCCAGTTTGTACAAAATGACTAACTGTTTAAAATTATGCACTTCTGATGGATGCCAATACACTGGCAAAATGCAGTATGTACTTTAATCTGGAAATCCCCAGACACTTTCTACTGCTTGGTTATGCCTTCTTTTAATAGGATTCATTTTATCCTTGGTGATACAATGCTGTTTCAGCAAGAGGGGAATCACTTATCAGGCAAATGAAATCCATACTCAATTTCCTTACAATAATTCAAAAGCATGGGTATCTGAGCTTTGGGACTTAATAATTTATTACAAATCAGAAAAGGAGTTGTATCTGTATATACAACACATTTTGATGAATACAAAAATATTGTAAATGACTACAGGTTTCATTTTAGCTCTAATGCACTTAAGACGGTATTAGGAGTAAACAAGTGTCTCTCATTCCAATTACCAGTTACATATTGAACTTTCTTGAACCAAGAGAAAAGCAAATTCCTGAAATTTTTCAATTTTGATTTTCTATGCTGATGGTTACTGGAGTAAGCCAAGCACAGACAAATGTACTGAGTTACTTATTTTGTTACATAAATAAAGTGAAATTTAAAATAATTGAATCAATTATTGGATATAAAGTAAAGCAAGCACAGGAGAAATTCTTTTATAATAGTTATTAGATCTAATAATTTACTGAAGTACGTAATTGAGCACCAAATAATATACTAGGCATTAAAATGGATCCAGAATTAGGCACATTATTATAGGAAATGCAGATGGAGGATTCTCAAGAGATATGTGTGTTGGAAAGGCAGCTATGGGGGATTTAAAAAAATATATCTCTTGATAAAGAGTTAATGAGGGCTATTTAGCTATTGGCTAACTATCTAAAGTTAATCGTAATATGGAAGTGTTTCCTATGTCCTTTAAAATTATTTTTGCTGTAAAGGTAATTTAAACACTTGTAAATATAAGATTTCTTTATTCCTATGTTTCAGGATAGTACAGTTTAGACAAATTAGGAAGGTTCACATATTTAAACTTATTTTCATTCCATCAAAATTATTAAATCATAGGTAGTTTTCATCTATCCTATTAGACTAATAGGGATATTCCTTATTCCCACATCATACCTTGATTTATGTTCTTAAGTTGTTAAAATGCTATTCTTGCTTGGGATATATAATTAAGCTAAAATAACGTGATTTAATTTTACTTACAAGGAAAGCTTAATTTCCCAACTAAGCCCTAAGGGACCAGAAGATAGGACAATGGGAGGGAGAGGGGTTCTAGCTTCAAACACCACAGAGTACCCTTTTAATACTAAATTCTCATAAGTTTTCATGAATAGATGTTTCTCAATTTACTGTTTGCTCTTATGGCCATTTCCAGAGGCTTTAAATGTTTAAATATATAATTATAACATAGTAATATTTATACAATAAAATATACAATATATGTTATATATATAATACATTTTTACCAGTTTCATTGGTGAGCGATTCAGGAAAGGTCCTAATACTATCCTGCCAGAATCCTCACAACCCTTTATGCAAAGCAGTAAGTTTTCCAAATAAGGGATAATGTAGTTCGTACTTTGTAAGTGGTGAAGTTTGTTACCAAGAGTTATACTCCCCACTAGGAGTTTTGTTGGTTAATATGTCAATTCAAACTGCCTTTCTATTTTAGTCTCATCTTACATGAAGTGAAAAAGATTTCTTAAAAGATGGTACTTGCTTAGCTTTGATGTTGAAAAGTCACATATTAGTAACCTAGCCAGTTTATCCCATTTCACTAGAAGTCAAGTGGGCTCACTTGCTGCTCTCAAGCTTCCTCTCTTCCAGACCATTTATTTATAACCATATATGAGAATACTTTCAGAATGTGTGGAAATAACAAGAACTGACTTTGTTTCTGAAACATGTTGTGATTACTGTGGGAGATTACAGCAAACCTTGATCTAGAACCTGCAATGCAAAATACCTAGTACATGTAAATAATTGAATGCTTTAACAGGCATGTCCTTTCATAGTGGGAGATGGAACTTTGAGTGCTAATGTGACATGTATGCCAACTAAATGCAGAAAAGAAGAGTGAATTATTGGCTTTCAGTCTTCATTGACCACTTCAAGCTCTTTGTGAAAAATTAAAAAGCAAAGGTGGAAGCCTTGACATAGGTTAATCATCAGATTGCTCATTGCTTGTCTGGTAATATATTGATGTGTGAACAAATTCAACCAACAACATAAAACAATTCTAAGCAGTTTTTAAACCCAGACCAACACTTTGAAGCTTCACCTCATTCAGTTGTATAACTGTGAGATATTTAAGTAGTATTCACATTGACTATTGACCTCTATATTTCACCAAATGTGGAGATAGCTCGGTTTGATTTCCTGAGTTGTAGTCACCCTAGAATTTTCATATGTCATGTCACGTGAATGGAGCATTGGAGTACTATTTACTTGAGTGACTATAAAAACCGATAAAAAAATGTATCAGAGATAAAAAGTATGGATTTATATAGAGCAAAATAATAAAATAAAATAAAACCTTATTCATCTATTCCACTGTCCCAGGTACTCTATTAAGTGATGTATTTTCATTGCACATTTAAAACAACAAATAAAGATTATGAGATTAAAAATAAATATATGAAATTGATAATTAACAAATATAATAAAAATAATGCAGTATAAGAAGATAGTGATTTTAAATGCTAAGAGAAGTATTCCCTAAAGTGGTGACATATGAACAGAGACCTAAATCAAGTGAAGAAACTGTTGAAGAAAATGCCTTACAGATAATCACCAGGTAAGGGAAACTGCATCAGGCTATTGCTACATAACAAAACCATCCCAAACTCTAGGATCTAAAATAGTGAGGGAGTATTTAATTCATGGGACTCTGGGTGATTATGTTAACTGATCTCATTTAAGGTAACTTATGCATCTGTTTTCAGCTTCCAGGTTAGCTTGTGGTTGACTTATCTAGGGTGGCGGTGACGAATGAATCAGTTCTGCTTCATGTGATTTCTCATCCTTCAACAAGCTAGTCAGAATTTCCCTAACCATCTCAGAGGTCCAAAGAAGAGGAGGCACTATGGACTCTGAGAAACAAACTGAGGGTTCTAGAGGGGAGGGAGGTGTGGGAATGGGTTAGCCTAGTGATGGGTATTAAGGAGGGCATGTTCTGCATGGAGCACTGGGTGTTATATGCAAACAATGAATCATGGAACACTACATCAAAACCTAATGATGTAATGTATGGTGATTAACATAACATAATAAAATTTAAAAAAAAAGAAAAAAGAATGAAAGCGCTTGAAACCTAGACTCTTAAGTGAACCCCCTTTACTTTTGTTATATTCTTTTGACCTAAGAAAAATCACAAAGCCAAACCCCAAAGTTAAAGGGTGAAGGAAAAGACTCTATCTCTTGACAGAATGACCTGCAGAGTCATTTTACAAAGCGTGTTTATACAGAGAGAAGTGAAGAATTAGTCTTTTTTGCAAACAATCTACCACAGTAACTGCATGTAAAGGACTTGAGCTGAGAAAATGATTGACATGTCCAGAACTAGCATTGAGATCTCAGTAGGTAGAACACAGTGAGCATAGGGGATAACAGAATAAATTCAGAGACCATTCCAGAGGATAGAAATTCCCTGGTAAGCAGTTTAAGTTTTACCAAAAATATTACAGGAAAGCATTGAAGGTTTAAACTAAGACTGATTAACTTTATTTGATTTACATTTTTAAATTCATATTTAAAAAATATTATTCTTGCTTTTATTCGAGAATTTGTTCTGGAAGGCCCAGGGTGGAGGCAGTGAAACTAGTTAAGAGGCTAAAGAGTACCAGACAATGGCCCTAAAATATGTAATTTGAACTAAGGATTATTTTGAGCTAAAATCACTTGGGAAAGAATAGATAAAAAATGGATACTGTGATCTCCCCCTTTTCTTCCTGAAAACAGGAGATAAAATTCTTATACAACAGGTTCCCTCCCTGTACCAGAAGAAATATCTTCTTTAAAAAATATTTAATTCCAGTATATTTAATATATGTTACAATAGATTCAAGTGTGCAATATAGTGATTCAACAATTCTATACATTACTCAGTGCTCATCAATGTATGTGTACTTAATCCCCTTTCCTATTTCACCTATCTCCCTACTCACCTTCTTTCTGGTAACCAACAGTTTGTTTTCTAAGGTTAAGATTGTTTTTTGGTTTGTCTCTTTTTTCCTTTGTTCATTTGCTTTGTGTTTTAAATTCCACATGTGAGGGAAATTACATGGTATTTGTTTTCCTCTGACTTATTTTGCTTAGCATCATACTCTCTAGATCCATCCATGTTGCTGCAAATGGCAAAGATTTCATTCTTTTTTATGGCTGAGTAATAGTCTTTTCTATACTCATCTTCTTTATCCATTCATCTATCAGTGGACACTTGGGCTGCTTCCCTAATTTGGCTATTGTAAATAATGTTTCAATCAACATAGAGGTGTATAAATCTTTTCAAGTTAGTGTTTTCATATTCTTTGGGTAAATACCCAGTAGTGGAATTGCTAGATCATATGGCAGTTCTATTTTTAAGTTTTTGAGGAACCTGTATACTCTTTTCCACAGTGGCTGCACCAGTTTACATTTCCACAAACAGTGCACAAGAGTCCCTTTTCCTCCACATCCTTGCCAACTGATGTTTCTTGTGTTTTTGTTGTTAGCCAGTCTGAGAGGTATGAGGTGATATCTCATTGTGGTTTGATTTCCATTTCCCCAATGTTGAGCGATGTTGAGCATCTTTTCACATGTCTGTATGTCTTCTTCATGTTTTCTGTCCATTTTTAATTGGATTATTTGAGTTTTGGGTATTGAAGTGAATAAGTTTTTTATGTACTTTGGATACTACCCTCTATCAGGTATGTCATTGGCAAATACTTTCTCCCAGTCAGTGGGTTGTCTTCTAGTTTTGTTGATTGTTTCTTTTGCTATGCAGAAGCTTTTAATTATGATGTGGTCTCAATAGTTTATTTTTGCTTTAGTTTCCTTTGCCTCAGGAAACATCTAGAAAAATGTTGCTACAGCCGATGTCAGAGAAATTACTGCCTGTGCTCTCCTCTAGGATTTTTATGGTTTCAGATCTCACATTTAGGTCTTTAATCCATTTTGAGATTATTTTTGTGTATTTTCTGGCCCAATTTCATTATTTTGCACATAGCTGTCCAGTTTTCCCAACACCATTTGTTGAAGAGACTGTCTTTTCCCATTCTATATTCTTGCCTCCTTTGTTGAAGATAAATTGACCATATAATTTGGGGTTTATTTCTGGGCTCTGTTCCATTCCATTGATCTATGTGTCTATTTTTGTGCTAGTACCATACTGTTTTGATTACCACAGCTTTGTAGTTTATCTTGAAATCTGGGATTGCGGTATTTCCACTTTTTGCTCATCTTTTTTCAAGATTGCTTTGGCTATTCAGGTTTTTTTTAATGGTTTCATACAAATTTTAGGAGTATTTGTTCTAGTTCTGTGAAAAACACTGTTGGCATTTTGATAGGGATTGCATTAAATTTGTGGTTTGCTTTGAGTGGCATGGACATTTTAACAATATGTGTTCTTGCAATCCACAAGCATGGCATATCTTTCCATTTGTTCATGTCATCTTCAATTTCATTCATCAAAGTTTTATAGTTTTCATAGTACAGGTCTATCACCTCCTTGGTTAAATTCATTCTCAGGTATTTTATTTTATTTTTGGTTCAATTGTAAATGAGATTGTTTTCTCAGTTTCTCTTTCTGCTACCTCATTCTTAGTGTATGGAAATGCAGTGGATATCTGTATATCAATTTTGTATACTACTACCTTACTGAATTCATTTATCAATTCTAATAGCTTTCTGGTGGAGTCTTTAAGGGTTTTCTATATGCATTATCATGCCATCTGCAAATAGTGAGAGATTTACTTCTTCCTTACTTAGATTCTTTTCTTTCTTTCTTTCTTTCTTTCTTTCTTTCTTTCTTTCTTTCTTTCTTTTCTGCTGTGGCTAGGATTTCCAGTATTATGTTGAATAAAAATGGTCAGAGTGGTCATCTTTGTCTTGTTCCTGACCACAGGGGAAAAGCTCCGTTTTTCATCATTGAGTATGATGTTAGCTGTGGGTTTTTCATATATGGCTTTTACTATGTTGAAGTGTGTTCTCTCTAAACCTATTTCGTTAAGGGTCTTTATTATGAATGGATGTTATACTTTGTCAAATACTTTTTCTTCATCTATTGAAACGATTATATGGTTTTTATCCTTTCTCTTGTTGATGTGATATATCACATTTTTTGATTTGTGAATATTGCATCCCAGGAATAAATCCCACTTGATGACAGCGAGTAATTTTTTAATGTAGTGTTAGATTTGGTTTGCTAATATTTTGTTGAGGAATTTTACATCTAAGTTCTTCAGAAATATCAGCCTGTAGTTACTTTTCTTGGAGTGCCTTTATCTGGTTTTGGTATCAGAGTAATGCTGGCCTCATAGAATGAATTTGGAAGCTGTCCTTCTTCTATTTTTTTCAATAGTTTGAGAAGAAAAGTATTAATTCTTCTTTAAATGTTTGGTAGAATTCACCTGTGAAGATGTCTGGTCCTTGACTTTTTTTGTTGAGGTTTTTTTGATTACTGATTCAATTTCATTGCTGGTAATTGGTCTGTTTGAATTTTCTATTTCTTCCTGCTTTGGTTTTGGTAGGTTAGGTGTTTCTAGGAATTTATCCATTTCCAGAAGAAATATTATTATCAACAAAGATGGAAAGTTGAGTCTGGAAGAATTCTGAACGCACAGACTTTATTAAAATATTTTTGTCTTCCTTTAGTCACTCACATATTTTAGAGACTTTTCCAAAATGCCTTTGTTCAACCTAATATAAAAACATTTAGATTTTATCACTTCTTTGGGTCTTTATTTCCTTATGAGGCTCCCATGTCATGCAAATTTTTACATAAAATAAATTTGTATGCTTTTCTCCTGTTAATCTGTCTTATGTCTATTTAGTTTTCAGGCCCAGCCAAGAACTCAAAGAAGGTAGAGGTTCCTAGATGGAGATGGCATAGTCTAGGCAAGAGACTGGAGAGCAGTAGTAGAAATGGATAATGAAAGGAGTACTCATATTAGGGGATGCATTTTATACATGCATTTGCTGACAAGAGTGTGAGAGTTAGTAAACAGGAGCTTCTAGGGCCTACTTTTGCTCATCACTGATTTCTTCTCCAAACCACTTCATTCACTGGCTTCTTTGACCACACTTTTTTTTTTTTTTTTTTTTTTTTGGTGGTTTGGTTTTATTTTCTTGTTACTCTTGTTTCTCTAGCTGCTCTATATCATCCACTTTGCTGCCAGCTTCTCATCCAATCACCACTTAAACATTCAATTTCTTAAGGACATATTCTAGATCATTCTTTCTCCTATAACTAGTCTCTTTTCCTAAATTACTATAACCATTTTTATAGGTTATCCTTGTTATTTCTTTTATATTTGTGCCAATCCTGACCTCTTCTCCCAGTTTCAGTAAAAATAGAGTACACTGCTTCTTTTATATCCCCATTTGGTTGTCTTACATGACCACGAAACCTAACATGATCAGAACCAAATTCATTTATTACCCCTGCATACCTGTTTTCATTTTATTTATCTTCTATAACAACTTGATCAACTTACTATTTATTCAGAAATCTAAATGTAAT
Source organism: Phoca vitulina (assembly GCF_004348235.1). Classification (NCBI taxonomy): domain Eukaryota; kingdom Metazoa; phylum Chordata; class Mammalia; order Carnivora; family Phocidae; genus Phoca; species Phoca vitulina. Next base: position 13,965,072 of record NW_022589737.1, read on the forward strand.
AATTAATTCCTTTTTTTTCCTCTTCTGCTCCACAAGTAATCAACTCCATATTCTGTTCATTATGTACAACAAAATCTCCACAATCTTTCATTTTCTCCATTCACACTTTCTCATTCTGGGTAAATATGCAGCAATTACCTTCAATATAGCACTATCTTTACAATAATACAGTATCTTTATTTTTAATATTTTTTATTAAAGCATAGTTGACATACAATGGTGTCTTAACTTCAGGTGTACAACACAGTGTATTTCTTTATAATCTCTTCCCACTCCATCCTATTCTACACCCTGGGACAAAAATAATATTTTTACAGTTATGGATTATCTTAAACCAATACTACATTTAACATTTTTCAATATAACTTTATCTTATTGAGACTAAGTACTGAAGTCTATAAGACAACTTCAAAATTTCAACATAAGCTTCAATTTCAATTTTGGCCTCAAATTATGCCATGCTTCCCCTTACTGTTTATTCTTCATCCATAGTACTATTCTTCTTTTAGTTTGGTGTATCTGTAATGCTCAATCTCCCTTTCCAAGCCTCATCATACATTCTTCAATCTAAATATTATTTTTCACATTGTGCCATCCATTAAACACCACACAAATACATAACTTGTATAGCTAACTTCTATTAACTGATACAATAAATATTTAACATAAACTAGGTGCTACAAATGATGAAATCTTGGCAATTGTCATTTTTCAGGTCATACCTTAAACATCACTTTCTCTAGGTAGAATTTCCTACCACTTTCCCTCCTGCTACCCCAGAATAAGTAATTTTTTCCTACGTTAAGTTTCTGTACATCTCAATTTTAGGCTTCATCATATACTCATGCAATAGATTTCTTCCCAATAAGATTCTAAGTGCCATAAAGGTCATGCGTCACTTCATTCTCAATGAAAGAATATATAGTCACATAAAGTCTATTAGGGTGATTGAATAACCACAAGAATATGAGATATTGGAGAGAAAGTAAACACTATTTTCTGTCGTTTTTTTATCCCTAAATCTATCATTTAAGAAATAAAAAAAAATGACCTCATATTTGAGTCTTTACAAAGTCTCCCACTTTAATTGGTTCTTTTTATTCCCTTAAAAAAAAAAACCAAACAGATTATTGAGGTGTCTGGGTGGCTCAGTCAGTTAAGCATCTGCCTTCAGCTCAGGTCATGTTCCTGGAGTCCCAGGATCAAGCCCCACATCAGACTCCCAGTTCAGTGGGGAGTCTGCTTCTCCCTCTGCCTCTCCCCTTTCTTGTGCTCTCTTTCTCTCACTCTCTCTCAAATAAATAAATAAAATCTTTAAAAAAAAGATTATTTGATCTGAGCATATTAGCTTGAAAATATTTCAATGAATGGAATTTTGGATACTTAAACAGGATGAATAAGTAGGTTGGAGTTCTTTTTTTTAAAAAAAGGCAAAAATATTTAACATCAATTATGTCATTTTTCCTGGGATTGTCACAGCACAATTTTAAATATTGGATGTTGTTATAAGCAAACCTCAAAAATCAAATAATAATAATAATAAAAATGAATAAAAAGCAGTAGAAAGCTTCTATTTCTGAGAGGGATGTAGTAAAGCATAGCAAGCCATCTAGAAATAGCCAGATTTTTTTTAAAATCATATATTTAAAGGCATCAGAGAGCTGTGTAAACATGAACAGATGAACTTATATTCCAAAGAAAAAGAATTGTTTTGACCTGAGCTTTTCATTACAAGCCACTTTTCACTGAGCACTTGCCAATTGCACATGTACACAGGAGAGAGCTTGTAAAGGGGGAAAAGAAATCATCAGTATGACCAGTTTTTCCTACTGGATATCTACTATATTTAGAGATTTGATAGGAAAAAAGTGAGCCAAGCTCAGAGACTCTGCAGGCAGAGTGAAATATCCTATACGTTCATGGTATATCAAAAATGCCAAACAAACACATACCTACACATTTTATATTGAAACATAAGAAAATTAAAAAATATATAAAAATCCTAAATATTTTGAGGGAATAAAATAAATGTTAGAAGACAATGGATTGAGTCCTCATCCTCTTATAACATTCAAAAAATTCTTTCATATTTTCCTGAGGGAAAATAACTTTTAACCTTAAATCTTATATTCAACCAAAATTTACTTAATGAAGAAATTTTCAAATATACAAGCACCCAGAAGTTTTGCCAACAGAATTCTTCTAGATAATAACTAGAAGATGTATTCTAGGATGGATAAAATTAAAACTGGGAAGAGTTGGCTAGAACAAAAGCAAAGCTGAGAGGAAGAGGGATTTTCATATATGAAGGAGAAAAGAGGTTGGCTAACACTCTCCACAAAAAAAAAAAAAAAAAAAAAAAAGGCAACACAAACACACCAAAATGTATAACTGAACAGAATTGTTGAGAACAACAATTTCATGTTTCTAGAAATTGACCAAAGACAAACTGACAGAGCTTAGGGTAAGAGATAGTGGGAATCTGCCCATTGATAAACCCCTGGCCAGACTTATCAAAAAGAAAAGAGAAATGACCCAAATAAATAAAATTAAGAATGAAAGAGGAGGTATCACAACCAACACCAAAGAAATACAAACAATTATAAGAACATATTATGAGCAACTTTATGCCAGCAAATTAGATAACCTGGAAGAAATGGATGCATTCCTAGAGATGGATCAACTACCAAAACTGAACCAGGAAGAAATAGAAAACCTGAACAGACCTCTAACCACTAAGGAAATTGAAGCAGTCATCAAAAATTTCCCAAAAAACAAAAGCCCAGGGCCAGATGGCTTCCCAGGGGAATTCTACCAAACATTTAAAGAAGAATTAATACCCATTCTTCTGAAAGTGTTCCAAAAAATAGAAATAGAAGGAAAACTTCCAAATTTGTTTTATGAGGCCACCATTACCTTGATCCCCAAACCAAAGACCCCATCAATAGATGCAGAAAGAGCATTTGACAAAGTACAGCATCGTTTCTTGATCAAAACTCTCCAGAGTATATATAGAGAGGGTACATTCCTCAATATCATAAAAGCCATCTATGAAAAACCCACAGTGAATATCATTCTCAATGGGGAAAAACTGAGAGCTTTCCCCCTAAGGTAGGGAACACGGCAGGGATGTCCACTATCACCACTGCTATTCAACATAGTACTAGAATTCCTAGCCACAGCAATCAGACAACAAAAGGAAATAAAAGGCATCCGAATTGGCAAAGAAGTCAAACTCTCACTCTTTGCAGATGATATGATACTTTATGTGGAAAACCCAAAAGGTTCCACCCCAAAACTGCTAGAACTCATACAGGAATTCAGTAAAGTGGCAGGTTATAAAATCAATGCACAGAAATCAGTGGCATTTCTATACAACAACACCAAGACAGAAGAAGGGGAAATTAAGGAGTTGATCCTATTTACAATTGCACCCAAAACCCTAAGATACCTAGGAATAAATCTAACCAAAGAGGCAAAGAATCTGTACTCTGAAAACTATAAAATACTCATGAAAGAAATTGTAGGAAAGAAATTCCCACAAAGAAATGGAAAAACGTTCCATGCTCATGGATTAGAAGAACAAATATTGTGAAGATATCAATGCTACTTAGAGCAATCTACACATTTAATGCAATCCCTATCAAAATACCACCAACTTTAAAAAAAATCAACTTTTTTCAAAGAAATGGAACAAATAATCCTAAAATTTGTATGGAACCAGAAAAGACCCCGAATAACCAGAGGAATATTGAAAAAGAAAAGAAAGCTGGTGGCATCACAATTTTGGACTTCAAGCTTTATTACAAAGCTGTCATCATCAAGACAGTATGGTACTGGCACAAAAACAGACACATCGATCAATGGAACAGAATAGAGAGCCCAGAAATGGACCCTCAACTCTATGGTCAAGTAATCTTTGACAAAGCAGGAAAGAATGTCCAATGGAAAAAAGACAGTCTCTTCAACAAATGGTGCTGGGAAAAGTGGACAGCCACATGCAGAAGAATGAAACTGGACCATTACCTTACACCACACACAAAAAGAGACTCAAAATGGATGCAAGACCTAAATGTGAGACAGGAGTCCATGAAAATCATAAAGGAGAACACAGGCAGCAACCTTTTCAACCTCAGCCACAGCAACTTCTTTCTAGAAACATCACCAAAGGCAAGGGAAGCAAGGACAAAATGAACTATTGGGACTTCATCAAGATAAAATGCTTTTGCACAGCAAAAGAAACAGTCCACAAAACCAAAAGACAACCGACAGAATGGGAGAAGATATTTGCAAATGACATATCAGATAAAGGGCTAGTATCCAAAATCTATAAAGAACTTCTTAAACTCAACACCCAAAGAAAAAATGATCCAATCAAAAAAACAGGCAGAAGACATGAACAGACATTTTTCCAAAGAACATATCCAAATGGCCAACAGACACATGAAAAAGTGCTCAACATCACTTGGCATCAGGGAAATCCATATCAAAACCTCAATGAGATACTACCTCACACCAGTCAGAATGGCTAAAATTAACAAGTCAGGAAACGACAGATGTTGGCGGGGATGTGGAGAAAGGGGAACCCTCATACACCTTTGGTGGGAATGCCAACTGGTGCAGCCACTCTGGAAAACAGTATGGAGGTTCCTCAAAAAGTTGAAAATAGAGCTACCATATGATCCAGCAATTGCACTACTGGGTATTTACCCCAAAGATACAAGTGTAGGGATCCGAAGGGGTACATGCACCCTGATGTTTATAGCAGCAATGTCCACAATAGCCAAACTGTGGAAAGAGCCAAGATGTCCATCAACAGATGAATGGATAAAGAAGAGGTGGTATACATATACAATGGAATATTATGCAGCCATCAAAAGGAATGAAATCTTGCCATTTGTAATGACGTGGATGGAACTGGAGGGCAGTATGCTGAGCGAAATAAGTCAATCAAAGAAAGGCATGTATCATATGATCTCACTGATATGAGGAATTCTTAATCTCAGGAAACAAACTGAGGGTTTCTGGAGTGTTGGGGGGTGGGAGGGATGGGGTGGCTGGGTGATAGACACTGGGGAGGGTATGTGCTCTGGTGAGCGCTGTGAATTGCGTAAGACTGTTGAATCACAGACCTGTACCTCTGAATCAAATAATGCATTATATGTTAAAAAAAAAAAAAAAAGAAAGTAGGAAGGGAGAAATGAAGGGGGGGAAATAGGTGTGGGAGATGATCCATGAGAGACCATGGACTCTGAGAAACAAACTGAGGGTTCTAGAGGGGAGGGGGTTGGGGGGATGGTTTAGCCTGGTGATTGGTATTAAAGTGGGCATGTACTGAATGGAGCAGTGGGTGTTATATGCAAACAATGAATCATGGAACACTAGATCAAAGACTAATGATGTAATGTATGGTGATTAACATAACATAATAAAATAAAAAAAAGAGATAGTGGGAATCTGCCTTTTTATTGCCTGGCTCTTCCTATTCTCTATTATCACTTCAAATTGGTAAGAACCTTAGGTTTACCAGAGCAGAGCTGGTTGAAAAACAAGCAGTTCCATTGCCACAGTGTGTAGACTCAATTTCGTGTGAAGGTAGAAGATAAAAATCCAAGACTCAGTCAGCTAAATGTGGCAAAAAGATAGAAAATAAATAAGGAAAACCCATTCCTTTGAGCTGCCAAATTATGATTCTCATTGGAATAAATGACAGGCCAGCCAGAAATTGAACAGAGGGAATTTGCAAATGAGAGAGTGTGTGGTACAGACTGAATTGTGTTCCCAAAATTTATATGTTGAAGCCTTAACCTCCAATACACCTCAGACTGTGACTTTTTGGACATAGGGCTTTTAAAGAAGTAATTAAGGTTAAATAAGCTTATATGGGTGGATCCTAAACCAATATGACTGGTGTCCTTATAAGAAAACAAAGAGAAGAGGAAGGGATGCACATGAACAGAGGGAAGACCATGTGAGTACACAATGAGAAGGTGGCCATCTACAAGCCAAACAGAGAGGTCTCAGGAGAAACCATACAGGCTAATACTTTGGTCTTGGATTTATAGTCTCCAGAACTGTGAGAAAATTATTTACTGTTTTCTAAGCCATCAGTTTTATAGTATTTTTATGGTAGCCTTAGCTGCCTAGTTGTCTGAGAAACTGTGCTCCTGAACAGGGGAAATGTTAGAGAGACCAGTGGACAGTGAAAGTAAAAGGATATTTTAAGAACTGGATGAATTTTGAATAAACTTTTTAACCCACACACAAATCAATCAGCACTGTATAGAAATCTTTCAGGCTTGAAGAGTTCGAGCAAAATTTCAGTTCAAATCATTGGCTGTCAGCTAAGCAAGGTGATGCTCAGAATAAACCCTCAAAACTAGGTTTAAAAAAAAGAAAGAAAAGAAACAACACTAATAATAACAAGATCAGATATATCAGAGGCTATATACTTGTTAGAGTGTATAGATTTTGCAGTTTTAGTCCAAGCAAGTTTCTTAAAACAACAATAATAATTAGAAAGACAATTTAAAATACAAAGTTGCTTCAATATATTATCTAAAATGTCCAGTTTTCAATAAAAGGATTGAAAAACAGAAAACTGTGACCACACTCAGGAAAAAAAAAAATATATATATATAGTAGAATTTGACTATAAAAGTCTCTGATGTTGAAATTAGCTAATAGAGATTTTATAAATCTTGCTTTATAAGTCTGTTAAATAATTAAAGAAATCTAGGGGCACCTGGGTGGTTCATTCAGTTGGGTGGCTTGGTTTCAGCTCAGGTAATGATGTTGGGATCCTGGAATTGAGCCTTGAACCAGGCTCTGTGCTCAGCAGGGAGTCTGCTTGGAGATTCTCTCTGTCCCTCTCCTTCTGCCCCTCCCCCCTGCTCATATTTTCTCTCTCTAAAATAAATAGATAAAGTCTAAAAAAAGAGAGAGAATTAAAGAGATCTATATTTAAAAGAGTAAAGAAAATTATGATGGCATCGACTCAACAAATGGGGAGTCTCAATACAGAAGTGCACACTGAAGAAGAACCAAATGGAAATTCACTAGCTTACCTCCATTACAGATTTGGGACAGGAGAAGAATCAGAAAACTCAAGGTGAGATGTGTAAAAATGATCCAATCCTAAGAATAGAAAGACAAATATTTGAAGACAAATTAACAGAGACTCAAGGCTTGTGGGATACAGCAAGCTTACCAACAAACATGTGGGTGGAGTTCCAGACAATAAATGAGGGAGAAGTAGGTCAGAAAAAAATTGAAGAAATGCTGGCTGAAAAATTTCCAAACCAATTGAAAACATTAACTCTCAAATTTAAGAAATGCAACAAAACCCATATAAAATAATCACAAGGAAGATCCATCATTTGGTGAATGAAACACTAAATATAAGATAGTCATATATTGTAGGCAGAATAAAGCCCCACAAAATATATCTGGGTAAAACTTACATATTAAAAGTTATAGAAAGTCTGATAGTATCTGTATGTGTTTGTGTATATGCTACATTTTATATTTATTATATAAGTACATGCAAACTTTTTTATTTCATCTTTGTGCTGTTCAAAGAAGTACCCCTGCAAGTCTGAAAATAGAAGAAAGAGAAAAAGGTAAAATAACAATTCCATTGAAATAATAATGCTATCAAATGAAGTAGGATTAACCTGAATTATCGAAAAGGAACAGTCTGTTATTTTATATTGATAAAAAAAATCCATAAGGAAAAATATCATCTGGTAATAAACAGTAATACTCTTCACAATTTAATTTCAAGATACGTAGTTCAAAAACTGATACAAAATCTAAGAAATAATTGACAATCTCAGAAAACATGAAATGAAGTGCAGAAAAATAAATAAATTTATAAAAGGACTGACTATACTTTAAGTGCACAATTATTTTCTTAATAATTTAAGAAATAAAAACTTTCATATAAAAATATATAAATTACTACCAGTTAGTAATAAATAATATTGCCCAAAATGAGGGTATACAAGCAAATACTTAGATGAGCACAGGTCATAGTATATAATTGTTGAATCATTAAATTGTACACAGGAAAACAATATTACAGTATGTTAACTAACTGGAATTTAAATAAAAACTTAAAAAAATAAAAACAAATACCTATAGTGATATCTAAAGAAACACACAGAAAAATTAATAACCCAAAAGCCTTTATTAAAAAACAATAAAAACAAAAGCAAATAAAAAGACTGAGGAAATACATAGACTTCAATTTTTTAAGTCTCCTAAATAAGGGAGGATTAATAAACAAAACAAGGCAAAATAACTAGAGTTGGTCGACACTTCAAAAAATGGACTGCCCTACTGTAAATATAAAGATAATAAGAAAAGGTGCAAATCAACATTTGTAAAAGGAGGAATATAACCACATAAAGAAGTTATTTGTAAAATAACATTTCTATTAGGATAATATAAAAATCAAGTTGAAATTTATCTCTTCCCAGGAACACACTAAATGCCACATTGACTTAAGGAAAAATAGAAAACCCAAATACCAACAAGCAGAGAAGAAATTGAAGATCTCACTTCTGAAACAAGACTGTATTAGGTCAGTTTTATCAAACTTTGTAGGACTGGTTATTTCTTATTTATACAAAGAGACTTAGAGAAGTGAAAATAAAAGCACCTATCAAATCTCATTATATGGCTAACAAAACTCAAATTCAAATTGGTAATATAACATAACCCAAATTCCTTGAACAGGTAGGACTTTTCTCAGAACACAAATATGTTTCAACATAGAAAATGCACTGATGTGATTTACTTCAATGCTAGACTGAAGTAGGGAAAAAACAATGCATTTCATAACAAAGAGCAGTTGATATTATGAAGCTTCTATTGCTACTGAAAATTTAAGGGAAAGAAAAATAGGAAGCAGATATTTCTCACCATGTTAAATATTAAATAGCCCAAATCTAAAGCACACATCATGTTTAGTGTGATGCCACCCTACACTGGTGGGTATGGAAACTGAACCAGAATAAGGATACTTGATTTTATCTCTGAGCTTCAATAATATATGGGAGAACCTATTCAAAACAATAATATAAGGAAAAATAATAAAGAGATTAAATATTAGAAAGAAGAGAATTTGTAAAGATTGATTTTTGATACCTAATTATTTACCAATTAACAAGTTATTATGTCATAATTTATTAATCCAAATAGATAAAAGATCAAATACAGAAAAAAATTTTTAATATCAGAAATAAACAAGGGGGATATAATCAAAAAGTACAGTCCATTTATATAGCAACCTAAACCTTAAGAAACTCAGAATTAACTGAATCTCTGTGAAGAATTATAGAACTATGGAAGGATATAAAGAAGGTTTTAATAAAAAGGATTGCTGTCATGTCTATGGATCCTTTCAACTCTGAATACTTCAGTGCTGTTAAGTTGTAAGTTTTGCCTAAATTAATAAATGCAATGACATTTCAATCAAAATCCAAACAGAGTATTTTTGAAGCTTACCAAGTTGATCCTAAGATTGATATAAAAAATATTTCCAAAAATAAAATAACAATTTTGGAAATTAAAAACAGAGATATGAGAGTTTCTTATTCAGATGTCATAATATGTGTGCATTGTGAAAGGAATAGGCAAATGAACAGAACATAAAAATGAGACTTTAGAGAGTAAAGAAATAGGCACATAGTGTATTGTAAAATTTCACAGATGTGGCATGAAGATGGATTCTTCAAGTGAGATTGAGATATTTTGGGGAAATTTAAATTATTTTCTTATTTTAGACTCCTGACTCAAAATCTAAACTTCAAAGTTATTATAAGGAAAGACAGAAAAATATGTTTATAACAGTGGAATTGCTGAAAATAGGCCTCAGTTGGCCTTGACATGAATCTTTTGTCTTGTGCTGACCCACTATCAACTGAATTTCTAGAGACAGAGAGTAAATTTAAAGGCATTGGACAATGAATGTCAAATGATAAATTAAAAACAAAATAAACTAAAAATTTAATTAGCTGGTCTTGATTTTGAATATGAATTAGGCATTTTTTATAACTTGAGTTAATAAGACTTTTTTCCATCTCTCTTTTAATTTGATTGAAATGGAAACAAGACATGCATAACCTATACAAAGTTTTCATGTTGCAAATCTAAACTTCTTATGTGTTTTTTAAATTATTTTGGAATGAAACAAAGTATTATAGTTTTAAAAGTTTTTTTTAATAACCTCTACTTTTCTCTGAAGAGATTTATCTAAAAAGAATAAGATAGAGAGAAATATTTGATTTAGTTTAAATGATCTAAGGCCAGCTTTTGTCAAATTGCATTTTCATCATCTCTTAATAGGTATTAATTGGAAATATATTCAATGATGAAAGGTTGAAAAATTATGCATTAAATATAATTTATGTGAATGTTAATGAGCATTGTGAATCTGTATAAGAAAGATATTGCTTTGGTGTTTTCCAAATTTATATGACCACAGGTATGTGTATGAAAAGCATTTTATAGAACATATTTTGGGAATGTGCAATTTATTGCTAATCACTGTTATGTATTTGACACTGTAATATAATTAGACTTTAAAAATGCATTTTATAAAGCAAAAGTGATGGGCTCCAGGTATTAGTTATCAAATAGATATGAATTATTTATTCTTGAATTAGAAAAGAGTTCAAAAGTTATTTCTTTGTATATTCTTTTTCTTTCACTTTCTTTTGAAGTTCTGTATTTCCATTCATTTCCTTATCTCAAATGAATCTTCTCAAATGAATAACAGATATTATTAGGTGGAAGAAAGTAATGCAATCTATTCTTAACAATGAAAGGCACTTCAGTTTATTAAATTAATGAACATTAATTTCAGCATTTCCAATTAACCTTCTCTATCTCCAAAGTCCCCTAGCGTTCCCTGTTGTCACTATACATTAATCTTTTCCAGCTATGACTTGAATCACACTTTTGGTAATATGCCATTCTCAGTGACAGTGATTAGTTGGAAGGAGTATCTCATTAACAGGTTGAATTCCGAAGTACCAACAGATATAACAATCATCTGGCAGATCATCTGGCCAAAGACTTATATCCTTGCATCCATGGGAAAAAAATGTGGGCTCATTAATACTAAGAACTCCCCCTTCCTTTTTCTATTCATTACCTACCAAACTATTTTTGCATAGATGGGAACTACTTTCTCCACTACTGCCTGAATCATATATCCATGAAATTAAAATAAGTACAGAGTAGCATCATATTAGAGGCTAAAACTTAATCTGAGATAAGATTTTCTTTGAAAATAAGTTATAAAATTCATTTGTCTCATGAATATCAAATCAGATTAACAATGTTAAATATAAAAATAATTATAAAACATTGTGTGCAGATGTAAAAACTTCTTTAATTGAGAAAAACTTATGAAACCCATCATTTTTATTTCCATGATGTAATGCTGTGTATTGACACCTAATTATCTTTTTAAAGAAGAGACTATAACAGTAGTAAAACTACAAGTTTCAGTAAAAATGTGGCTCATAAAGTATGATCACTGTAGTTTTTACTTCCTAAAAATATTCTTTAGAAATCACAATTATTGTTTACATTTAAATCAAGTCATATTAACTTGAAGAACAAATAATATTATTTTTGTTTAATGTGTCTTCATTTCAAAACCTTAGCAAAGATGATATTTTGGTATCATCTACCTAAGGGGAATCCTAGTGATTAACCAACTGCTTTTTTCTTTTTTAATAGATACATGAAACTCTTTTGCATCTATTAAATCTATGTGGCTGGCTAGAATGGAAAATAGGGACTATGTAGCCTTCTACTGAGTAGCCTTTTAATTTAGATGTCCAAGGTGTTCCCAGTTTTTATATAGCTGTAAAAAGTTTAGCTGGCTTTCTAAAAATATTTTAGGACCTGTCACTGTAGCTATTAAGTCAGAAAAAAATTATTGCTACAAACTTTCTCATATAAAGTGAATATGGCAATTTTGCCTTTTTTTCTCTTTTAAAAGGTGGTTTAGTCTCTCTCTTAATACCTGAAAAATTCTTAGGGACAGAATAAGCAACCTTAATTTTACTATTGAGTAAGTATGCTCAATATTACAAAAGATATATATTTTTTTTTATCAAAGGGACTATTTTAAGGATCAAGAAAAGGATATAATCTTCTAAATAAAATTATCAGTATTTATTTGTTCTCAGATTCACAAGGCAGATATATTAGAGATGTTAAAAGATATATATGGCAATGGAGTGTATATACAAATGTTAAAATCTTTAATGTATGTTGGTTTCATCATTAATATTAAATACACTTATTTGAATAGGATAATATAGTCCTTTCTCTGTTCTCCATCAAAGCAAAAACCTCGGTCAGCTAATCAAAAATATAAACTATCCCTGAAATTTGGGTAAGCTGCCTCCAAATATTCAAATAATCCATTTATGAAATAGGTATGGGCATCATTCTATCTATAGCCAATAAAAACAACAGAACATGAGATTTGGTTGGAATATAGAATGTTTTACTTTCAAATTGGGTAACAATAAATAAGTTACTTAACTTCTCTGAAGCTTAGTTTCTTTATCTGTAAAACGCAGTTCTGGTGTGACTGATGAGGGCCCATGTTTCCTTTAAAGCATTTAGCATGGCGCTTAGAGAGAATAGAAAGCACTGTTTGAAAGCATGAATTTTGGAATTAGATTGCCTAGCTTGATTCCAGCTCTGCCAGTCATTAGCTATGTGACTTCGGGTAAGTTACTCACTATGCATCATGTTCTTAATCTGTATAATAGTGATAGGATTTGTACACATCACATAAGGTGACTGCAAAAACTGAATGCTAATATATGTAAAACATTTAGAATTGAGGTTAGCACATGGCTAATATGAAAAACGTATGTGCTATTTTTATTACCAGTAATAGTATTCTGACACATTTGAGAAGTAGTTGTCACTTTTGACAATCCCTATATGTACTAATGAGAATCAAATCACATAATAGCAATAATTAACAGATTTCTGGTATATCTATTTTCCAAAATATTAAAGTTTTATTTTGTGTTGGAAATAAGAGAGAGAGGAGAGTGAGAGAGAGAGAGAGAGATTGAAGTTATAGAATGTTTTTTCCTAGTGCACAACTCTACAATTTGCCTAGTCTTGAGATGAGAATAATGAAGGAACAAAAATATTTTGTCCAAGCTTTCTCAAACTTATTAGTCATTGTTAAATTAAGAACTGGCTATTCTTTCATTGTGAAATAGAACTTTAGTCGATTTTTATTTTAGATGGAAATAAATAAGGAAAAGAGACTTCTGATTAAAATGATTAATTACCTAAGTGTATTTGGTTATTGGAGCTTCATATCTTACTATGTTCATAAGGAATTTGTTGAAGCTGGAAACCTTCTAGTTTTAATATATCAGAGATAAAATAGAATTGATTTTTTTATGCTCAGAAATCATGCCTCAACAACAAAGAGAAATAGAACCAGAAAAGCAATTGCCAGTTTCCACAGAAATAAGAGCCTATATAACTCCAAATAGGGACAGGAAAGGCTGCTACATGCAGTGATAGTCAGAGGGGAGAAAAGATATTTAGAAAAGATGATAGTAGTGCTGACCTCAGATGAAGATAGTTCTTCAGAAAAGGTACTACTCCTTTATAACAAGAATGTATACACAGTGTGACAATGGATGCTCCTCTTAAATTTGTTTTGAAAACAGGGTTGAGCAAAGAATCATGAAGACATATAATCTCGATAGCTAGTAATGAGTAGGTGAGTTGCTGCTAAAGAAAGGCATTCCGAATCAGTATATCCTCTATAAAACAACTAAATATTTAAAAGGATAGTCATTGCATGATTGTTTATAATAGAAAAAAGTTAGAAACACCAAAATATTGTTCAAAAAATTTGATTAATAATTTAATACATCAAAGAAGTAGAATACACACAGTCATGCAATATGTTATGAAAGCATGTTGAAAAGGAAAGATTCTATATTTTGAGAAGATTGAAGTTTTTAATCTTTATAGAGCAGAAAAATCAAAATAACTTAGATTCTCACAAAACTCATTGTGAACCAGAGATAATTACTTCTGGAATGAACAACATGGTCAAGTAAGAATCAGCCTCACTCAAAATCACTTATTAATTAAAAAAATAAATAAAAATTTTAAAAAGAAGCAAATATATGGGGAAAACTAAAGACAAAACAAAAAGTAAATTCTATAAATGTTGTCATGTAGCTAGCGAAAATTGTTAACAAGATTTCCGTTTGAATTAAAAAAATAGTGAGATAATCTGTATTAAATATTTTTGCAACTTAAGAAATTAATTAAAACTTAGTAGCTTCAAACAACAACATTTATATCTCACAGTATTTGTGGGTCAGAGCCCCTTAGCTGGGTAGTTCTGTTCAGGGTCTCTCATGAGGTTGTCATTAATACCTCTGCTAATAGTGCAATCATCTGAAGACTTGACAGCAGCTGAAGGACCCACCTCCCTGTTCATTCATGTGGAGGATGTCAGGGTATCTCTTTGCCATGTGAGCCTCTCCACAGAGCTATTAATATCATGGCAGCTTGCTTCCCCAAGAGTGAGTGATGAAACAGAGAGAAGAAAACAAAAGTCACAGTGCCTTGTTATGACCTAGTCTTGAAGTTGCATACTGTCACTTCCACTTACTAAAAGCAAATCACTAAGTTCAGCCTACAATCAAAAGGAATTAAAGTCCACCTCTTTTTTTTTTTTTTTTAAGTAAGCTGTACACCCAAGGTAGGGCTTGAACTCACCACCCTGAGATCAAGAGTCACATTCTCCAATGACTGAGCCAGCCAGTCACCCAAGAGTCCACCTCTTAAAGGGAGGAGAATCAAAACCATTGAGACCATATTTACAAAACTAGTACAAAACCTCTTTATGAGCTCAAAGTATAGATATAACAGCCCAGAAAAGATATGCTAAAATGAAGTATGAGCTGGTAGAGCTAAAAAAATTAGAGAGAAACATTTTATAAGAGAAATAAAAGCTTAAGAAGACAGCACAGAGCATACTAGGCACTGATAAAAAAAAATATAGTAAGAGCCCATGGAGAACTTAAAGAACTGATCAGAACATATGAAAATAATTAGATACTTTATAAGATCAAAAAGGATGATTACGGTTTTTCCATGAACATGTGTAAGATCATTGTCACTCTCACTCTTTGCAAATAGTAGGCTTTATTTTTCTGCAACCACAACTCAGGCATGGACCTGTTACTTACTATGGTCAAAGAAATGTGAACCAAAGTAATACTTTTGTATACTCAGGTATGGTATGCCATGTCAACTTTTTCCCTGCCATTGTGACTGACATCTCTATCAGATAGGACTCTTACAATTCTATGATAGTAGAACCCACTGATGATATGCAGTGAGTAAATTATACTTGATTTTTAAGCTCTTGAAATTTTTGAGCTTCTTTATTACTACAGCATAAACAAGCATATCCTAAATGATACAATTATAGATATGGAAGAAGGAAAATATATCTACATTTATGTCCCTGGTGTTCTGAAAAAACAGAGCATACTGAATATATATGAATAACTAATATAATATAAATGAATATAAATATAAATGAATAACTAATAATATATAAATGAATATAATAAATATAATGAATATATATTCATTACATATATAAATGAATAACTAATAAATAATTTATATATATGTAATATATATATAAATATAATTATATATAATATGTTTTACTTTCAAATTGGGTAACAATAAGTAAGTTACTTAACTTCCCTGAAGCTTAGTTTCAAATATAAATATAAATGAATATAAATGAATAACTAATAAATAATATAATATAAATATAAATATAAATGAATATAAATGAATAACTAATAAATAATAAAATAGAGAATCATAATATAAATGAATAACTAATAAATAATAAAATAGAGAAACAGAAAGCAACATGTGTGATAGCAAAAAAAATTAAAAAATCAAAGAGAATTTGGTAAATATAGAATGGTCATCCTGAATCCTAGCAAACATAAGAGTAGCACAGCTAATATAAAGAATGATAAATGTCCTATTCTTTAAATATTAAACAAACAAGATTCTTGATATATGTAACAAAATTTCACATCCTATATAAAAAGAGGCTTGCTGAGTTTCAGTTTTTAGGAAAATTTAGTTTATGTTGTTTTTTATTTGTTTTGTTTTCTCTAAAGAGAAATGAAAAGATGGATATCTTCTGAGGAGGAAGGTAAAAATACTTTATTCACCCTGGGAGAAATATTTGGATGCTATTGGGAATAAGTTATTAGAGAAAGTTTAATTAGAAAAAAAGAGAAAACCTGCAGAAGTAGTGACCTCTTGTAGGCAAAAGGTTTGGAACCTAGAGAGCACAAGTGAAAGGGTTAATTTAGGTGGGAAAATAGAGTTAGTAACAACATATGACTGTATATGCTGGCAAGTGCGTAGCATGGTGAATGGAGTGGTGGGGGGTAGATTATTGCTGGTGGAGATAAACGCTATTGATGGTTTGAAGTTGCCCTCATACTCAGAGATCTACGCTAATTAGTTTTAATGGACTATTGATTTTTCATGAAATGATAATAACTTTTCCTACACATAATAAGAATCTTATTTCCTTCTTACAAAAATAATAAAACTCTTCTGTACTTTTTCTTTCCTATGTCCCTTAACTATACCATCCAGTACTATGTTAAGTCAAAGCTTTGGGTTCCCTGAGTCTGGTGGTTCTTATAATTGGGACCCCTGTTGGGACCATAGAATTTATGTCCTTTGGCTGTTACCAGAGATGGTTCTATTTAAAAAATGTGTGGCCTCTAATCAGGGTGGCTTTATACTCAGCCTTGTGATATAATTCCTTAATATCTGAGTTCTTATCTAGCATGTGAGTATGTGGATGGGAACAAGAAAATAGAGCCTGGTCTGCTATGTTGACTGAAATGGGGACTCTCATTTAAAGATGCACCAGATGCTGCTTTCTGGCCTACCATGTTTCTGGCTTGTATCCTTGCTACCTGATTGGGTCTCTTTGGGGTCTCTGAAATGTCTAGTTGAGGCAATAATCTCTAAAGGTATGTATTATAAAGTAGTGCCCAAAGTAAGATGGACTTCAAACCCATGATTCAAGAAATCATGAGGTAAAGAGCATGGGAAAGGAGATGCTAAAGAGAAATTAATGCCGAAATGAGAAGCAAAACTATTACAGGTTGGTGGCAAAAGTCTTCAGTAAATAATGAAAGATAAATCTCCCCTTTCTGAGTGAATAAAGTCTAGAGTAAGGGGGATTATGCTGGAAGAAAACTGCATTTTACTTTCACTGACCAGTATATTTTTCTGCTCAGAAATTCAGAATTATAGGCCTGGCTACAGTGAGTTTACTTTAGTGTTGTTGATGCATTTATAATAAATGTCATTTGTGATGGTGATGGTGTTACTGGTTGTGATGGTTAATTTTATGTGTTAACTTGACTGGGGCACAAGTTGTCCAGATATCGGGTTAAACAGTATTCTGAATATGTCTGTGATAATTTCTAAAAGAGGTTATTTGAATCAGTAGACTGAGTAAAGCAGATTGCTCTCCCTGTGTGAGCGGGCCTCAACCAATCCTTTGGAGGTCTGAAAAATAAGAAAAAGGCTAAGTAAGCTGGAATTTGCTGTCTTTGTCTAAATGTCTTTGAGCTGGGACAGTGGTCTTCACCTACTTTTAGAATCTGACTGAAGCTTACACCATTGGTAATCTTGGGTCTCAGGTCTTTGGTCTTGGATCACAACTAACACCATCAGCTGTCCTGGCTTTTGTACCTTCAGCCTTGGATTAGAGCTATATCACTGGGTCTCCTGGATCTCCAGCTTGCCAAGTGCAAATCTTGGACTTTTCATCCTCCATAATCATGTGAGCCAATCTCTCTCTTACTATCTGTGTTTCTCTCTCTATTTTTATATTTATATACAATTTTCTAATATTCTTGCAACTGTATATAAATATATAATATGTAAGTATTCTTGTATTTATATAACAATTTATATATTTATACATAGTTTTCTAACTGCTTTCCTGACTATATCCATATCCTAGTCCAATGGTATAATGCCAAACTGACATTTCTAATACAACATATGTGGTTACATGATTACCTGCTGATCAACTACTTAATAGCTCTCCATTTTTTTTTTTTCAGAACAAAAATTGAACTTATCATGACCTATGGTGCATTAAATGATCTGAAATGAATGCTATAAAATAATAAAATGACATTATAAAACAAAATATTATAATCAATTAATGCCATAATATATTACTAAATTATCTATTAATTATAAATAAAACATAAGAAAGATTATTAGACTCTCTAATCAGAAAAGAAAAGAAAAATGAAAATAAAATTGTGAGATGGTGAGATACAGATAATGCAGAAATTAAATAGAACTTCAATATTTAGAGATATTCCATGCAGTAGGTACTTAGAACTTCTAGTGGCTAGCCACAAGGCTAGTAACAAAATTTAAATTAAGTTAAATATATAAAATATAAATAAGTGTATTTTTATTTATTTTTATTTTTTTTAAAAAACTTTTTTTTTTTTTTTAAAGATTTTATTTTATTTATTTGACAGAGAGAGAGAGACAGCTAGAGAGGGAACACAAGCAGGGGGAGTGGGAGAGGGAGAAGCAGGCTCCTGGCCGAGCAGGGAGCCCAATGCGGGGCTCGATCCCAGGACCCTGGGATCATGACCGAGCCGAAGGCAGACGCTTAACGACTGAGCCACCGAGGTGCCCCAATAAGTGTATTTTTAAATAAATAAAACTTAAAAATCAGCTTTTCAGCCTTAAGTAGTCACTTTTCAATTGCTCAGTAGTCATATGTGACTAGTGGTTACTATTTAGGATACTTGCAAATATAGAATATGTTTAACACATCAAATGTATTACTGCCATATTATGTAGTCTTTTTAGAAAAAAAAAATGTGCCTTTTTTATATACCATCAGTTAATCTAGATCTTTGGTCCAATCTGAAGATATACAGAAAAAACAGAACAAGGATATTCTTCTGAGTTAAACTATTACAGAGGCATTATGTTTATCTAAGTCCTAACTTTAATTTTCAAATCAGAGTTTTTGAGTCTGCAATACCAAGTTTCTTATTCTAGTATAGGTCTAAATTACTCTATGTATTCACAGTGAAGGAAGCTCAGATTTGTTATCTAGGTGACTGACATGGACATAACTGCCTCCCTTGGAACCCTGCTCAGGCCAAAGCTGAGGCCCAGACATACCTATTAGATTACATTTAGCTTAGGAGTCTTTGCAAAAGCCTTCCCTGAGTCCCTAGTGTATGCCAAATTGTTGCAGCCATGTGTACCCACTTACTCCTGCAGACTAGTACATAAGTATTCTATACCCATTTCTCAGAGTACATAGGAACCTTATCAGATTGGAATCCAGTACAGATGGTACACTCTCCTTTGATTAGGTGTCTTGCAAGTCACAATCAGGAATATGTTGGCTCATGTGCCTACATTCACCCATAAGAATTTATCAATACATCTGTTAGCTTTGGGCCATAATAAATAATGCATTAGTCTGGGTTCTCCCAGAAATACAACCAATGGGAGATCTATACCTATATATGTATGTTTCTTTTTTTTTTCCAATTTCTAAATTATTCTTTTATTTATTTTTATTTTTTAAATTTAAATTCAATTGATTAACATATAATGTATTATTTGTTTCAGGGGTACAGGTCTGTGATTCATCAGTCTTATATAATACCCAGGGCTCGTTATAACACATACCCTCCCCAATGTCCATCACCCAGCTACCCCATCCCTCCACCTCCCTCCCCTCCCACAATCCTCAATTTGTTTCCTATGATCAAGAGTCTCTTATGGTTTGTCTCCCTCTCTGGTTTTGTCTTGTTTCATTTTTTCCTCTCTTCCCCTATGATCCTCTGCCTTGTTTCTTAAATTCCAAATATGAGTGATATCATATGATAATTGTCTTTCTCTGATTGACTTACTTCGCTTAGCATAATACCTTCTAGTTCCATCCATGTCATTGCAAATGGCAAAATTTCTTTTTTTTTTTTGATGGCTGTGTAATATCCCATTGTATATATATACCACATATTCTTTATCAATTCATCTATCAGTGGACATCTGGGCTCTTTCCATAGTCTGGTTCTTGTGGACATTGCCGCTTTAAACATTGGGGTGCATGTGCCCCTTTGGATTACCTCATTTGTATCTTTGGGCTAAATATCAAGTAGTGCACTTGCTGGATCATAGGGTAGCTCTATGTTCAACTTTTTGAGGACCCTCCACACTGTTTTCCAGAGTGGTTGCACCAGCTTGCATTCCCACCAACAGTGTAGGAGGGTTCCCCTTTCTCCACATCCAAACCAACATCAGTTTTTTCTTGAGTTGTTAATTTTAGCCATTCTGACTGGTGTGAGGTGGTATCTCATTGAGGTTTTGATTTGTATTTCCCTGATGCTGAGTGATCTTGAGCATTTTTTTATGTGTCTGTTGGCCATTTGGATATCTTCTTTGCAGAAATGTCTGTTCATGTCTTCTGCCCATTTCTTGATTGGATTATTTGTTCTTTGGCTGTTGAGTTTGATAAGTTCTTTATAGATTTTGGATACTAGCTCTTATCTGATATGTCTTTTGCAAAGATCTTCTCCCATTCTGTCGGTTGTCCTTTGGTTTTGTCAACTGTTTCCTTTGCTGTGCAAAGGCTTTTAATCTTGATGAAGTCCCAATAGTTCATTTTTGCTTTTGTTTCCCTTGCCTTTAGAGACATGCCTAGCAAGAAATTGCTGTGGTCCGAGGTCTAAGAGATGGCTGCTTGTGTTCTCCTCTAAGATTTTGATGGATTCCTGTCTCACATTTAGTTCTTTCATCCATTTTGAGTCTATTTTTGTGTATGGTATAAGGAAATAGTCCAGTTTCATGCTTCTACATGTGGATGTCCAATTTTCCCAACACCACTGGTTGAAGAGACTGTCTTTTTTCCACAGGATATTCTTTCCTGCTTTGTCGAAGATTAATTGACCATAGAGTTGAGGGTCCATTTCTGGGCTCTCTATTCTGTTCCATTGATCTATGAGTCTGTTTTTGTGCCAGTACCATGCTGTCTTGATGATTACAGCTTTGTAATAGAGCTTGAAGTCCAGAATTGTGATGCCGCCAGCTTTGGTTTTCTTTTTCAGCATTCCTTTGGCTATTCAGGGTTTTTTCTGGTTCCATACAAATTTGGGGATTATTTGTTCCAGTTCTGTGAAAAAAGTTGATTGTATTTTGATAGGGATTGCACTGAAGGTGTAGATTGCTCTAGGTAGCATAAACATTTTAACAATATTTGTTCTTCCAATCCAAGAGCATGGAATTTTTTTTTCCATTTCTTTGTGTCTTCCTCAATTTTTTTCATGAGTATTCTATACTTTTCTGAGCACAGATCCTTTGCCTCTTTGGTGAGGCTTATCCCTAGGTATCTTATGGTTTTGCACACAATTGTAAATGGGATCGACTCCTTAATTTCTCTTTCTTCTGTCTTGTTGGGGTATAGAAAAGCAACAGATTTCTGTGCATTGATTTTATATCCTGCCACTTTACTGAATTCCTATATGAGTTCTAGCAATTTTGGGGTGGAGTCTTTTGGGTTTTCCACATAGGCTATCATATCATCTGCAAAGAGGGAGAGTTTGACTTCTTTGCTGAGTTGGATGTCTTTTTTCTTTTTCTTGTCTGATTGCTGAGGCTAGGACTTCTAGTGCTATGTTGAACAGCAGTGGTGATAGTGGACATCCCTGTCATCTTCCTGACCTTAGGGGAAAAGCTCTCAGTTTCTCCCCATTGAGAATGATATTCACAGTGGGTTTTTCATAGATAGCTTATTATGATATTGAGGTACGTACACTTTATCCCACACTGTGAAGAGTTTTAATCAAGAAAAGATGCTGTAGGGGCGCCTGGGTGGCTCAGTTGGTTAACCGTCTGCCTTCAGCTCAGGTCATGATCCCAGGGTCCAGGGATTGAGCCCCGCATCAGGCTCCCTGCTCGTCGGGGAGTCTCTTCTCCCTCTCCCTCTGCCTCTCCCCTTGTTTGTGCTCTCTCTCTCTCTCTCTCTCTCTGTGTCAAATAAATAAATAAATAAAAATTTTTTAAAAAAAGAAAGGATGCTGTATTTTGTCACATGCTTTTTCTGCATCTCTTGAGAAGATATGGTTCTTGTCCTTTCTTTTATTTATGCAATATATCATATATATTTGATTTGCAGATGTTGAACCAAACTCACAGCCCAGGAATAAATCCCACTTGGCTATGGTGAATAATCCTTTGAATGTACTGTTGGATTATATTGGCTAGTATTAGGGTAAAAATTTTGGCATCCATGTTCATCAGGGATATTGGTTTCTAATTTTCCTTTTTGGTCGTGTCTTTGTCTGGTCTTGGGATCAAGGTAATGCTGACCTCATAGAAAGCATTTGTATGTTTTCCTTTCATTTCTATTTTTTTAAACAGCTTCAGAAGAATAGGTATTAATTCTTCTTTAAATGTTTGGTAGAATTCCCTAGGAAGCCATCTGGCCCTGGGCTCTTGTTTGTTGGGAGATTTTTGATTACTGCTTCAATTTCCTTGCTGGTTATGGGTGTGTTCAGGTTTTCTATTTCTTTCTGGTTCAGTTTTGGTAGTTTATATGTCTCTAGGAATATATTCATTTCTTCCAGATTGCCTAATTTGTTGGCATATAGTTGCCAAATTATTGTTACCTATGATTCCATCTCCTGCATTACTTATTCATGTAAATAACACTATTGTTATCACTAGTCTTTCTAAAAAGCAAAAAGCTGAGTATCAATGTGTCTTTTAGGAGGCTTATTACTTTAACTGACACAAAAATCCACTTCATTGTCTTTTAGATAGTAAGAAGTTTTGTGTCTTATACTGAAAAGTCTGGAGGTAAAGCTAGCTCAAGTAGGGCTTGGTCCATCATTTCAAATATTTCCATCAAGAATGAGGATACTCTTCATTTCTGCTCTGCCTTCTCCAGTCACCATAAATGTATATCTCTACAACCATTCACCAGCTCTTTCTTTTTGGTTGCAAATACATACATTTTCAGAGTGTGTGTGTGTGCCTCTTATGTGTGTAATTGCATTTGTGTGATTTGTGTGTGTGTATGTGTGTTTGTGCATATATGTGTACATGTATGTATGACAGGTGGACCTACATATGTACATATATAAGTGATGTTCTGGAATATATGTAAATGGGCCACATTTTGAAGTACACATAAATTTTGGAGTTTTTAAGAGGATTCCACAGAGGCAGTAACTCATATTAGGAGAATGACATCCACGTCAAGGGCTGGAGGAAGCCTCGAATGATTTGTGTGTAGCAGCAGCAATCATCTCTGGTACACATAGCAAGGTGTATGAACCCCTGCAAAGCATATTTACAACAGGTGGGATTTTTACAACACATGTCCTTAAATGCCCCAACATTGAAGTCAGTATTTCCCAAACCTCATTGATCCTCATTTTCCCCATCTGTAAATTGGGAGTGATAAACATTCACCTTAGAAGATTGTAATTAGTGAGACCAAATATGACAATGTCTGTAAAATGTTTAGCAGTTTCTGGTTCACAAAGTACTAATAAATATCAACATAGTGTCTCAACTATGAGTGGTCTCTAGCCTTGGACTGCTTGGCTTCCTATCTTACTTCTAACATTTGCTAGCTGTGTGATCCTGACTAAAATAAGTAACTTCTCTATACTTCAGCTACTTCCCATAAAAATGCAGCTAGTAAGAACCCTTATTTCACTTTTAGACTTTATGCTTTCAACATTCAAGTCTGAAAGATGAATGAGAGTCCCTCATTATAATAACTAAGAAAAAGACAAGGAAACTTGCTTTGCTAAAATCCATAGAAAATGTAATTTTTCATTGGCTAGAAGTAGATTCTACCCCCATTTTTTTAACAAATCTTTTTTTTTTATTAAGATCATGAAATAAGCTTTTATTTATTTTATTTTATTTTTTTAAAGATTTTATTTATTTGACAGAGAGAGACACAGCGAAAGAGGGAACACAAGCAGGGGGAGTGGGAGAGAGAGAAGCAGGCTTCCCGCTGAGCAGGGAGCCCGATGCGGGGCTCGATCCCAGGACCCTGGGATCATGACCTGAGCCGAAGGCAGACGCTTAATGACTGAGCCACCCAGGCTCCCCTGAAATAAGCTTTTTAGATTAAACCTTTAGTGACCACTTCTGGGGAGGGGGGTGGCATAAATACCAACTAAATCACATCCCTGAGGCTAGACTAGTGACTCAACATAACAGTTATCCAAAGAAAATCCTGGATATTATTGTTTTAAGAGAAGTTTGAAAGATGTTGAGTGTCAAAAACAGTATTACCTGAATCAGTATATTTTATAAATCTTTAATAGAAGAAATTTTTACCGAAAACAATATAGATGATATTCTTTTAACTATTGCCAAAAGCATAGTAATAATCTGTTGCAAAAGATTTATCTCTAGGTTTTCATACACACTAAAGAATTCTTTAATTCTGTTAATAAGGACCTACCATTAAAAATAACAAAAACATCAAAAATAATAAAATGACATGAATGTGTGTCTAATAATTCTTTAGGAAATTAAGTTTTGTACTTATCATAAGTGAAACATGATAAATCAGCACTACAATGAATAGCTGCACTTTTTGTTCTTGTTATAATAAGCACTTGAATATATTTCAGGGGTTTATGTGAAATCTTATATCAATGAGGCATTAGCTAAATGTTTCTGAACTTTGTGTAGCATCTGAGAAAAAATGAATTTAAAGCAAGGTGTTGGGTTAAGAAGCCAATACAAAGTTAAATTAAAATATTAAGTGACCCACAAAGCCTATACCCAGAAGCAAACTTCTACTACATCATTTCTTCAAATTCTAATATATTTATTTCTGAGACAATGAATTCTGACCTTATGGTTAATTTGGAAACCAAGGTTTGGTTTTATTTTCCTTTAATCACAAAAGACAATAAAGCAATACAGTGAAATAATAGAGAGGAGAAATAGAGAAGAGTGAAAAATTTAGCTATCCTTATTGAGGACATTATTTTCATGGGAACAGAGCCAGAAGCAATAAACTTGAGTCCTTTTCTTGCGAAGATCACTGTTAATCTCAACAAAAAGAGAACCTCTAGAAATTGGCTGGCTCATATAATTAAAAAAAAAAGTCTACATCTAAAATAAAGTAATAAATAAATATAACAAGTTTTTAGACATTATTTTGCACATTTATATAATTATAATTCTTAATAATAGTCACTGTGAGAGTCTATGTAATCTACGAATTTCATTATTAAGAATGGTAAAATTTTACTTTGTTTTTGTCTCTCTTTCTTTTAAATGCTCTCAATTACCATTTCTATCTTTTGAAAACATTCATCCACTTATAATTCCACACATTAATTCATCAAATCTTTTAGCTTAGGCTATATGCCAAGGCAATATGATACAGTTTTTATTTCTTCAACTTTAAGTAGTCATCTCTTCTAAAATACTGGTATAATAAGTTAAAAAGAGCTATTGTAAATAAATAATACTTATTTTGCCTGAATAAACACTATAGTGGTCTGTGTGCAACAATGTAAGTTAAAAAGAGAACAGATTTTTCTTTTAGGATGCACAGGCTTCTCTAGGCAATGGAAATGAGATGGAGGAGAAAAAGACTATAGGACATATTAGATAACTGGAACAATCTGACCAAAGATGAATCATACTGGAACCAAAATTATAAGGGTAAAAATAAGAGGAGTTGGATCTTGAAACACCTTTTTACAGAAACAACACAAATGTCAATTTGCCCAACACTTAACAAATGATCAAAAGGAACAAAACAGAATACTTTGTCTTAAGTAGAAGAATAAATGTTGGTTTCAATAAAAATATGGAAAATCCACCCATGATAATATAACAATGTAAGCATGTGTAACATCTATTAAATTGATGATTAGTTATGGTAATACCCAGAATGGCACATTCATGATGTGTTCCTGAGTTGTTTCAGTGGTGGGTATTTTATTCAATGTTAGAATATATTTATATTTTACTATAAAGTTCTACCCCGTCTATTGCTGTCATTTTTAGTATACAACAATAAATGTGAGAAAATCATATGATTGTCCTGTAATGGCTAAAATATGTAATACATCTTGATAGGTTATTATTGTTTGTAGAGTTTTGTATTATGTTCTTTCCCAGGGGAATGGAAAAAGTTAAATTCGTGAGTAGAAAATTCTTCTATGGTAAAGGAAAGTCTTTAGAAAAGCTTTGAAAACCTCAGGTGAAAACTTTTGGGGGGAATGTTTTGGGTCTATTTTATGGAATTTCTACCTTACTTACCTCTGTTTTCTATAGCTTTTAAGGAATATATGAGTTTTGTTTGCAGATCATATTACTATTATCATGTGCACAACTTTGTTAAGCACAGTTATCTCTTTACCATTTTTCTTTGAGATCTTTTCTTTAACATTATTCCAATCAAATCTTAAATTCTGTACATCTCTGGAGAAATATTTTTTGAAATCATCATGACTACTAACCATTGCAATAGCTACATTTTTTTTGAATAGGACATAATCTCTCCAGTAGCCTTTCATGAATAGAAATAGTGTGTGTGTGGATGTGGCTCCGTGTATGTATAGTATGGCAATAATACAAATTTAATAATAATTATATGTATTAGATTACATTATTTTACAGTTACACCCATGAGTTGGTAGTATTATTGTATTCATTCTATAGTTAAGGAAACAAAAGCTGTTCTGGGATCAAAGTATCTCTAATTTTAGAACTTACCCTCTTAGATGCTATGATATATAATATACAAAAATGTGTGTGTGTGTGTGTGTGTATCCTATTTAATAGAGGCAGAAAAAGTCATGGGATATGCAAAAATCTAGAAAAATCTTATCATAGTATTTATAATATTTGTGAACCTCCTGAAAAAGGAAAAAAATATGAAAATAATACCAAATTCTAGTACCTCAAACTATGTAATAAACTAAAGAAAACAATTGCTACAACCTCCTGAAAAGGGAAAAAATATGAAAACAATACCAAATTCTAGTATCTTAAACTATGTAATAAACTAAAGAAAACAACTGCTACACTACTAGTGAAAAAATTAAACTAAGAATGTATTGAAGTTTAAAAGTTTAAAAGCTTTTTAAAAGTAGAATAGTGTTTGTAATCTCAGGAAACAAACTGAGAGTTGCTGGAGTGGTGGGAGTGGGAGGGATGGGGTGGCTGTGTGATAGACATTGGGGAGGGTATGTGCTATGGTGAGCACTGTGAATTGTGTAAGACTGCTGAATCACAGACCTGTACCTCTGAAACAAGTAATATATTATATGTTAAAAAAAAAAAAAAAGATAGTAGGAAGGGAAAAATGAAGGGGGGAAATCGGAGGGGGAGACGAACCATGAGAGACTATGGACTCTGAGGAACAAACTGAGGGTTCTAGAGGGGAGGGGGTTGGGGGATGGTTAGCCTGGTGATGGGTATTAAAGAGGGCATGAACTGAATGGAGCACTGGGTGTTATACACAACAATGAATCATGGAACACTACATCAAAAACTAATGATGTATGGTGATTAACATAACATAAAAAAATAAAATTAAAAAAAAAAAAGAATAGTGTTTGAAAAACTAGAAGGCACCAAATTCTTCTATGGTATCTGTGTCCTTATAAGAGTGATTATTAAAGAAAATCAGTTGTATCGGAAAGAATGAGCTCAGTTGTCTATAGTTCCACACCACATACCAACTAAATGTCTGTACCCTGTATGCAATAACTATCCTCTGAAATGGAAATAAAAATATGCCATTTTCTTAGTGGTAAATACCTCTTAACTCACAGATAGTTAAGTTTATATGTATAAACTACTAAAAGCAAATATATTTTGTGTTATTTTTAAGAATTATAGATATAACATTGATTTTCAAATTGTTTTAATGTGTAAATGAATTTATTAGATTATCTGACAGATAGATCTTTTATTCTGTAAACTTTTGCTTTATATATTTCTAAACTGTACTATTAGATGTATAAAAGTTTAAGTTTTTATATGTTATTGAATTGACTTTTACTCACCATGAAATATTATTTATAATATTTTTGTATTTAAAGACCCCACTTTTTTTTTAATAATATAGTTAAACCCAACTATCTCTAGATTTGTGCTAAGTGATAATTTTCTTTTCACCATTGTATTTCAACTTCTGTATTTCCTCATATTTAACATGGCTTTTGTAAGTAGCTTATTACTGCATTTGATATGTATCTTATACTCAATCCTTTTTCTCATTCCTTTTTCTGGATATTTCTTCATAGTTCTTGATCTATTCTGAAATTTACTAATACTGTCTTCTTCTATGTTCACTTTGTTATTATATCAATAGAAAAATTATTAATTTCAGGTATTATAGTCTGTATTTCTAGAATAATGATTTTGTTTATATTTACTTTAACAACCATGTAACAAACTGTTAACTGGAGCCCCTGTAATAGAGGAGACAGATAACTGTACAGAAGCAATATTTAGAAAAATAATTGATGGACAGAAATTTTCCAAATCACATTGAAAACCTCAAACTCCAGATTCAAGAACTCAGATAACACAAAACATACACACATGCACACAAGAATTATAGGCCTCATAGTCAAATTATTTGAAATCAAAGATAAGGAAACATATTAAAACAGCAAGAGCAAAAAAGTGTGTGATGTTGTTCAATGGAGCAATAAAGACCATGACATCTAAATTCAAACAAGCAAACTGGTAGTAGAATGACATCTCTAAAGTGCTAAATAATCTGACACCTCAAATTATATATTTTTTGTGGGTCACCCAGATCAAGTAGAGGCCATCAGCATAGGTGGTAAAAGAATTCACCAGAAGCAGAACAAAGGAGATAGAAGTTTATTGAATACACTGCAAGGGAGCAACGGGCAAGACAGCAAAAGACAGACTCTCTGCCACAAGACAATGGTGGGGGCTGCAGTTAAGGGGGAAGGTGAGGAGGTATGGGGGCATATGGAATTTTCCTTTTTTGGTACCTTTGTCCTGGTGTAAGTAAGACACTGGTTAACAGGGCTTAGGGATATTTTGAGGGGGGTCACCTAATGGGCCTGTTTGTCTTCAGCCAGGGGGTTAGGGGTCACTGTGGGCCCTTCTACTTTACTCAGGTTTTCATTGTTCAGGTTGGTGGCCTCTACATTCTCCCCTGTCAGATTGACAATGACAAATCTTTGGCATTTGGGCAGAGGTCTCATCTTCAGTAGCTTCTTCCTGCTAAATGAGGGGTGTAGAGGTGTCCCTACCTAAATTTGTCAGTCCATCAGGGTTTCTGTGCAGTTATAGACCAGAGCACGGTATTATATTAACATGCTGATAAGCGATTTGAGTGAAATTCCTTAGTGGCCAAGTTCATGGGATTTAGGGGGAGGGGACCCTCTGATGGTATGGGCTGGAATCCTTGTTGAGCCATTATTCCTATATGGAATTGTTAGATTTTTAGAAGAGACAAATTTAACAAAGCGATTAAAGAGAGGGGGACCAATAATTAGGACTATGAATATTGAGGTGTCCTAAGAAGGGAAGAAACCAGGACAGCCATGATCAAGTTTCTTCCCAGGAAAACCATCCTGTGTTGTATGGTCCCAGAAGGAGGAAGCCAAAAGAAGGTTATGATGAGAAAGACAAAGATTAACTCAAAAAGGGGTGATGATTGTATTGTGAGAGCAGGACATCAAAGGGGGAACAGTGTCAAGTAATTATGATTTTTGACCAAGTAAAGGTCAAAAAGGTCAAAAATCGCTGAGAGGTCACTCTGAAGAAAATGTCAAGAATGAAGTCTTGGAATTGGGAAGGAGAAATCGTGAGAGTTTGGGGAGGAAAGTATTTAGGGAGTTTTTTAAAGATAACATCATAGAATGATTGAATGTGAGAGAATGGGGATTGGTAATGAGGCAGACCCATGGGCCTCTGGGCCTCTGGGTATATATCATTTGAGTCTCTTTTGAGTAACAGATGTAGATCTCCAACTGGCTGGCAGTTGTACTTGGCAGAGGGCTCCTTATCAGGAGCCAGAGTGGTCTTGATTTTGGAAAGGTGGATCCATGGGAGAAGCCGTGAAGTTTTACTTCTGTTGGAATGGTCAGGAGAACTTGATAGGGCCCAATCTAGACAGGTTTGAGTGGCTTTTTGTCCTGCGAAAGAGTCTTAAGTGTACACCATCCCTGGATGTAAGTTTTGAATACATGTCACCTGAGAAAGAGAGATCAGGTTTTGGACTGTAATAGTTTTGGTGGTGGTCATTCTAGACAGAGAGTTTGCCATAGGTATATAACATACTGTGTGCCTGAAGGCATTTTTGTCTACAAAGACTGAAACCGGAGCCTCTTGCAGGGAGGCATGTGCATAAAATGTATCTGCCAGCCCTCCCTTGGTAGAGTCCTTCATTTTGGATAGGTTGAAGAAGTAGGGGAGGTTTATGGATTCCCTTTGTGTTGATGCAAAGATAGGCAGAACATACCTGAGAGATAGCCTGCAGGGTTTGGGGAATGTCCTTGCCAAAGAAAAGGTCCTACTAGGCCTTGAGGGGCCTTAGCCTTGATGTAAGTTATTAAGAAATTTCCATTGTAACATTCCTAAGAGTAACAGTTTATTATTGGGGCCTTACCGCCAACCCTTTGGAGTATGGGCAAAACCCTTTTTCAATGCCCTTTGGGTTTCTTCCTAAGTATATTATGGGGAAAAGGGATTTAGATTGGGAACCAGAGTGGCTGAAGGGGCAGCCTGGTGGCCTCCTTTGCTAATATGACAGCTTTATTGTCTCCAAGAGACTGAGTCATCCTTTAGATGGACCTTGCAATGAATAATAGCTATTTGAGCTGGGAGGGTAACTGCCTCTAGCAAGGGCATTATTTCAGAGGCATGTTTAACTGGGGTATTTAGGGCTGTGAGGAGGCCCCTCTCTCTCTCCAAATAGCAGCATGGGCATGGGCCAAGTGGAAGGCATAAGCAGAATTGGTGTATGTTTAGTTTCATTTTTGTGCCCAATTTGGAAGGCCAGGTAAGAGCATTTAGTTCTGCCTTTTGTGCTGAGGCACCTGGCAGAGGTCCAGACTTGATGACTTCAGTTAAGCTAACAATAGTGTACCCAGAGACCTGTACTCCTTATACTATGAAACTGCTGCCATCCATGAGCCATATAGCCTCTGGGTTCTCTAGAGGTGTATCCTTAAAATCTGGTCTGGCACTGCAAGTCAAATCTATGGTTTCTGGGCAAGAATGTTCCAAGGGAGCATTTGTTGTGGGATCTGGCATTAAGATGGTAGGATTTAAGGTCTGACATGGCTGAATATTTAGTTCTGGTGTTTCTAATAAAAGGGTTTGGTATTTTGTAATTCTATTATTGGAGATCCAATGAAATGCTGCAGAATTTAGGGTGTCCAATAACTGATGGGGTGTATAAAGTCATGCCTTGTCCCAAGGTTAATTTAAAGGCCTATTCTACAAGTAGGGGCACAGACACCAGTGCTTGGAGGCAGGGAGGTCATCCCTGCACCACAGAATCTAGATTCTTAAATAGGTATGCAACCAGGTGTTGGGAAGGTCCCAGAATTTGGATCATGATTCCACAGGCCACTCCACTTCTTTCATGCACATATAAGGAGAAGGGCTTCTGGAAGTCTAGAAGGGCTAAAACTGGGGCTATTGTAAGTGCCTGTTTGAGGGCCCCAAAACTTTTGTCATTCCAGAGTCCCATTCCAAAATCTCCTCCTCAGGTTCTCTCAGGGCCTCATAAAGAGGTTTTGTTATTAATCCAAAGTGGGGTATCCATATTTGACAAAACCCAGCCATACCCAAAAAGGAACCCAGCTGCTGTTTTGTAGAAGGATTTTTCATATTTAAAATGAGACTCTGTTTTTGTGAGGGAGGGAGAGAGAGAATCCCAAGCAGGCTCCACATCCAGCATGGAGCCCAACGTGGGGCTTGATCTTATGACTCTGAGATCATGACCTGAACTGAAATCAAGAGTCAGATGCTTTACCGACTGAGCCACCCAGGCACTCCTAAAATGAGACCCTTATGGTGGTCACAGAGGCTCTTAATATTAATAATATTAGTAGGTTAACATTAATCTTAGGATTGAACCTTCTGAGAGGAAGGAAAGGAAATTTCTGAGAGGAAATTTGGGCTTTTGAAGGGGAGACCTTATAGCCCCGGGAGGCCAAGCTCCAAAGCACCAGGATAATATTTGTGTTGGAGGTGTTCACGATGGGGCTGCAGATAAGTAAATCATCAACATATTGGAGTAAGGCACTGCCTCTGGGGATCTGAAGAGTGGATAGATTCTTGGCTAGTGACTGTCCAAATAAATATGGATTGTCCCTAAAGCCCTGAGGGATGACAGTCCAAGTTAGCTCTTTGGTAACCTGGGAGGAGCAGTCCTGCCACTCAAAGGCAAAGAGGAACTAGGAATCTAGGTGCACTGGATGCAGAAGAAAGTGTCTTTTAGATCCAACACAGTATACCAAAGAGTGACAAAAAGGTCATTCTATATGAGCCATTGGACTTTTTAATTGTGAAAGTGGGGGTATTACAAGGTGAATTACAGGGGTGCAAAAGTCTTGTCACTAAGAATTTTTGTATGAGTGCCTGTAGTCCCTCTCTGGCCTCTGGGATTGAGGTGTAATGGGATTTTTGGGGAAATAAATGAGGATCTTTAAGTTGTAGCCTTATTGGGATTGCTGGTAGAGAGTGCCCTCGAATGGTGATGTTCCATACCTGAGGGAGCACCTGTTGAAAACTAGAAACCTTGATGTTTGAAGGGGTCGAGAGCTCAGAGGACAAAAATGCTTTTGGGGGTGGTCAACCTGAGAAAGGTAAAGATTAGTTTGTACCTGTGTCATTATGTCCCTTCCAAGTAATGGGGTGGGGCAATCAGGTAAAAAAGAAAAGAGTGGGTAAATGTATTGTTACTCAAAGAACAAATTAAAGGGGAAGTGGAACAGTCCCCCTTTCGGTGCATGTCTTGCCAGTGAGGAGAATGGAGGACTGAAAGGTGATGTCTGAGATTTTTATAAGGGGAGCATAAGTGGCTCCCATATCTATCAGAAATTCAATTTTGTCTCCTGCCACATCCAGGGTTATCCGAGGCTCTGCCATAAAGATGGAGAATGTGGGAGCCTCCACAGCTTCTGGGCCCCATCAGTCAAAGGAGAGGAGATTGTCCTCCCCTGCTCTGTTGGCTCCTCATAATCGAGGTGAAGAGCTAAGGTCAGCTGCTGATTGCCTGATGTGGCCTTGGCCTGAGGCTGTCAATTACCTGGGAGGCCTGGGTTTGGGGCTTTTAGGCCTGGGATGACCTTCCTGCAAGTGGGAAGGAGGGGCAGTTCCATCTCCAACACCCTGGTTATTTGCAGGCCAGACAATGCCCTGTGGAGGGGACGTTTGACACTCTCAGGCCAGATGCCCTGATTGGCAACAGAAGCATGCTTGAGGGGGATGGGGAGGCTTAGCAGCTTGTACTTTTTAATATCCTTTGCCCCTAGTGGACCCAGGTAAGGGCAGGGAGCTGGCAATAAATAAAACATGATATAAAAATGAAATAAAAATGTTACATTTAAAGGAGCAAGAGAAGGTGAGCCATACAATGGTCTTTAAGTTAAAAAAAAAAAAAATTCCAAATAAAAACATGAAACAGAAGGAGGAACAAAGAACAGAAGAAATAACAAAATAAATAAAATGTAATGAATAAACAAAGAAAATAAAATACAAACTGAGATTTATAATACACATAAAAGTAAATATATTACAATAATAGCACTTAGGATGAGAGGTATTTTTTAAGACTTGGTCAATATAATAATTTGAAGTCAACTGTAGTAAATCAGTTATAAATTATCATCAAGAAGTGGAAATTATTTGATTCTAGAAAGATGGTGGAGGAGTATGAGACCCTATTTCAACTGGTCCCTGGAATTGAGCTGGATATCTACCAGACCACTCTGAGCACCCATGAAACCAGCCTGAGATGTAAGAAGATCTGGATCTCTACAAACAGAATATCACAGGTGGTTGGTTTTGAGGTATAAAGTGGGGAGCCGTGATTCCATGGGCAGATATCGGAGGATAAACGGCAGTAGGAGAGTGCCTGGCCATGGGGATCCTACACCGCCGGTGAGCGACAGCCTCACATGCTGGGGACGGGGCACAGGCTCACAGATCGGTAGCAGTGGGGAAAGGACTTTAGGGCAGTCCCCGGGGCAGAAACCCGGAGTGGCAGCGTCTCGCGTGTGAACTGGGAGTGGCTGGCGGTTTTAGAAGCAGAGACATGCCCCGACCTGGAGGCAGGACTGGGGGTGCTACAGAGGGATGCACAACCCAGGCTGCTGCAGTTTATACCAGCGCAGACAGAAACTGAGACAGTGTGCCCTGGAGAGCTCAATGAAGAACAGACTACGGTCTCTCTGCTCTGACTCATGGAAGAGACGCGGAAAGCTGCCAGGGAAAGCCGCCAGAGGACAAAAGCCCGCAAAACTGATTCCCGCTGAGCCTATCCCCCACCACAGGGGGGCAGGGCAACTCCACCCAAACAGGGTTGCCCGAGTAACAGCACGGCGGGCCGCTCCCCCAGAAGACAGGCTGGGAAAACAAGAGGCCAGCAACCCTAAGGTCCCAAGGAAACAGGTGCATCTTGCTTGGGTTCTGGTCAATAATTTGGACTCTATACATTCCCTCAAATACCCATCAACAGAATCACTAGGAGGAGCAGCCCCCAAAATAGAAAAGACTCAGAGAATATGACTTATGCTGTAGATTTACAAATGGATGCAGATATAACCAAGACGTCGGAGATGGAATTCAGGCTAGCAATTGTGAAGACAATGGCTAGAATGGAGAAATCAATTAATGGCAACATAGAATCTCTAAGGGCAGAAATGAAAGCTGAATGGGCAGAACTTAAAAATGCTATCAATGAGATCCAATCCAATCTAGGTAATCTAACAGCTAGGGTATGTGAGGCAGAAGAACAAATAAGCGACCTGGAAGACAATATAACAGATAAAAAGGGAAAAGAGTAGGCCAGGGAAAAACAACTCAGAATCCATGAAAATAGAATCAGAGATATAAGTGACACCATGAAGCGTTCCAATGTCAGAATAATTGGAATCCTGGAGGGAGTGGAGAGACAGAGGACTAGAAGATGTATTTGAGCAAATCGTAGCTGAGAACTTACCTAATCTGGGGAATGAAACAAACATTCATGTCCTAGAGGGAGAGAGGACCCCTCCCAAGATCAAGGAAAACAGGCCAACACCCCGGCATGTAATAGTAAAACTTGCAAATCTTAGAACCAAGGAAACCATCTTAAGGGCAGTTAGGGGCAAGAGATTCCTTAGGTACAGAGGAAGGAACGTCAGAATAACGTCAGACCTCTCCAGAGAGACCTGGCAAGCCAGAAAGGCCTGGCAAGACATATTCAGGGTACTAAATGAAAAGAACATGCAGCCAAGAATACTTTGTCTGGCAAGGCTGTCATTTAGAATGGATGGAGAGATGCAGAGCTTCCACGACTGGCAGAAACTGAAAGAATATGTGACCACTAAGCCAGCCCTGCAAGAAATATTAAAGGGGGTTCTATAAAAGGAGAAAGACCCCAAGAGTGATCTACAACAAAAATTTACAGGGACAATCTATAAAAACAACATCTTCACAGGCAACATGATGACAATTAATTCATATCTTTCAATAATCACTCTCAACATGAATGGCCTAAATGCTCCCATAAAATGGCACAAGGTTGCAGATTGGATAAAAAGACAGGACCCATCCATATGCTGCCTACAAGAGACTCATTTTGAACCTAAAGATACATCCAGACTGAAAGTGAAGGGATGGAGATCCATCTTCCAGGCCAGCAGACCTCAAAAGAAGCTGGGGTAGCAATTCTTATATCAGACAAATTAGATTTTAAACTAAAGTCTGTAATTAGAGACACAGAAGGACACTATATCATTCTTAGGGTCTATCCAACAAGAAGATCTAACAACTGTAAATATCTACATCCCCAACATGGGAGCAGCCATCTACATAAGCCAACTGTCAACCAAAATAAAGAGTCATATTGATAACAATACGTTAATTGTAGGAGACCTCAATACTCCACTCTCAGCAATGGACAGATCATCTAAGCAGAAAATCAACAAGGAAACAAGAGCTTTGAATGATACATTGGACCAGATGGACCTCATAGATATTTCCAGAACATTCCACCCTAAAACAACAGAATACTCATTCTTCTCAAGCGCATATGGAACTTTCTCCAGAATAGACCACATACTGGGTCACAAATCAGGTCTCAACCGATACCAAAAGATTGAGATTATTCCCTGCATATTCTCAGACCACAATGCTTTAAAACTGGAACTCAATCACAAGAAAAAATTTGGCAGAAATTCAAACACTTGGAAGCCAAAGACCACTCTGCTCAAGAATGTTTGGGTCAATCAGGAAATCAAAGAAGAACTTAAACAATTCATTGAAATCAATGAGAATGAAAACACATCAGTCCGAAACCTATGGGGTACTGCAATGGCGGTCCTAAGGGGGAAATACATAGCCATCCAAGCCTCACTCAAAAAAATAGAAAAATCCCGAATTTACCAACTAACTCTACACCTTAAAGAACTAGAGAAAAAGCAACAAATGATGCCTAAGCCACGCATTAGAAGAGAAATAATTAAAATTAGAGCAGAAATCAATGAATTAGAAACCAGAAACACAGTAGATCAGATCAACGAAACTAGAAGTTGGTTCTTTGAAAGAATTAATAAGATCGATAAACCACTGGCCAGACTTATCCAAAAGAAAAGAGAAAGGACCCAAATTAATAAAATTATGAATGAAAGGGGAGAGATCACGACTAACACCAAGGAAATAGAAACAATTATTAGAAATTATTATCAACAACTATATGCCAATAAACTGAGCAATCTGGATGAAATGGAGGCCTTCCTGGAAACCTATAAGCTGCCAAGACTGAAACAGGAAGAAATTGACAACCTGAATAGGCCAATAACCAGTAACGAGATTGAAGCAGTGATCAAAAACCTCCCAAAAAACAAGAGTCCAGGGCCTGATGGATTCCCTGGGGAATTCTACCAAACATTCAAAGAAGAAATAATACCTATTCTACTGAAGCTGTTTCAAAAAATAGGAATGGAAGGAAAACTTCCAAACTCATTCTATGAGGCCAGCATTACCTTAATCCCCAAACCAGGCAAAGACCCCATCAAAAAGGAGAATTTCAGACAGATATCCCTGAGGAATATGGATTCCAACATCCTCAACAAAATCCTAGCTAATAGGATCCAACAATACATTAAAAGGATCATCCACCACGACCAAGTGGGATTTATCCCCGGGATGCCAGGGTGGTTCAACATTCGCAAATCAATCAATGTGATAGAACACATAAATAAAGGAGGGAGAAGAACTATATGGTCCTCTCAATTGATGCAGAAAAAGCATTTGACAAAATACAACATCCTTTCCTGATTAAAACTCTTCAGAGTATAGGGATAGAGGGAACATTCCTCAAGTTCATAAAATCCATCTTTGAAAAACCCACAGCGAATATCATCCTCAATGGGGAAAAACTGGGAGCCTTGCCCTTAAGATCAGGAACACGTCAAGGATGCCCACTCTTGCCACTGTTGTTCAACATAGTACTAGAAGTCCTAGCAAGGGCAATCAGATAACAAAAAGAAATAAAAGGTATTCAAATTGGCAAAGAAGAAGTCAAACTCTCTCTTTTTGCAGACGACATGATACTTTATGTGGAAAACCCAAAAGCCTCCACCCCCAAATTACTAGAACTCATACAGAAATTCAGTAATGTGGCAGGATACAAAATCAATGCACAGAAATCAGTTGCTTTCTTATACACTAACAATGCAACTGTAGAAAGAGAAATTAGAGAAACGATTCCATTTACAATAGCACCAAAAACCATAAGATATCTCGCTATAAACCTAACCAAAGAGGTAAAGGATCTATACTCTAGGAACTATAGAACAGTCATGAAAGAAATTGAAGAAGACACAAAAAGATGGAAAAATATTCCATGCTCATGGATTGGAAGAATAAACATTGTTAAAATGTCTATGCTACCCAGAGCAATCTATACCTTCAATGCCATCCCCATCAAAATTCCAATGACATTTTTCAAAGTGCTGGAACAAACAATCCTAAAATTTGTATGGAATCAAAAAGACCCTGAATCGCCAAGGAAATGTTGAAAAAGAAAAACAAAGCTGGGGGCATCACATTGCCCAATTTCAAGCTATATTACAAAGCTGTGATCACCAAGACAGCATGGTACTGGCACAAAAACAGACATATAGACTAATGGAACAGAATAGAGAACACAGATATGGACTCTCAACTCTATGGTCAAATAATCTTTGAGAAAGCAGGAAAAAAAACATGCAATGGAAAGACAGTCTCTTCAATAAATGGTGCTGGGAAAATTGGACAGCCACATGCAGAAGAATGAAAGTCGACCATTCCCTAAAACCATTCACAAAGATAAACTCAAAGTGGATGAAAGACCTCAATGTGAGACAGGAATCCATCAAAATCCTAGAGGAGAACATAGGCAGTAACCTCTTTGACATCAGCCACAGCAACTTCTTTCAAGATACATCTCCAAAAGCTAGTGAAACAAAAGCAAAAATGAACTTTTGGGACTTCATCAAGATAAAAAGCTTCTGCACAGCAAAGGAAACAGTCAACAAAACAAAGAGGCGATCCACAGAATGGGAGAAGATATTTGCAAATGACACTACAAATAAAGGGCTGGTATCCAAGATCTATAAAGAACTTCTCAAACTCAACAACCAAAAAAACAAATAATCAAGTCAAAAAGTGGGCAGAAGATATGAAAAGACACTTCTCTGAAGAAGACATACAAATGGCTAACAGACTCATGAAAAAATGTTCATCATCATTAGCCATCAGGGAAATTCAAATCAAAATCACATTGAGATACCACCTTACACCATTTAGAATTGCAAAAATGGACAGGGAAAGAAGCAACAAACGTTGGAGAGGTTGTGGAGAAAGGGGAACCCTCTTACACTGTTGGTGGGAATGCAAGTTGGTATAGCCACTTTGGAAAACAGCGTGGAGGTTCCTCAAAAATTTAAAAATAGAGCCACCCTATGACCCAGCAATTGCACTACAGGTGCAATTTACCCCAAAGACACAGATGTAGTGAAAAGAAGGGCCATATGCACCCCAATGTTCATAGCAGCAATGTCTGCAATAGCCAAACTGGAAAGAGCCGAGAGGCCCTTCAACAGACAAATGGATAAAGAAGATGTGGTCCATATATACAATGGAATATTACTCAGCCATCAGAAAGGATGAATACCCAACTTTTACATCAACATGGATGGGACTGGAGGAGATTATGCTAAGTGAAATAAGTCAAGCAGAGAAAGTCAATTATCATATGGTTTCACTTATTTGTGGAACATAAGGAATAGCATGGAGGACATTAGGAGAAGGAAGGGAAAAATGAGGGGGGGCGGAATTGGAGGGAGAGATGAACCATGAGAGACTATGGACTCTGAGAAACAAACAGGGTTTTAGAGGGGAGTAGGGAGGGGGGATTGGTTAGCCCAGTGATGGCTATTAAGGAGGGCATGTACTGCATGGAGCACTGGGTGTTATACGAAAACAGTGGATCATGAATCACCACATCAAAAACTAATGATGTATTGTATGGTGACTAACATAACATAATAAAATTAAAAAAAAAAAGTGGAAATTATTTGTCTTTAACAGTTAGGTACAGGCTACTTCAAGCTAGGGAGATTCAGGAGATTTATGATTTTTGAGTATATACCTTCATGTTGACATCCCAAATCTTAGGGTTCAGCTACTGTCTCATTATGTCCTAACTTTGAAATGATAAAATTTTCTTGGTAAAGAAAGATCAAATCTCATGATTAAACACTGGATTTTGTCCTGGCATCATTCTTTCTTCCTTCTTTGATAAATCAGACACATTTTATATTTTACTTACTAGGCATCCTAATTTTCACATCCAGCTTTTAATTAGTAATTAATTGCATTCAGCCTTTAAAAAAAAGTCTGTAAGTAATCTTAAAAATCTTAAAACTTGTCAAGTTTTTGGTCATTAACTCTTCACATAATCTTTATGGCCGTCTCTCTCCTCTCCCTCTGGGACTCCCATTATGCATATGCTGGTATGTTTGATAACGTTCCATATTTCTCTGAGGCTCTGTCCATTTTTCTTCATTCATTTTCTTTCTGTTATTCATATTGGATACTCCAAATTGACTTATCCTCAAGTTTACTGATTCTTTCTTCTGCCAATTCAGATGTCCTCCTGAACCTCTTTAGTGAATTTCTCACTTCTCTTATCATACTTTTTAAAACTAGAATATATATACATACATTATACACACACATATTATATAAAATTATCTATTTTTGTATCAATAGTCACTGTTTGGTAAGAGTTGTCCTAATTTCTTTTAGTTATTTAGACATGGTTTCCTTTGGTTCTTTGAACAAATTTATAACAGCTGACTTAAAATTTTTCTTTGCTAAGTCCAGCATCTGCACTTCTTTTGGACAGATTCTAACTGCTTTTTGTCATTGTTGTTTCTTTGTGTGTCTTGAATTTCTTTCAAATGACATTTTGAATAATATGTGTCAACTCTGGAAATCTGATCTTCCCCCCAAATTTGTAGTTGTTCTTCCTGTCCTTTGTTATTTAATGACTCTCCTGGATTGTGTAAAATTTATTCTCTATTACTTCTGGCCAATGAGATCTCTGTTTGGTTAGTTTAGTGATCAATTAATTTGACAGAAATTTCTGCAAATGACTTTTACAAATAAGTCTTAGGGCACACTTTTAATACTGCTGCAATTGATATTTCTGACTTAGCCTTCACTTCCTGCATATGCAAGGTCTTTAGGTAAGCAGAATCAAGAGATTTGGGATTCCTCAGGTCTTTCCTTGGAATCTGTATTCTTCTATATTCTCAGAAATATGTCAGAGTTTTTCAAAGTGCCCTAGGGGCATCTGATTCCCTAGATCTTCCTTTTGTTTTCTGGTCAGGCTGTTGTTTGCCCCATCTGGAATTATGCCTCAGGCAGCTGCAATCTTAAACAATTGGCATTGGTTGTTTTATTAAAAAAAAAAAAAAAGTCTGTGAAGCTGCTGATTATCAAGGCCACAGAAGAATTAGAAAAAAGGTGTGGAAAAGAATAGGGCAATTTTAACTGCAAGGGAATTCACTGTTTTACCAAGATTTAGCAATTTTTCTTGAATAAATACTTTTCTGGTTATGACAAGCCTTTGGTTATTTTCAATAGATCTGTAAAAGTTAATTTTGAAATTTTTTGCTAGTGTTCTAATTTCCTTGTTAGAGAAGTGGTCTTTTGGACCATCTCTGTCATTCTGGAAGTTCCATTAACATTTCTCAATTAAAAAAGATATGGTGCTTATTTAGCCATTAGACAAAATTTCTCCATTTCAAATTCTCATTAGAGAGTTAAGCAAAAATAGAATGCCATTTTTTAAAAGATGTTATTTATTTATTTGAGAAAGAGACAGAGCTGGGGGAGGAGAGGTGGAGGGAGAGGGACAAGCAGACTCTGCACTGAATACAGAGCCTGATGCAGCGGCTCAATCTCAGGACCCTGAGATCATGACCTGAGCAGAAACCAAGAGTTGAATGCTTAACCAATTGAGCCACCCAGGTGTCCCTAGAATGCCATTTTTTTTTTAATGTTAAAATCTTCACTAAAAGAATGCTTATTTCAGGTACTTGATCTAATGAACATGTCTTTCATACATTTCTCTGGAAATTTTGAGTCCTCCCTTATATCCCTTATATAGAGGATCTGAAAGCCACTGACTTCTACATCAATAGTGTAAACCTTTGGAGAATCAATTATTCAAGTTACATTTAATTATTAACAACATATCATTTTTTTTGAGAATTTGAAAATAAAATATTGAACAAACCTGTTCTGTATCTATCATAAAACTGGTTTCAACATCACCGTATACCATTGTGTGAATGTGTGTATGTTCATGCATGTGTGTGTGTGTGTGTGTGTGTGTTTACCCTACTGGTTACTTTCACTCAGAAAAAGACAATGTATCCCAGGGGGAAATGTGTCTTGGAAAAGAATTCAAACCTAGTGTGTTCCATGTAGCTATGTAATGTTAGACACTGAATTTCTTTTTTTTTTTTTTTTAAAGATTTTATTTATTTATTTGAGAGAGAGAGAATGAGAGACAGAGAGCATGAGAGGGAGGAGGGTCAGAGGGAGAAGCAGACTCCCTGACGAGCAGGGAGCCCGATGTGGGACTCGATCCCGGGACTCCAGGATCATGACCTGAGCCGAAGGCAGTCGCTTAACCAACTGAGCCACCCAGGCGCCCCATGTAATGTTAGACACTGAATTTCTTATACTTGATAATATTTCCTTTTATATAAAATGGAATTTAAGACTGTGAAAAAGTTGCTGAATTTCTCTGAATGTTAAAACTTCTTAGTATTAGGTGTAGATTGGCAAGATTGAGAAAATTGTAAGTTTATTTTTCTAATTATTAGCAGTATAATTGCAAACAAAGCAATAAATTTTCAGGGAGTTTAGATTCTAGACAGAATGACAAGCAATAAGCATGTAAGGAAATACTTGGTAATGTTTTTACTTGCAACTGGAATAGAAAACTATTCAAACACTCTCTATTTTAATTATCTAGGTTGTTATTTACATATTTTTTATTTGTATAATTCCATGGAAGAATCAGTTGTGTGGGGGCGCCTGGGTGGCTCAGTCGTTAAGCGTCTGCCTTCAGCTCAGGTCACGATCCCAGGGTCCTAGGATCGAGCCCCACATCGGGCTCCCTGCTCAGCGGGAAGCCTGCTTCTCCCTCTCCCACTCCCCCTGCTTGTGTTCCCTCTCTCGCTGTGTCTCTCTCTGTCAAATAAATAAAATAAAATAAAATAAAGAATCAGTTGTGTGGAAGAAAAAGATATTAACTAATTAATTAGATGATGGTTGCTAAGTACATGCAACCTCTAGAGTTAAAACTAGTGGGGGAAGAACATTATATAATATTTTAGATTTTATTTTCATTTCAACATATTTTAGTCCAAATTTAATTGTCTTTTATTTTTAAATCAGTCTTTATTTATTTCTTAATTTCTTAAAGATTTATTTATTTATTTTGGGGCGGGAGGGGCAAAGGGAGGTAGAGAGAGAGAATCTCAAGCAGATTCCCCACTGAGTGCAGAGCCCAATTTGGGGCTCCATCTCATGACCCTAAGATCATGACCTGAGCTGATATCAAGAGTTGGATCCTTAACCAACTGAGCCACCTTGGTGCCCTATTAATCAGTCTTCATTTAGTTTAATGTTTCTTATTCACGTAAATACTATGTTTTGTACATCATTGTGAAGTACAGTATGTTTATATAAAAGCATTGAATTAGACTCATTATTGTTTATAACTCAAACAATTTCCTGGTAAGTGAATATATTTTCTATAATAAGGCTGAATAATGACTTACCCCTAATTAACCCTAATTTTTTTCACATCCTCCATTAAACAAGTATCTAATTATATTGTATTAGAAAAAAAATTACTATAAACTGAAAAAACCAGAACTCTGTTCTCTGAATGTTTGCTTACAATAAATGAAGTTAAATTCAACATCAAAAATTTACCTAGTTCAAGGGATTGCTTTTAAAATTAAAAAAAGGGACGCCTGGGTGGCTCAGTCATTGAGTGTCTGCCTTCCGCTCAGGTCATGATCTCAGGGTCCTGGGATCGAGCCCTGCATCAGGCTCCCTGCTTGGCGGGAAGCCTGCTTCTCCCTCTCCCACTGTCCCTGCTTGTGTTCCCTCTCTTGCTGTCCCTCTCTCTGTCAAATAAATAAAATAATAATTAAATTTTAATTAAAAAATTTTTATTATTTTTCATTCTTCCTTCAAAACACCATTATAAACTAAGATAGAATAATTTATTTTTTAAATGATAAATGAATAGAAAACTAATTCTTTAACCATGTATTTACAGGTGAACAATGCAAAACCTAGTCCACTAATTAATTTATCTTATACAAATAAGAATAATGAAACTGAAATTATTGACTTGCTAATTAAATAAAGTTGGTTTTCAGTGGACCATGGACCTGGATTGACACTAAACAGAACTCAAAAGTATTTATTAATTTATATTTTATTTATCAATTCATTTAAACATATGAATCCAGGCAAACTTTTACTGTTATTTCAATTTGATACAATATTTACATGATAAATAATAAACATTTTCTTCAATAGAAAACATGTCAGGAGATGATAAAATTAGTAAATGTAAGAAGAGGCAGTTGTTTCTTATCAATAATGTTGGATTGCTATAACAGAGCATGTTCATTATATATTTTGTTTTTGCTGTCATCTGAATATGTCTCTCCAAAATTCATATATTGAAATTCTAACTACCAAAGATGATAATATTTGGAA
Organism: Phoca vitulina; assembly: GCF_004348235.1. Classification (NCBI taxonomy): domain Eukaryota; kingdom Metazoa; phylum Chordata; class Mammalia; order Carnivora; family Phocidae; genus Phoca; species Phoca vitulina. Next base: position 14,009,796 of record NW_022589737.1, read on the forward strand.
GTGGGGACTTTTGGAAGGCACTTAGATCATAAGATAGTGCTGTCATAAATGGGATTAATGCCCCTATAAAAGAGACCTCACAGAGCTTCTTAGAACCTTTCACCATGTGAGGTCACAGCAAGAAGGTATAAGCTATGAGCCAAGAAGAAGGCTTTCACCAAAAAGCAAAGATGTTTGTGACCTACTCCAGCCTCACGAACTGTAAGAAATAAATTTCTATGGCTTATAAGCTACTTGGTCTTTGGAATTTTGTTACAATAGCCAAAATGGACTAAGAAACTTTGAAAATTTTTGATCTACCCTCAAGAAGGGATAATTACTCCAAAAGGACCTTAATGAGCACTCAGTAGTTGAAGTTTCTGATTGTAACCGTTCTCTAACTGATCTTAAGGGTTAACTCCTTACTTGCAGACCTAAGTCCCTTGATCACAACAGACAGGCCTCTAGACATGAAAACCCAAAACTTTCCCAAATTACATAGGCCAGAAAGTCTGTTTGATGTCACTTCAGCTTTTTGATTAGCCTAGCATTTTTTTAGCAAAATGTTTTTCTTTTTTTAAGTCCTACAAATGATTTTTATTAACCTCCCTTTGTGTATCTGTAGACCATGTCCTCCTTTGCAGAAAGAACAAAGTACTTCTGTACATCATGAAACAGGAACTGGACCCCCTTGCACAACCTCTGAGCACTGAGATGTTTGTAGCTGGCACCATCTAGTCTGCAGGTAATCAATTAATGTTGCAGACCACTGTATTCTTTTACTGATTAATTACCATAAACTCCTTTAAAAACCCCTAGGCCAGAGAGAAACCTCGCAGTTGGCTTTTGGACAAGAGTCTGCCCTCTCACAGGTAGCTGTCCTCCTGAATAAAGCTCAAATTCCTTTCCATCCAAAACTCATCTCTTGAGTATTGGCCTTTCCAGCCATGGGCAGCTGAACTTGGAGTTCAGTAACATGATGTTTGCTACTCACCTTCATTCTGACTACCTTGTGATTGATAACATGATTAGTTTATTCTACTTCACACTGAAAACTCTCAGAGATCAAGTAAAACTTAAGCAACATATGATTATGTAATTAACTAAAAACCATAAGTTATTCAACAGCATTATTTTTTTTAACAGCATTATCTTGATTCCTCAGTAAGTGAGAGTCTTGAAGATTTAACAGTTTTAAGAGTTAAGGATAAAACCAAAGGCTACAAATATGAAGTTTAAGAGGTACATGTTTAAATAAGGAAATCTGAATGATTAACTGGGGAGAAAATATATTTATAATTCTCTTATATATTACTCATATTAAAGAAATTGATTAATCCCATCTTAACGGCTACTATTACTTTAATTAAAGATAAAATGCAGGCATTTATTTTGTAATTCAGGCATTTTCTGCAATAGCATATAGAATGGTATCAAATCAGGCCTCTGGACCAGACATTATTTTAAGATCCTTCTAGCTTTGTGACTCTTTAGGAGGCAAGTGAAATTTTGCCTTAGAATCTGAAGAACCTGTATTTAAATAAATGTGAAACTATGAATGAAATGTATTCAATGTACAGTGGTCATCTTCAAGAACAGAAGTACTGGGATGATCATATTACTTGCAGTAAAACTGATTTCTGCTGGGAAAGGCTCATATTTTCCAAAAGGGCAGGCATGGCAAATATTGCATCATACCAAGTCCTTTAAGAATTATATAATATTCTCTGGTCGCAGAGCAGTTTGAAAGATAGGCATATAAGAAATATTTCATGCATTATCTATATAACCTTAACTAATATATATCTTGGACATTTGTGTTGTAAACTTTAATTTCTGCAGATAAATCTTCCCATGCATTGGTTATCTTATAGAGCAAAAATAGCACATGAACATATTCAATGAAACAATGATGGTGAGTTTTAATATTCACTTTAATAAATCTTATGTGAAATTAATGTTTGGTGATAGTTTTACATTATCTTGTTATTTACCTATTTCCATCCACATCATAGAGGATAAATGAGGAATAAAACACCTGCATATTTGAAAAAATCAGAGTATTAAATATGTGTATACACAAACACACAAATATATAAGTGTATAGCACATACATATGAAATATTTTTTCTAAGAAAACTTCAGTCTTAATTAAGAAATCTTTATTCTTTATAAAATTTCTTAGTCTATTGATCAGATATAGATAGAATGTATAGGTTTTGGTACATGAGCCAGAGAGTTCCTCTGGGTTTGAATTTTGTTGATACTTGATCAAGTGGCCAAACAGTAAGATTGTATAATCAAAAATACATTTAATTGTGATTTCTTTCTTAAGAAAAATAATTTCATTTTATAGCAAGGACCCCAAAATACTCTTAGAAGCTTGTAGTAAGCAATCACCTCTGCTGAGTGAAGTGAAATTGCCTAAAGATTCACTGGCAAATGTTAGAAAATGGACTAAATAAGTCAAGGAAGTGAGCAGTGTTGAGCTGTATATATTATATAAGGCCACAAGATGCACCAGAGTATCATCTTTATACACTGAGTTCATAGGTCACCTTATTCATCAAGACCATCAAGAATAATTTCTTGAAAGAAGCCCCAACAAGCTAAGAAACTCAGTGATGGCTCTTTGCAGTCCAGGACTGATGACGTTCGAGGATGTCATAGAAATGGGCTCATTAATACCTATGAGGATGAGGGAACACTGAAATAATTGAGGTCAGGTAGCAGTAGCCACTGGAAGCAAGGGGGCTACATTTAGTATAATAAGTGGTAAGGTCAGAGCTTAGGAGATTTGACCCTTAGATAGTTATGGAGATGGTCAATAAAACATGACAGCCTTAGTGACAACAGATGAATGGCCAAAGAGGGTGCTGTTTAACCTCTATAATCAGAGAAAGGCAAGAATGAAGGCAGTTTACCTAATAAAAAGTCACATTCTTTCCTCATTTCTTAGATTGAGCCACTTTTCAAACTTTTATCTATTGGTTAAGCAAATGGTCAAGACTATAGGAGGAATGACCCTGCTATATCACCATAAGTATATATTGTAATTATGGACCCTATAATTAGCATACAATTACATAGCGTCATTCAAAAATTTGAATATACACTTGAAAAAGTAAATACTTAGACATTTGGGTGATTCTCAGAAACAGTGTCTGATTTTACAGTCATACCCATGGGTGTAAAATACCATTTCTTATAAGGGGCAGGTAATATATAGAGTTGTATTTAGAATCCAATTTGTAGTGAGTCCTCTGGGTCAGCAGACCTACCCAGTGGTTATTTTCTCATTGCCTGAGTGTATAACTGAGAATAACACACTTGGCAATAACAATAACCTCACTTTGGGTCCTTGGCCAATGGGATAAGTACTAACACAGTAGGGAAGGCCAAGTGGAAACCTCTGAAACTGTCTTACACCTAGCCAAAATAATAAATAAAAAACAATATTGCTTTCTTGGGGTTGTGATTAGTGTCACCATTTAGAACTTTAAGAATTCAGGGCTGGCCTCTTATATCTCCAATTAATTTACCAGAATGACCATAAAGTACTGCAAGTTTAATCAATCAATACTTTCATAGTGCAGTTGCTGTGCCCAATAGAGCATCATCACTAGATCTGATTATTAAGGCTTCAAGTATAGCATATATCACCTATCATCTGGTGTAGGTATTCTTTTGTATTTTAATAAAAATCATAACTAATAAGAATTCACATGAAACAAATAAAATATTCATTCATAAAAATGACCCAGGGCTAAATTATCTTCTGCTCTCTAGCATAACATAATTGGAGAGAATTAGACTATGGAGTTCTGCAGAACATCATATTGATCTATTACACTGATGGCAAGGATCATTGGACAGAATGAGCAAAAACTGGGCTAGTTCTTTGGAATTTTTAGTTATACAATATATTCCAAAAAGTGAGAGATACATTCAATGATGTATCACAAATCTAACAGTTTCAGTGCAGTTTTTCAAGACCAGTACTCAGGAACATGCTAAAATATCCCTTGCAGGGTATAAAAATAATTTTTGAATTTTAATTCTCCTACCTCAAGAAAAGAAGTACAGTGCCTGATAACAGTGTTTGGATTCTGGAATCAACAAATTCTGCATCTAGAAATATTTCTCTGAACTGTATACTGGATGGAATGAAAAGCTGCTACCTGTGAGTGTCATCTAGAGCATGAAAAGATTCTGGAGTAGGTCTATAGCATCTTTGGTCCCCTATCTTTGTGAATTAGCACAAAGCCTGATAGGACTACACCAGGAAGCCATTAAAATACATGGGAATAGAAAATAATATCTTGATTATATCAGAGGTGACTATATTCCAAATAAAATAACCCAATAAATCTTAACTAAATTAAACTTATTAAACGTAACCTTACTAAACCAAAATCTTAACTAAACCTAAACCTCAACTTACTTCCTCTTAGCCAGATCCTCAAAGCTCTCCTAGTAGTTCACACTAGCTAACACTGAGGAAAGTGTGATAGGGAAAGAAATCAGAATAAAATTAGTCAGAAATTAAAATATCTGGCTTTTGGAAAATTCATTGAAGTACGTGTTTTAAAACATAGTGTTAACACTCATTCCAGGGGTTCAGATGGCATCCATGCAAGCTAGGGGCCTTGTGGGTTAAACTTCATTAGCTTCCTGGTAAGTCTGCCTTTGTCATTGTTTTTTATTATTAAAGTAATCTATTATCCTCAAAAATGATTTGGTTTGTTGTTTAAAGAAAAGAAAAAAACACGACCTTGAGAAATGTTCCTCCTTATTAGATCCACAAATAATAAATTACAGTTCTCATTCTCAAATCAATACTTTAATTAACTTTAATTTTCATCTATTAATAATGCATTTTGAGGCAGAGTCCTTACTAGTCTTCCAGCAATGTATATTATATATTTATTAGTTTGGCATTTTATTTTGTTTAATTTGGCCTATCATCAGAAGTACAAATTAATCAAATTTTAACAGGGCAAACAATTCATAGAGAATAAACATCATAAGCAAAATAAATTAACAGAGAACTAATAAAAACGTATCACAAACTCACATCCAATGCATAGCACTGAGAAATATCAAATGGAATAAATACATGCCAACTTTTTTGACCCCAATAAGGAAATAACTAATGAAGTAAGATAGATAATAACCTACATAGCACAGCATTCCAAACATGATAACATAACAAATCCACAGTAATCTCAAGTCTATTTGAATGATAAAAGGAGTCTAAAATGAAACACAATTTATATAGTACTTTAACAAAGTAATAATAAATAAAATGACTATCATTCTGCATTTGAGACAGGTACTATCTTCTGCATTCTAATAACTTAAAGGCATAATAGGAAGCAGGTATTTTGGTGCACTACACGTAGAACTAGTCATACACAGAAAATGTATCCCACTGGTCTCAGCCAACTAGATTCCACAGTCTTGGTTACCTACCAATAATTTGGAAGAATAGCATATAAGAAAAAACATACTAATAACTCAAAAAACAAACAAGCAAGCAAAACAAAGATGTTCTAGTCAAAATATATCCTTATAGTATTTGTAGGACATATTTTCTTTATATTTTGGCCAACTGATTCATGTTTTCCAACCTACATTAGATAGATGAAATTTCAGCAGATTGAATGATATATTTCTGTATTTTTCATGCTTCTGTGTAAATCTCTATGAACTATTTTGGATCTAATTGTCAAGATTATTGTCTCTGAGAAGTTGGTAAGCTTTATTTCCATAGGCAATTTAAATTTGATTTGAAACTTTGTTTTATTTTTCTCTTAAACCAAGAGAAACAACATTAAGTTTATGGACTAATTGTAGTAAACTCTTTTCATAATTTCCTGGATTAGAACAATAACCTCCTAATTTTCTTCCCTGCATCTACATACCCCCATTTAAAAAGTGTTTCTTGAAACTACTCTACATCCTTGACATTTGTACTTCCATTAGTAAGAATTCTGAGGGATCCCAGAATTCCAGGTTATCTAGGTAAATGTGTCCACTCTCCTAATATTCACAACCATTCATGTGTTTGAATATGATGAGGACTAATTACTTTCTAGTGAGTGCTGTAGAGTACTCTCCAGATCACCATTTATAGATCTAGTCACTGATTTCCTCATTTGCTTGGCGTGTTGCCTGCTGACTTATCACAGCCAAGTCCTTCTTCATCAGTTGTGCCAGGCTGGAGGGAATTGCTTCACCTAACATCTTGCCTTCCTCCTAGAGGCAGTCCACCTTCAAAGATTGGTCAATGAGGGAGTGCAGAAGCCTACCCCCCTTACATATATTCAGGGTAACTCTGAAGGGTCATCTCAGTTCCAAAGTGCCCATAAAAGTTGGTTGATTCCTAGTTATAGCTGAATTCCACTTCAACTTTTTCTCTATACCTAATCCTGCTGTCTTCATCCCTTTACAAATAGTTATCCCAACAGCATTCATCTACAAAATTCCTGCAAGCAAATCTTTATTACCTGGGGAATATGATCTAAAACTATTGATACTGGACATAATCTTAGGAAGCTGACCCCAAGATTAAATTTTGAAGCAGAAGAAACTGCCAGCTTCATATGCTACTGAAGGATTCCATCATTCGTCAAATTTTAGTGGTAATTGCCCTTGCATGTTGTAAAGATGTAATTATTAAAAAGTCTTCCATTGATTAATTGAGATGAGATACAAGTAGAAGAAAATGTGAGGAGAGGTACATTTCAAGCATTTGGAAATTTTAATAAAAGCAGTAATAGTAAAGAATATGGAATTGATGACACTTGCTAAATGTTATTGATTCAATGAAGAAACATTAAAATGTTATGAATGATTAATAAGCAGTAGAGTCTTATTAGTAGCACAAAAGAGTCTTACCTTTTATAGCTAGAGGCCAGAAAAATTTGATTATCAGGGTAGTGGAGCTACAGCAAAGGTTGAATTCTCAACCTAGAAAATTTGTTATGCCAAGACCAAAAACCTGACCAGGAAATGTTTGGATTCTCAGAATTTATATGGGCACATATAAGTCTATGCACTTAAAAACCTTCAATTCCCAAGTTAATCACAACCCTTTGGGCCTGTAGAAGGAATTCACTCTTTCTTATTTAAGATAGCACACCTATTGCTTGAAGACCATACAAATGTCCTTTTCTTGAAAGAAAACACATGACTCCTCAGGAAAATATCACTCCCTCTTGGTCATCAGGCTAATAACTAGAATCATGTCACAATATAATCCTGCTGAGAAAGTGAAAGATCTAAGTTTGTAAGGGGATTACACACCACAAGAACTGTAGGGCCTAACATATACCAGCACTTAAAATGCTCTGAGTGAAGGGGAGGCTGGATCTCTACATGAAAGGATAGTACAACATCTTTACAAGAGTATATAATAATGATTTATCCAGTTCTTCCTCAAAGGGGCCTACAGCTATTTGACCATTTAACCATAATCCAGGAAAGAAGATTACCCAAACATTGCAAAAACTGTTAGATGCAGGACCTGAGTAGGCATTGTAACCTGGGGAAGTGAATTTTCATCATAGTCATCATCCCCACTAAGATCACCAGAGGGCATTATCAAAGGAATGTAGTAAATGGAAGCCATGTAATAAATGAAGCCCTTGATCAGGCATGGCTCACAGTGGCTAATATGTCTAATAGGTCTACAGAACTACTTGATGGTGATTTCTCTGCTATCCAAATGTATAATACTTGGTGGTTTGTACTCCTGTTCATTTGCAGAATCTTCATATTGCTTCCTTGATTTGTAGGGTAAGAGATCCCATAGAAAAAGCTAAGTGCAAGCTGCAGAAACTAATTCTCTTTCCACAAAGATAGCAAACCAAGAGCAATAGAATATCCTGGTGAGAGTGGTAGAGATAATAGCCACTTTTTAGATCTAAAGGATGCTAAAATTGTGGTCTCATATCCCATTCATTCACAAGTCTGGTATCTACAAAAATCAGATATATCCCAAGAGATGAAAGTGTGTTATCACAAACTCAAACACATAGTAGCCTCAATTTCAGTAACTGTTCCACTTGTGTTATATGCACTAGAGAATATTAATACAGATTCCTGTAGTTTGTACACAGTCATCAACTGGGCTATATATCCTTTCTCATTGCAGTCAAGTGATTGAGAAGAAGCAGAAGCACTTTGCATTCACATAGTGTATTAGTTTTCTGGGGCTGCTTTAAGAAATCACTACAAACTTGGTGGCTTAAAACAATAAGAACTTAGTCTCTCACAGTCCTAGAGAACAGAAGTCTGAAATCCAGGTGTCTGCAGAGTTGGGTCTTTCTGAAGACACTGAGAGAGAAGCAGTTCCGTGACTTTCTCCTAGCTTCTGGTAGTTACTGTAACACTTTGCATTCCTTGTTTGTAGAAGCAGGCACTGCATCTTCACATGGAATTCCCATGTGTCTTTGTTTTCTGTGTTTTATAAGCAAAGAAATCATTGAATTAGAGCCTTGATACAGTTATGACTTCATTTTAACTTACTGATTATATCTATAAAGATTCTATTTCCAAATAAAGTAACATTCTGATGTTCTGAGTAGACATGAATTTTAGGGAGATATTATTCAACCTAGTACACATAGTATTATCCATGGAACACATCCTCCATGCTACCTTCTGTAAAAATCCAATACTAGGGGTGCCTGGGTGGCTCAGTTGGCTGAACCTCTGACTCTTGATCACAGCTGAGGTTTTGATCTCAGGGTTATGAGTTCAAGTTGGGTGTAGAGCCTATGTAAAAAAAGTAATTCAAACACACATTCTACATAAATCAGGATTGACTGTATTGGCAATATCATTTGCTAGATGATGACATCTTGCTGTGCAAGCAAGAAATAGTATATTGGAGTCTTTTATAATACACATGTGCCTCATAGGGTGGAAACTAAGTGCTATAAAATTTTGTGGTGGTGTCTACTACTCCAATTATATTTTTTTAGGTTTTAATCATGTAAGTAATGGGGGATGTAGGCACAGTGTGTGCAAAGAAAAACAGCAACAACAACAATAACAACAAAATTTAATTATTGCTTTTCTCAGTCCCCACTATAAGACACAATACAATGCCATCTTGAACTCTTTAGGTTCTGAGTTGGAACATACCATACTTGCGTGGATACCTCTAGACTATTTATCAAGTTTTATGGAAATTTATCTATTTTGAAAAGGCCCGGGGGGGGGGGGAAATAATTCTACTGTAGACAAGTCTGTTGTGCAAGTAGCCTGCAATATGGACAGTACCACCTTGCAGAGATGGGCCTCACAACCAGTGATTAAGCAAATCATTCCCAATGTGCAAAACTCTGGGAGCAGCACCTACATCTACCTACATTATGTAAAAATAAATATGTTCCAAGGTCAGAATACACATAGACACATGAAAAGTGGGAAATAGATGAGTTGTTTGGTTAAAGGTCTAGAAGAAAAAAATATTGGAAGGTATCAGACACAAAATCTGGGAAAGAGAAATGTAGATAGACCAATGGTAAGGGATATGAAATATGAAGATCTTTGGAAGGTATGAAAAACCCATCAGAGAACATTACCTTCAAAAAGTGATTAAACAGGGGGAGCTTGAGAAGATGGCAGAGTAGGAAGACCCTAAATTGACCCTGTCCCACATTTACATCTAGATATCACTCACATCCCTGTGAATAAATCAGAGAGTGATCTAAAGACTGGCAGAACAAACTCCAAAACTAAATGTAGAGAAGTCATATCTGAGAGTTTCGAGAGGATAGAAGTGTTGTTCAGGAGCTACCCCTAGGAGGGAGGGAACTGTAGGCATGGAGAGGGTAAGGAAATGGTCCCTCACACCAGGGAGCCTACACAGGAAGATGAATCCCCATAATGTGAAAACCAGAGGGACTGAATTTCCTGAGTTTGTATAACCAGCAGGACATGGAGCCTGGAACTTTAAATCAGCTGACTCAAAACTGGGCGAGCCAGGAGGGTGAGTGATAGGTGGATCCTCACCCTTAAAGAGATAGCAGCCCACAGAGAGGCAGAATGGAAGAGACAATTTGCATTATGCTTGGGGCAAACAAGAGGAAGAGCTGTTTATACTGATTTTAGAGTTTGTTGGGGGAATTTTCTAAGAACAAAGGTGCTGGCAGGCACCATTTTCTTCCTCCACCCACACTCCCAGTCATAAACACAGGGCCAGCTATGGGAGGCAGCACTGCAGGGAAACTTGCTACCTAACCAGCTAATAGTGTGCCCTGCCCACACATTCTCCTGAGTACTTGTCCACTCCAAGCCTACTGGCCACAGTCCTGAGCTCAGCCCAAATTTCTGTGCCCCCTCTTTGTATCATGCCCCCTGCAGCCACTAAGCTTCTAGGAATCCTGCCCAGGACCAACTGCTCAGCTCAAACTTTGCTAACACCACTACCTTACCCCTAGGACCTACTGCAGTTACATCCCCTAAAAACCTGCCTGCTTAGATTTCACTAACACCACAGAGAGAAAGCATAGCCCACAACAGGGAGACTCAGTTTCAGACCTCTGGACTGAAAGAAAAAGCAACTCAGACAAAATAGCAAGACATAAGCAGTACACTTAGAAGACCCCCCTGAAGTTCCACATTCTGGAGAAAAGGGGACACTGCACTGCAGGGCACTGTAGGATCTCTTCTTCAAAAAAGCCACTATTTTGAAGAGCAGAAGACATAGTTGACTTTCCTAACACAGAGAAAAAGACACAGAGACATAGAAAAAATGTGGAGACAGAGGAATATGTCCCAAGTGCAAGAACAGGACAAAATCACAGCAGGAGATCTAAACAAAATGGAAATAAATAATATGCCTAACAGAGAATTTAAAGTAATGATCATAAAGATACTCACTGGACTTCAGGAAAGGGTGAACGACTTCAGTGAGACCCTTGAAAAGAGATGAGAATATAACATATCAGAGATGAAGAACTCAATAAATGAAATTAAAAATATAATAGATGGAATAAATAGTAGACTACAGGAAGTAGAGGAATGTATAAGTAACCTGGAAGATAGAGCAATGGAAAGCAATCAGGCTGAACCAGTGAGAGACAAACAAATCATGCATAATGAGGATAGACTTAGAGAACTCAGCAACACCATCAAGTGTAATGATATTTACATTATAGGGATCCCAGAAAGAGAAGAGAGACAAAGTGTAGGGGGGCAAAAAATGTATTTGAAAAAGCAATAGCTGAAAACTTCCCAAATCGAGGGAGGGAAACAGATCCAGATTCAGGAGGCACAGAGATTTCCCCAACAAATTCAAATTAAAGAAGTCCATACCAAGACATATAGTAATTAAAATGGGGAAAAAAATAGTGATAGAGAAAGAATTTTTAAGGTTGCAAGAGAAAAGAAGACAGTTACATATAAAGGATACCCCATAAGGCTACCAGCTGATTTTTCAGCAGAAACTTTGCAGGCTAGAAGAGATTGGCATGATATACTCAAAGTGCTAGAAGGGTAAAATCTGCAGCCAAGAATATACTGTCCAGCAATGCTATCATTCAGAATAGAAGGAGAGATAAAGATTTTCTCAGACAAACAAAAGTCAAAAGAATTCATGACCACTAAACCAGCCCTACAAAAAAATTAGGGGGAACTCTGAGTGGAAAACAAAACCACAGGTAAGAGTAAGAAAAATAGGAAGCAAAAAGAAAAAAAAAAAAAAGTATATCTGTAAAAATTACTCAAAAGAAGCACAAAATGAAAATATGTAAAATATGATACCAAATATCTGAAAAGTAGAGTGAAGAGTAAAGAATGAGTTCAAAATTAAGCAAACATCATCTTAATATAAACTGCTATATGCAGGGGCGCCTGCGTGGCTCAGTCGTTAAGCGTCTGCCTTCGGCTCAGGTCATGATCCCAGGGTCCTGGGATCGAGCCCCGCATCGGGCTCCCTGCTCCACGGGAAGCCTTCTTCTCCCTCTCCCACTCGCCCTGCTTGTGTTCCCTCTCTCGCTGTGTCTCTCTCTGTCAAATAAATAAATAAAATCTTAAAAAAAAAAACTGCTATATGCAGAAGATATTGTATATAAACTGAATGGTAACCACATATGAAAACCACTAATAGGTATGCAAAAAATAACGAGTAAGCAATCCAAGTATATCACTCAAGAAAACCAATAAGCCATGAAAAAGATAAAGAGAAGGAAGGGGGGGAAAAAAACTGCAAAAGCAACCACAAAACAAGTAACAAAATTACAATGAATACATATCTATCAATAATTTCTTTGAATGTAAATGTATTAAACTTATCAAAATACATAGGGTGACAGAGTAAATTAAAAAAAAAAAAAGTGTAACTGTATGCTGCCTATAAAAGACTCATTTCAGACCTAAAAATAGCTTCAGACTGAAAGTGAGGGAAAGAATAAATATGCATCATGCAAATGGATATCAAAAGAAAGCTGGAATACCAATACTTACATCGGACAAAATAGACTTTAAAACACAGTCTGTAAAAAGAGACAAAGAAGAACAGTATATAGTAAAAAAGGGGACAATCCAACAAGAAGATATAACATTATAAATATTTATGCACCCATATGGGAGCATCCAAATATATAAAACAGCTAATAACAAACACAAAGGAACTATCAATAGTAATTAAATAATAATAGGGACTTTAAAACCCCACTTACTTCAGTAGACAGATCATCTAAACAGAAAATCAACAAGGAAAGAGTGGCTTTGAATGACACACTGGATCAGATGGACTTTACAGATATAGTCACAACATTTCATTTGAACACAAGAGAATGCATATTGTTCTCAAGTGTACATGGAACATTCTCCAGAACAGATCACATACGAGGTACAAAACAAGCCTCAGCAAATTCAAAAATATCAAAATCATACTATGCATCTTTTCTGACCATAATGCTTTGAAACTTGAAATCAACCACAAGAAAAAAAATCTGAAAAGACCACAAATATGTGGAGGTTAAATAACAGGCAACTAAACAATAAATAGGTTAACCAAAACAAAACAAAACAAACAAACAAAAAGAAATTAAAAAAAGGTACATGAAAATGAAAACACAATGATCCACAACCTTTGGGATGCAGCATCAGCTGTTTTAAGATGGAAGTTTATAACAATACAGGCCTACTTCAAGAAGCAAGAAAAATCTCAAATAAACAACCTAACCTTACACCTAAAGGAGGTAGAAAAAGAACAGCAAACAAAAGCCAAACAAACAGAAGGAAGGAAATAATAAATATTAGGACAGAACTAAATGATATATAAACTAAAAAACAATAGAACAGATCAATGAAACCAGGAGTTGATTTTTTGAAAAGATCAACAAAATTCATAAACATCTAGCCAGACTCCTAAAGAGAGAAAGAAAGGACTCAAATAAAGAAAATCTGTAATAAAAGAGGAGAAATAACCACCATCACCACAGAAATACAAACAACTGTAGGAGAATATTATAAAAAAAAAACTATCGAACTATATGCCACTAAATTAGACAACCTAGAGGAGATGGATTCATTCGAAACATATAAATTATCAAAACTGAAGCAGGAAGAAATAGAAAATTTGAACAGACCCATTATTAGCAAGGAGATTGAATCAGTAACCAAAAAACTCCCAACAAATGAAAGCTTAAGACTAGACAGGTTCACAGGTAAATTCTACAAACATTAAAAGAAGAGTTAACACCTATTCTTAGACTATTCCAAAAAAATAGGAGAGGAAAAAAAACTTCCCAAATCATTCTATGAAGCCAGTGTCACCCTGATACAAAACCAGATAAAGACACCACAAAAGAGAGACAGAGAGAGAGAGAGAGAGATTGAGAGAGAGAGAGAACTACAGACCAATATCTCTGATTAATGTATATACAAAAACCCTCAACCAAATACTAGCAAATTGAATCCAACAATACATTAAAAAAAATCATTCACACCATCAAGTGAGATTTATTCCTGACTTGCAAGGTGGCTCAATATTCACAAACCAATCTGTCAGAGAAAGGATAAAATCATATGATTATTTCAATAGAGGAAGAAAAAGCATCTGACAAAATACAGAATCCAGTCATGATAAAAACCCTCAACAAAGTAGGTTTAGAGAAAACATACCTCATCATAATAAAGGCCATATAGGAAAAGCCCACAGCTAATGTCATACTCAATGGGTAAAAATTGAGAACATTTTCTCTAAGTGAGGAACAAGATAAGGATGTCCACTCTTACCACTTTTATTCAACATAGTACTAGAAGTCCTAGCCACAGCAATCAGACAACAAAAATAAATAAAAAACATCTAAATTAATAAGAAAGAAGTAAAACTTGATACTCTCTATATAAAGCCCTGAAGAATCCACCAAAAAACTACTAGAACTGAGAAATGACTTAAGTCACAGGATACAAAATCAATTTGCAGAAATCTGTTTCATTTATATATAGTAATAATCAAGCAGCAGCAGGAGAAATTAACAAAGCAATACCATCACAATTGCACCCAAAATAAGATACCTAGGAATAAACCTAATGAAAGAGGTGAAAGACCTGTATTCTGAAAACTATAAAATGGTGATAAAAGAAATTGAAGACAACACAAAGAAATGGAAGGACAACACCATTTGTTGAAGACATTGTCTTTTTTCCATTGGACATTCTTTCCTACTTTGTCGAAGATTAGTTGACCATAGAGTTGAGGGTCCATTTCTGGGCTCTCCATTCTGTTCCATTGATCTATGTGTCTGTTTTTGTGCCAGTACCATACTGTCTTGATGATTACAGCTTATGGTGATTAACATAACATAATAAAATAAAATTAAAAAAAAAAAAAACAGAAATGGAAAGACAATCCATGCTCATGGTTTAGAAGATCAGATATTAAAATGTCTATATTACTGGGGGGGGGGGGAGGAGCAAGATGGCAGAGGAGAAGGCAACCTAAATTTCATCTGGTCCCAGAAATTCAGCTAGATAGGGATGAAACCATTCTGAACACTTACGAACTCAACAGGAGATTGAAGAAAAGAATAGCAGCAACTCTCTGAACAGAAAAGCAAACACTTTCTGGAAGGTAGGATGTGCGGAGAAGTGAATCCATGGGATATTCGGAAAGATAGACTGCAGGGGGAGGGAGCCTCTGTCAGCAACTACCAGTAAGTGATAGAGCCGTGGAGCACAAAATTGCAACTTTTAGAAATCTCCGCTGAGGGACATCGCTCCAGTGGCTAAGCTGGGGGTGGAAATCTCACTGGGACGGTGTGGTCTCAGGACACTCAGGGTCACAGAAAGACCAGGGGTGCCAGAGTGCGGCAGAGCTCCCAGGTATCAGAACTGGGAAGCCAGATGCAAAGACGGAGCTGAGGAGTGGGCTCTCAGCTTGGGGTTGCGATAAACCATGATCAGCAGCACAGTCAGGCCACTGCTCTTCCAGGAGGGACCCAACAAGCGGCAGATCCGGGGAGACTCCCCTTCCCTGGGAGGAGCAGCGCAGGAGCGCATCGCAGGAATCTGTCTGGTGACAGAGATGGAAATGCTCCGTCACAGGCCGGGTGAGCATGGAGTGTGGCCGGAGACCGGGGAGACAGGATTGATAGACTGCTTTTCTCTGGGGGCACAATGAGGAGTGGCGCCCCGAGCTCTTGTTTCCATGGGGTGGAGATTGGGAGAATGCCATTTTCACTCTCATCCTCCAAAGCTGTAAGGCAAGCTTGCAGGGAACAAACCCGAGCAGATTACTAAGCCGGGACCTGGCAAGGGCGGGGCAATTCCGCCTGGGGCAAAGACATTTGAGCACCACAGCAACAGGCCCCTCCCGCAGAAGATCAGCAAGAACAGGCAGCCAAGACCAAGTTTACTGATCAAGGAGAACAGCAGAATGCCTGCATTAGGGGAATACAGCACATAGAATTCATGGCTTTTTTCCCCCTGATTCCTTAGTCTTTCAAAGTTAATTTTTTTATTTTCTTTTTTTCTTTTTCTTTCTCTTTTTCTTTTTTTTTTTGAGTTTTTCTTTTTCCCTTTTTCAACCAACACCTTATCAATCACTTTTTTACAAAAATCTTTTTTATTTTTCGTTTTTAGAGTCACATTCTTTCCCTTAATAGTAGTTAACCTTATTTTTGGTGTGTGTGTGTATATATATATATAAGTTGTTCTCTCTTTAAAATTTTGAGATAGTTTCTTCTAACAGACCAAAATATACCCTAAATCTCTAGTGTATGATTTGTTCTAGTCTCCTGCTTGATCACATTCTCTCATTTTTTTTTTTAATTTCTCTTCTTTCTTTTTTCATCCAACTTCTTATCTTATCAACTCCTTTTAAAAAATCTTTCATAATTTTCATCTTTACAGTCATATTCCATCCCTTCATCGTATCAACCCTTATTTTCGTACATATATAAGCTTTCCTTTCTTTAAAATTTTGGGAGGAGTTTCTTCTAACACACCAAAATACATCGAAAATCCAGTGTGTGGCACTGATCTATTCACCAGCCTGATCATATTTGATCATATTCTTTTTTTTTCTTTTCCTTTTTTTTTTCTATTTTCTTTCTTTCCCTTTCTTTCCCCCTGGTCTCAGATCTCTTCTGATTTGTTTAGTGTATATTTTTCTGGGGTCATTGTTACCCTGTTAGCATTTTGTTCTCTCATTCATCTATTCTCCTCTGGACAAAATGACGAGATGGAAAAAATCACCTCAACAAACAGAACAAGAGGCAGTACCGACTGCCAGGGACCTACTCAATATGGACATTAGTAAGATGTCGGAACTAGAGTTCAGAATGACAATTATAAAGATATTAGCTGGGCTTGAAAAAAGCGTGGAAGATATGAGAGAAACCCTTTCTGGAGAAATAAAAGAACTAAAATCTAACCAAGTCAAAATCAAAAAGGCTATTAATGAGGTGCAATCAAAAATGGAGGCTCTAGGGGCGCCTGGGTGGCTCAGATGGTTAAGCGTCTGCCTTCGGCTCAGGTCATGATCCCAGGGTCCTGGGATCGAGCCCTGCATCGGGCTCCTGGCTCAGCGGGGAGCCTGCTTCTCCCTCTCCCTCTGCCTCTCTCCCTGCTCATGCTGTCTCTCTCTCTATCTCTGTGTCTCAAATGAATAAATAAAATCTTAAAAAAAAAAAAAAATGGAGGCTCTAACTGCTAGGATAAATGAGGCAGAAGAGAGAATTAGTGATGTAGAAGACCAAATGATGGAAAATCAAGAGGCTGAGAAAAAGAGAGATAAACAACAACTGTATCACAAGGGCAGAATTCGAGAGGTAAGTGATACCATGAGACAAAACAATATTAGAATAATTGGGATGCCAGAAGAAGAAGAAAGAGAGGGAGGGGCAGAAGGTATATTGGAGCAAATTATAGCAGAGAACTTCCCTAATTTGGGGAAGGAAACAGGCATCAAAATCTAGGAGGCACAGAGAACCCCCCTCAAAATCAATAAAAATAGGTCAACACCCCGACATCTGATAATAAAACTTATGAGTCTCAGAGACAAAGAGAAAATCCTGAAAGCAGCTTGGGAAAAGAGATCTGTAACTTACAATGGTAGAAATATTAGATTGGCAAGAGACCTATGCACAGAGACCTGGTAGGCCAGAAAGGACTGGCCTGATATATTCAGAGCACTAAAGGAGAAAAATATGCAGCCAGGAATACTAAATCCAGCTCAGCTATCATTGAAAATAGAAGGAGAGGGGACATCTGGGTAGCTCAGTCGTTAAGTGTCTGCCTTCAGCTCAGGTCATGATCCCAGAATCCTGGGATCGAGCCCCGCATTGGGCTCTCTGCTCCACGCGAAGCCTGCTTCTCCCTCTCCCACTCCCCCTGCTTGAGTTCCCTCTCTCGCTGTGTTTCTCTCTGTCAAATAAATAAATAAAAGTCTTAAAAAAAAAAAAAAGAAAGAAAATAGGAGAGATAAAAAGTTTCCAGGACAAACAAAAACTAAAGGAACTTGCAAACACAAAACCAGCCCTACAAGAAATCTTGAAAGGGGTCCTCTAAGCAAAGAGAGAGCCTAAAAGTAACATAGACCAAAAAGGAACACAGACAATATACAGTAACAGTCACCTTACAGGCAATACAATGGCACTAAATTCATATCTTTCAATAGTTACCCTGAATGTAAATGGGCTAAATGCCCCAATCAAATGACACAGGCTATCAGATTGGATTAAAAAACAAGACCCATTGATATGCTGTATGCAAGAGACTCATTTTAGACCCAAAGACACTCCCAGATTAAAAGTGACGGGGTGGAAAACAATTTACCATGCTAATTGACACCAAAAGAAAACTGGGGAGGCAATCCTTATATCAGACAAATTAGATTTTAAACTAAAGACAATAATAAGAGATGGGGAAGGACACTATATCCTACTTAAAGTGTCTATCAAACAAGAAGATCTAACAATTGTAAATATCTATGCCCCTTACCTTGGGAGCAGCCAGTTATATAAGCCAATTCATAACAAAAGCAAAGAAACACATTGACAACAATACAATAATAGTGGGGGACTTTAACACCCCCCTCACTGAAATGGACATATCATTTAAGGAAAAGAATAACAAGAAAATAAAGACTTTAAAGCACACACTGGACCAAATGGACTTCACAGATATATTCAGAACATTCCATCCCAAAACAACAGAATACACATTCTTCTCTCGTGCCCATGGAACATTCTCCAGAATAGATCATATCCTAGGTCACAAATCAGGTCTCAACTGGTACCAAAAGACTGGGAACACTCCCTGCATATTTTCGGACCACAATGCTTTGAAACTAGAACTCAATCACAAGAGGAAAGTCGGAAAGAACTCAAATACATGGAGGCTAAAGAGCATCCTACTAAAGAATGAATGGGTCAACCAGGAAATTAAAGAAGAATTTTAAAAATTCATGGAAACAAATGAAAATGAAAACACAACTGTTCAAAATCTTTGGGATGCAACAGAGGTGGTCCTAAGAGGAAAGTATATAGCAATACAAGCCTTTCTCAAGAAACAAGAAAGGTCTCATGTACACAACCTAACCCTACACCTAAAGGAGCTGGAGAAAGAACAGCAAATAAAGCCTAAACCCAGCAGGAGAAGAGAAATAATGAAGAAATCAATGAAATAGAAATGAAAGAACGGTAGAACAGATCAACAAAACTAGGAGCTGGTTCTTTGAAAGAATTAACAAGATTGATAAACCCCTGGCCAGACTTATCAAAAAGAAAAGAGAAATGACCCAAATCAACAAAATCATGAATGAAAGAGGAGAGATCACAACCAACACCAAAGAAATACAAACAATTTTAAGAACATATTATGAGCAACTCTATGCCAGCAAATTAGATAACCTGGAAGAAATGGATGCATTCCTAGAGATGTATCAACTACCAAAACTGAACCAGGAAGAAATAGAAAACCTGAACAGACATAACCACTAAGGAAATTGAAGCAGTAATCAAAAATCTCCCAACAAACAAAAGCCCAGGGCCAGATGGCTTCCCAGGGGAATTCTACCAAACTTTAAAGAAGAATTAATACCTATTCTTCTGACAGTGTTCCAAAAAACAGAAATGGAAGGAAAATTTCCAAACTCATTTTATGTGGCCACCCTTACCTTGATCCCCAAACCAGACAAATACCCGATCAAAAAGAATTACAGACCAATATCCTTGATGATCATGGATGCAAAAATTCTCACCAAAATATTAGCCAATAGGATCCAACAGTACATTAAAAGGATTATTCACCACGACCAAGTGGAATTTATTCCTGGGCTGCAAGGTTGGTTCAACATCCACAAATCAATGTGATACAACACATTAATCAAAGAAAGAACAAGAAACATATGATCCTCTCAATAGATGCAGAAAAAGCATTTAACAAAATACAGCATCCTTTCTTGATCAAAACTCTTCAGAGTATAGGGATAGAGGGTACATACCTCAATATCATAAAAGCCATCTATGAAAAACCCACAGTGAATATCTTTCTCAATAGAGAAAAACTGAGAACTTCCCCCTAAGGTCAGGAACGTGGCAGGGATGTCCACTATCACCACTGCTATTCAACATAGTAGTAGAAGTCCTAGCCACAGCAATCAGACAACAAAAAGAAATTAAAGACATCCAAATTGACAAAGAAGAAGTCAAACTCTCACTGTTTGCAGATGATATGATACTTTATGTGGAAAACCCAAAAGACTCCACCCCAAAACTCATACAGGAACTCATACAGGAATTCAGTAAAGTGCAGGATATAAAATCAATGCATAGAAATCAGTGGCATTGCTATACACCAACAACAAGACAGAAGAAAGAGAAATGAAGGAGTCGATCCCATTTACAATTGCAACCCAAACCATAAGATATCTAGGAATAAATCTAACCAAAGAGGCAAAGAATCTGTACTCCAAAAACTATAAAATACTCATGAAAGAAATGGAGGAAGACACAAAGAAATAGAAAAACCTTCCATGCTCATGGATTGGAAGAACAAATATTGTGAAGATGTCAATGCTACCTAGAGCAATCTACACATTTAATGCAATCCCTATCAAAATACCATCAACTTTAAAAAAAGTAGCATCAGCTTTTCAAAGAAATGGAACAAATAATCCTAAAATTTGTATGGAACCAGAAAAGACCCCGAATAGCCAGAAGAATGTTGAAAAAGCAAAGCAAAGCTGGTGGCATCACAATTCCGGGCTTCAAGCTCTATTACAAAGCTGTAATCATCAAGATAGTATGGTACAGGCACAAAAACTGACACATCGATCAATGGAACAGAATAGAGAGCCCAGAAATGGACCCTCAACTCTATGGTCAACTCATCTTCGTCAAAGCAGGGAAGAATGTCCAGTGGAAAAAAGACAGTGTCTTCAACAAATGGTGTTGGGAAAATTGGACAGCCACAGGCAGTAGAATGAAACTGGACCATTTCCTTACACCACCACAAAAATAGACTCAAAATGGTTGAAAGACCTCAATGTGAGACAGGAGTCCATCAAAATTCTAAAGCAGAACATAGGCAGCAACCTCTTTGACCTCAGCTGCAGCAACTTCTTCCTAGACACATCGCCAAAGGCAAGGGAAGCAAGGACAAAAATGAACTATTGGGACTTCATAAGATGAAAAGGTTTTTCACAGCAAAAGAAACAGTCAACAAAACCAAAAAACAACTGACAGAATGGGAGAATATATTTGCAAATGACATATCAGATAAAGGGCTGGTATAAAGAACTTATCAAACTCAACACCCAAAGAACAAATGATCCAATCAAGAAATGGGCAGGAGACATAAACAGACATTTTTCCAAAGAAGACATCCAAATGGCCAACAGACACATGAAAAAGTGCTCAACATCACTCGGCATCAGGGAAATCCAAATCAAAACCTCAATGAGATACCACCTCACACCAGTCAGAATGGCTAAAATTAACAAGTCAGGAAACGACAGATGTTGGCAGGGATGTGTAGAAAGGGGAACCTTCTTACACTGTTGATGGGAATGTGAGCTGGTGCAACCACTCTGGAAAACAGTATGGAGGTTCCTCAAAACATTGAAAATAAAGCTACCGTACGACCCAGCAATTGCACTACTGGGTATTTACTCCAAAGATACAAATGTAGTGATCTGAAGGGGTATGTGTACCCCAATGTTTACAGCAGCAATATCCACAATAGCCAAACTATGGAAAGAGCTATGATGTCCATTGACAGATGAATGGATAAAGAAAATGTGGTGTATATATGCAATGGAATATTATGCAGCCATTAAAGGAATGAGATCTTGCCATTTGCAATGATGTGGATGGAACTGGAGGGTAGTATGCTGAGTGAAGTAAGTCAATCAGAGAAAGACATGTATCATACGATCTCACTGATATGAGGGATTCTTAATCTCAGGAAACAAACTGAGGGTTGCTGGAGTGATTGGGGGTGGGATGGATGGGGTGGTTGGGTAATAGACATTGGGGAGGTTATGTGCTATGGTGAGCGCTGTGAATTGTGTAAGACTGTTGAATCACAGACCTGTACCTCTGAAACAAATGATACATTATATGTTAAAAAAAAGAAGATAGTAGGAAGGGAAAAATGAAGCGGGGGGGGGGAATCGGAGGGGGAGAGGAACCATGAGAGACTATGGACTGTGAGAAACAAACTGAGGGTTCTAGAGGGGAGGGGGGTATGGGGATGGGTTAGCCTGGTGATGGGTATTAAAGAGGGCACATAGTGAAGGGAGCACTGGTTGTTATACGCAAACAATGAATCATGGAACACTACATCAAAAACTAATGATGCAATGTATCGTGATCAACATAACATAATAAAATAAAAAAAGTCTATACTACTGAAAGCAATCTAGAGATTTAATGCAATCTCTATCAAAATACCAACATCATTTTTCACAGAACTGGAACAAATATTCTTAAAATTTGTATGAAACGACAAAAGACCCCAAATAGTCACAGCAATTTTGAACAAGAAAAGCAAAGCTGGATGTATCACAATTCCAGATTTCAAGTTATATTACAAAGCTGTAGTAATCAAAACATTATGGCACTAACACAAAAATAGACACATAGATCAATAGAACAGAATAGAAAATCTAGAAATACATCCACAATTATATGGTTAATTAATCTTTGACAAAGCAAGAAAGAGTATCCAATGGGAAAAAGTCTCTAACAGATGGTGTTGGGAAAACTGTACAGCTGCATGCAAATGAAAGAAACTGGATCACTTTTTTACACCAAATACAAAAAAATAAACTCAAAATGGATTAAACGTGCAAATGTGAGACCTGGAGCCCTAAATATCCTAGAAGAGAACACAGTAATGTCTCTTAGCAACATTTTTCTAGATACGTCTCCTGAGGCAAGGGAAATTAAAGCAATAATAAACTATTGGGAATACTCCAAAACAAAAGTTTCTGCACAGCAAAGGAAACAACCTACAAAGCCAAAAGACAACCTACTGAATGCGAGAAGATATTTCAAATGACATATCAGTAAGGGGTTAGTATCTGAAATATAAAAAGAACTTAATCTACTCAATATCCCCAAAAATGAATAATTCAATTAAAAATGTGCAGAAGACATGAACAGACATCACTCCAAAGAAGACATTCAGATGGCCAAAAGACACACAAAATTATGCTCAATATCACTCATCATCAGCAAAATGTAAATCCAAACTGCAATGAGATACCTCCTCACAAGGGCTAAAATCAACAACACAAGAAACAACAGGTATTAAGAAGTGAAGAAAAAAGGAACCCTCATGCACTGTTGGTGGGAATGCAAACTGGTGCAGTCACTCTGGAAAAAGCATGGAGGTTCCTCAAAAAGTCAAAAATAGAACTACCTTCTGAAACTACAATCACACTAGTGGGTATTTATCCTCAAAATATAAAAACACTAATTCAAAGAGATACATGAACTCCTAAGTTTATTGCAACATTATTTACAATAGCCAAACTATGGAAGCAGCCCAAGTGTCCATATATATGGAATCGTATTCAGACATAAAAAAGAATGAAATCTTGCCATTTGCAATATCATGGTTTGAGCTCAAGAGTATAATCCTAATCAAAATAAGTCAATCAGAAAAAAAATATATTATATGATTTCATTTATATGTGGAATTTAAGAAACAAAACAAAGAACAAAGGGGAAAAATTAGAGAGAAAGGGACAAACCAAGAAACAGACTCTTAACTATAGAGAGCAAAGTGATGGTTACCAGAGTGGAGGTGGGGAGGCATGGGTGAAATAGGTGACAGGGATTAAGGAGTGCACTTGTCATGATGAGCACTGGGTAATGTATGGAATTATTGAATTATGTTGTACACCTGAATCTAATATTACACTGTATGTTAACGATACTGGAATTAAAATTTAAAAAATAATATTAAAAAAGTTGTTAAACAATCAAAGACACAGACATTTAATGCTGAAAAAAGTGAGCTTCTTAAGAGAGTACCAAATCGGCAAGAAATGGAGGGTGTATATATGCCTGACAGCATGGCTCTCACTCTTTAAGGTTGATCTAGGTACGGCTGCTGCTGAATCTCCAACCAAATTGGCAGAGGCCAACTCTTGGAGAACAGTATGAGACAAAACAGGCACTTTTTGGTTAAATTACACTTTCTCCTGGGTAAGGGGCAATGATTTATCATAACTGGAATTTACATTTATGCGAGGTATGGACTTGGATATTTCACCCCTAGCCAACATCAATACCAGCCTACTAATTGTTTGATTCACTTATTGCTGGGACTCAGTTCTCTGTGGATTTCTCACTTTTCTGCATGTCTTGTGAGCAGAGGCACTGACAGCCTGTGTTTCAATCTACCCATAATAATTATGGCGTGAATACAACTGTAATAGGATTGTATTTCTCTCTGGAACAAAGGGCAGCCATGTCTAATGCTTATGCGGAAGAGAGATTGAAGCTCTTTATCCAAAATGAATGGTAATATTCTAATATAATATAGAATAATCTCTTCTTTGATTGCCACAGAAGAAAGTAGGTTGTTGAGAGTTATCATTTTCCCATAACCCAGTCAGTTGTTAATCTTTCTTTCCCCACATACCTAGTCATTGTCAATTCCACAAAAGTGTCACCCTTTGCAAATGTGAAAATGGCAATGTTAAGATGCTATTCCTAAACAAAATAAAATTCTTGTGCAATGCCATTATGTCCCTCTTTGCTCTTCCTCATTCGTCTATACCTTCATGCTAATGGACTACCTAGAAATGAAGTTCAGTATAGCTATTCTGTGATAAATACAGAAACAAGAAAGAAGAGACTAAGGATACTAAAATAGGGAAACAGTTTGGAAAATCTTTAGTTTTGAATCTATGAGTAAGAGAAGACCAGTAACAAACTTTTGTGGTCATACATCAATAATTTATGCACACCTACAATATCTTGGAGTAAGATGTAAAGCTTCTTTTTTCTCAGACAAAAATATCTAATGTTAAAATTGTATAATACTGTTTCTCCTCCACAATATTCTCTCCTGACTTCTTTTTCACACCACTAGTTTGTCTTTTATGACATCAAAAGGAATACATTTTTGGGGCACCTGGGTGGCTCAGTCAGTTAAGCATCTGCCTTCGGCTCAGGTCATGATCCCGGGATCCTGGGATCGAGCCCCACATCAAGCTCCCTGCTCTGCGGGGAGCCTGCTTCTCCCTCTCCTCCCCACTTGTGCTCTCTCTCACTATCTCTCTCTCTCAAATAAATAAATAAAATCTAAAAAAAAAAAGAATACATTTTTCAGTGTGTGTGTCTGTGAGTGTGTAGAGAAATGATCAAAACAGTCCTTAATATATGTAGATAATAGGTTGGATAAATTAGAAAAATATTAAATATCAGAGACAATTTAGAAAAACATTTCAGTTATCAAGAAGAAAGAAAATCAAGCCTTATTTGTAGTGCAGAAGATTAGAGAAATCATCACAGTGAAAAATATTATCAAGGTTGAATTAAGCTGTTTGAAACTGAATGCTGGCAGCAAAAGGAGAGGGGGTGTATAAGGAGTTAAAAATTACTTTCGAGAAGAAACTGAGTAAAGAAAGCAAAAGGCAAAAAGGTGCTTACTCTACCTCTATCAGAATTGTTAATCATAGTTTCAGCACTCTCAGCTTTTATTTTTTACATGCTCCATCTTCTTATCTACCCTAAGCAGCATTTTCATCATATGTAAAATGCTGATAGAATATCTGCCTAACAAGGTTGGTTTCAGTAGGGATTACATGAGATAAAATACATAAAGTGCATATTAAAGCATCTGCTGATTATAAGACTATAAGATTTCAAATTGTTCCTTTCAAAAATTAATTTTAAGGCAAACGTAAATTTCCACGAAGGTGATCACTTGTTCACTTCTGGATAATGCCTTATTCATCTCATTCTTCCTGAATGACTGTGAACTTTTTTGACTTAATAGTATTTAGAGCTTTTAGTGTATATTGTGTCTCATTAATAGTTTAAACAGTTGTGCTATTTTATTCTATGGCCGTAGGTTACCATTCTTAAAGCATGATATCGTGGGTATTTTCAAGCTAGCTTTTAAATAGGGCTAAATATGAAACCCAAACAAAAACAATTACCTCAAGGAAGTATATACCTTTGACAGGGAATATTTATATTATCTTCAGCTGTGTAAAGTAAAACTAAAACTTATTTTTTTTAAAGATTTTTTATTTATTTTTTGACAGAGAGAGAGAGACAGTGAGAGAGGGAACACAAGCAGGGGGAGTGAGGGAGGGAGAAGCAGGCTTCCCGCTGAGCAGGGAGCCTGATGTGGGGCTCGATCGCAGGCCCCTGGGATCATGACCTGAGCCGAAGGCAGACACTTAACGACTGAGCCACCCAGGCGTCCCTGTTTTTGCTAAACTAAACTTATTATATAATAAAGAAAAAGGAAAAATTCAAAATGGACCCAAAGTAGTTGAACCAAGCTTGCCATTTTTAACTTTTTATTAAAAGTAAACAATGTGGTCCATAAATGTTGAAAACAAAAGATGACCTTTCCAAATGTGGCAAAAGTGAAATACTGAAGAAACTGTTGCTATGGATACTATGTGCCCTTACTAGTCTGCTATTTCTCTAGTAGTTAAAAAGTTTCAACAGCCAAAGAGGAACAGCACTTCAGTTGTGGCATCGTCTTACTTTTGAAATTAAAGTTACTCCCACATTTTCCAAAGAAGACTAAATACATTGTTTTAATTGCTTTTGCTCTGGAGTTTAAACAGTAATATGATACACCTAGAGCCTGGCACCTGCTTTTTCAGCAGGTTGTCAGCAGCTGAAATTTGCAAGCAGGATTTCTCCCTTTCAGTACTGGCAGCGTACAAGTTATGTATAGCATTTCTGACCTGGTTTCCAAAGAAACTGGAAAAGCTGTTTTGTCTTATTTCATTTTGCTTTTCTTAGCCCTGAAATTTCATATACAGCAAGTTTATCTTAAATAATGTAAATATAAAAAAGAAGAGAAGAAGTATATACATCCTGTGGACTTATTTTTCTATGTTCAACTTTTCCAAAGAAAACTCAGTTTATATAGATTTTATGGAATTGTATAATTTTTATTTAGAAACTTGCAATTAAAGCAGATATTTGGTAGCAACTATAAGTGAATTTAAGGATGAGAAAATAAAACATATCTATATTCATGCGGCTATTAGAAGAGAGATCATATACATGATTTCAAGGAATTTTAAATGTGTACATCATGGTTATTACTTATACTAATTCAGATTAGGAAGAAAATATAAGAATATATATTGAACACTGCTTGAAAGCAATTGGAACTAATACAAATATGTTGTATGACATATTATGACATATACATCATATGACAAAAACTGATAAATGTATTATGGATATACTAAAGTACACTAAAGTATCTCCCCATCTATATATATCTCCATCATACTCGTGTGTGTGTGTGTGTGTGTGTGTGTGTTTACTTAGAGCTTATTACATTGGCTAGAATCTCTAGTGAAACATTGAATAGAAATGGACCACCTTGTCTAGATCTTGATCTTAGCAGTATTCAGCATTTTTATTTTTTGTTTTTGTTTTTATTCCAATGTAGTTAACATACAGTGTTATATCAGCCTCAGGTGTACAATATAGGAATTCAACAGCTCCATATATTACTCACTTCTCTACAAGGTAAGTGTATTTTTAAATCTCCTTTACCTATTTCATCTATCCCCCCACTCACCACCCCCTGGTAACCATCCAGTGTTTTACCATTGAATATGATGTTAGCTCTAGTTATTTTGTAGGTGCTATTTATCAGGTTGAAGCAGTTGTCTTCTATTCCTAGTTTCCTTAAGTTTTTTTTTTTCCCCAAAATGGATATTGAATATTATCAAATGATATTCTATATTAATTCAGAAGACTATAAAT
The DNA here is from genome assembly GCF_004348235.1 of Phoca vitulina. Lineage (NCBI taxonomy): Eukaryota > Metazoa > Chordata > Mammalia > Carnivora > Phocidae > Phoca > Phoca vitulina. Next base: position 14,037,740 of record NW_022589737.1, read on the forward strand.
ATGGAGTCATTTTTTTAAAATTTGGAGATAAGTGATTTATTTTGATTGACATTTTTTACTGTTAAAGAACTTTGCAACCTGCAATAAAGAACACTTACTTATGACACGGTCTAATGTTTCCATATTATTTTATTCAATTTGCTGAAATTTTAGTACAAATTTTGATGCTATGTTTAAAAGGAATATTGTTCTGTTGCCCTTTTTTTTTTCTTTTTATAATGTATTATCTAGATTAGGTGTTAAAGTAATGCTGACCTCATAGAATGAGTAGGAATGTACTATATTCCCACATCTGGTACTGTTTTCACATCGTGAATTTCTATGCTGATTTTTATAATCTCCTTTCTTCTTGGAGGGTGGGTGGGGAATATTGGTTTTTATGCTTTGTTTTGCTCTTTTGGTTTAAGATAGAAACTGATTTTTAATGCAAGTATTTGGTCCTGTAAGTTTTCCTCTAGCTACTGACTTAGTAAATCCAAAAATTTTCTTATGTTTTATTTCTATTTTAATTCAGTTTTCAGTACATTTTAATTGTTATTTTTAGTTCTTTGTCCTTCACTTATTCAGAAGTATATTTAGTTTTGAAATATTTAGGAATTTTTCATATAATTTTGCTATTAATTTACAATTCAATTTCATTGTTGTCAGACTGCATGCACTTTGTATGATTTGAATAATGTTGAATTTATTGAGACTTGTTTTGTGACCCAGAATATTTTGGTAAATGTTCCAAATATTAAGAAGAATGTATACTTTACTGTTGCTGGGTGAAATAACTTATGAAGTCATTTAACTCTTACTGATCGATAGTGCTATTCAAGTTTTCTACATACTTACTGATTTTCCCTCCACTTTTTCTATCAGTTATTTAATAAAAAGTGTTGAAATATTTGACTACAATGGTGGACTTGTCTTTTTTTTCCCTTGATATCTAATTCTTGCTTTACACATTTTAAGTATTTTTTCCAAGGTACATAGGTATTTATGATTATTATGTCCTTTAGATGGAATGATTTCTGTATCATATTTAAAAGTCATTTACCTTCCTTTTTGGTGATATTATTTGCTTTGAAATCTATTTTGTCCAGTATCAATGTAGCCACACACTTGCTTTTGGTTAGAGCTATCATGTCCTAGCCTATTTTCATCTTTTTCTTTTAACCTTTGTTTGTCTTTGTTATTTAAAGCGGGTTTCTTGTTGGCCAGATAGAATGTTTTGTTTTGTTTTCTTTTTTAAAATCTAATATGACCCTCTCTCCCATTTAATTATTAAATCACTTATATTTAATGTGATTATTAGTGTGCCTGGGTGAAATCTACTATCTTGCATTTTGTTTTCCATTTATTCCAACTGTTTGTCATTCTTTTTTTTTTGACTTTTAACTTTTTATTTGTTTTGGATTAAGTGAGTGGTTTTATAGTGTTATTTCATCTCATTTGTTGGATAATTAGGTAGAAACATTTGCTTTGTTGATTTAGTGGTTGCTTTAGTGGTATAGCATACATCTTTAACACATTTCTACCTTCAAGTAATATACCATTTCACTTATGAAGTAAAAACTTTACAACACTGTGATTACAAGTTTTTTGTTGTTGTTGTTGTTTTTCCTCCTGGATTTTGGGGTACTGTTGGGATGTGTATCACCTCAACATTTTTATAAATCCCATACTGCATTATTGTTAGTTTTGCTTTAAATGTGCAATTGTCTCTTAAAGAGATTTAAATGTATCTTTTAAAAATGTTTTGTATGTGGGGCGCCTGGGTGGGGCAGTCAGTTGAGAGTCTGACTCTTGGTTTCGGCTGAGGTGGTGATCTCAAGGTCATGGGGTCAAGCTCTGCGTTGAGCCTCGCATCAAGCCCCACATCAGGCTCTGTGCTTGGTGCAGAGTCTGCTTGGGTTTCTCTCTCCCTCCTCCTTCTGTCCCCCCCTTCTCCCCGACTCTGTGCTCTTTCTCTCTGTCTCTCTCAAATAAATAAGTAAATCTCTAAAAATAGGGGCGCCTGGGTGGCTCAGTCATTAAGCGTCTGCCTTTGGCTCAGGTCATGATCCCAGGGGCCTGGGATCGAGCCCTGCATCGGGCTCCCTGCTTGGCGGGAAGCCTGCTTCTCCCTCTCCCACTCCCCCGCTTGTGGTCCTTCTCTCGCTGTGTCTCTCTCTGTCAAATAAATAAATAAAATCTTTAAAAAAAATAAAAATATGTTTTATATGTACCCACATAGTAACCATTATTTTTTTCTTCTTCCCTTTCTGTAGATTCATATTTCCATTTGATATTATTTTCTTTCTTCCTGAAAAAAATTTCTTTAACATTTATTGTACTGTAGGGTAATTATTCTTTTCAGATTTTGCATACTAGAAATGTCTTTATTTTCCTTGCTTGTTTGAAATTTTATTTATTTGAGAGAAAGAGAGGGAGAGAGCACATGAATGGGGTGAGGGACAGAGGGAGAAGCAGACTTCCTGCCGAGCAGGGAGCCCAATGTAGGACTCGATCCTGGGATTCCAGGATCATGACCTGAGTGGAAAGGAGATGCATAACCGACTGAGCCACCCAGGTGCCCAGAAGCATTAATTATAATAGCCAAGACATGGAATCAACCTAAGTGTCTATTGATGGATGAATGGATAAAGAAAATGTGACATACACACACACAATGGAACAGGATGCATAAAAAAAGAAAGAAATCCTGCCTTTTTTCATAGCATGCTTGTACCTTGAAGGCATTATGCTAAGTGAAATAAGATAGAAAAAGACAAATACTATTATGATCTCACTTGTATGTGGAAAGAAAGAAGGAAAGAAGGAATGAAGGAAAGAAAGAAAGAAAGAAAGAAAGAAAGAAAGAAAGAAAGAAAGAA
>NW_022589737.1:14040610-14259771 GCF_004348235.1 Phoca vitulina
GAAAGAAAGAAAGAAAGAAAGAAAGAAAGAAAGAAAGAAAGAAAGAAAAGAAAAGAAGAAAGAAAGGAAGAAAGAAAGAAAGAAACTGATTTAAAAAAAGGAAAAAGATCAGATTTGTGATTACTGAACTTATTGTGGTAATCATTTTACAAAGTGTTAAGTCAAATCATTATGCTGTATACCTTAAACTTATACAGTGCTATAAGTCAATAATATTTTAATAAAACTAGAAAAGTAAATATATATAACATATAATATATACAATGTTTTTAATAGTTCTTGACAAGATGGATTCCCTGAATATCTAACCTGCCGTACAGCCCTAAATATATTTTATAATGCTAAGTCATCTTAATTCTGTGGGTGAGAGGTAAAGAACAAACTCATGTGTTGTGATAATTGGTTTTATTATATATACTGCTGGGTTTAAATTCCTAACAATTTGTTAAGAATTTTGGCATCTGTTTATACATATGTTTATACAACCATATTCAACTCTTAAAATGTTGTATAAGGTTTTATAAAGTAAGTACAGCATTTAACTTCAGTTTTAGAAAGAATTTACCTGAGGGGTTGCCTGGGTGGCTCAGTCGGTTAAGCGTCTGACTCTTGATTTTTGGCTCAAGTTATGATCTCAAGGTCATGAGATTGAGTCCCACATCAGGCTTCCTGCTCAGCAGGGAGTCTGCTCAATATTCTGTCTACCTCCCACCCCCCAACTTGCTTGTGCTTTCTCGCTCTCAAATAAATAAATAAATCTTTAAAAAATTAAAAATAATTTGCCTGAAAATCCTCTTACATGGATTTCTTTTTACCTACTCAGTTTAAGGTTTATTGTATTAATTAAATTTTAAGATATATGTCTTTCTTCATAAGTATGCATATATCTTCATATACATATATTTATATATGTATATATTTATACATATATATCTCAATCTCTATCTATATATACTCTAGTTCTCTCTCCATATAAGCCTCTCTCTACATACATATCACACAATATATGTCATACATATACAAACACAGTTTTATATATTTTTATGTTTATATTTTTATATAATTTATATATTTATATATATGTTCTGTACTAAACAGATTCACTTTGATCTAGCACAGACATTTTTAAATTAATATGACTATTACTAAACTCATCAACTGCAAATACTCCCTCCACTTATACACAATGATTTATATCTTGAAATATGACAGTAACTGCCCAGGAGAGAAATGTGAACATCTCTTTTTCTTTTCTCTCTTCCTCATATCTATGCTGTTGCCTCATTGTATAAATCTCCAAAAATATTTTTATAAATCACAACCTACAAATATTCAAGATCTTTGTAATTTTCTTTATTATCACTGCCACTTCTTAAGGTCCCCTTGCTAATTGCCAACTCATCCTTTACAGTATAATTAGAGAGATCTTCCAAAATGCAAATATCATGTCATTCATTTTGTTAAATTGTTCATTTTACAAATGCTTTTATTTGAAGTTCTCTGTGATGTTACTCTGAATTACCTCTTCAGCCATACTTCTATGCTCCAGCTACTCTGCACATCTTATAATTTCTCAAATTTGTTATGATTTCATTCAAATTCTAGCTTTCCATCAAGTCCTTTCTCCTTCCTCTAACACTACCTCTTTAAACTCTATTTTACCTTTTTCTTTAGATGTCCTTAGAGAATTCTCTCTAATTGTATATTTATGTTTATGTTTGAATAATTTACATAATTCCCTTAGAATAATCCCAATCATACTTCAGCATTATTACTTACTTAATGTCCATCTTTTATGCTATGATGTGAGGTCTACAAATGCATGATGCATATTAATCCTTAACATTCTGTCTTCTATGCTTAAAGCAGTGCCTGGAATATAACAGGTACTTGATTCTTGAAGTAATAGGACATAATTAGTAACATAAAAGAAGCACTGTTAAATTAATTAAATTAATGTTAATTAATTAATTAAATTAATGTTAATTAAGTAATTAATTAAATTACTATTGTGGAAAGATTAATTCGGGTAAAATTCTGGAGACTATGCTTTTAACTGGGTGTTGAAAGATAGATTAGGCACGTACTGAATGGAGCACTGGGTGTTATACGCAAACAATGAATCATGGAACACTACATCAAAAACTAATGATGTAATGTATGGTGATTAACATAACATAATAAAATAAAAAAATAAAAAATAAAGATAGATTATGAATATGAGGACATGTGAAAATCTAGGAAGAGAACTTAAAAAGATATGAAGTCAGTATAATATGGTTTACGTATGACAATAAAAAGTTTGGCTGGAATTTGGAGGTTGTGAAAGAAAGTAGTTGAGCAGTGTAAATTTGGAAAAAAAAAAGATTTTCCTACACACTTTGGAGATTATTGAATAATTAAATAACGGAAAGGGAAATTAGAGGGACCAGCTGACTTTTTTGACAAGGAATGAATTAAATCAACATCAATTTAATGCTATAGAATACTAACACGAAACTATAAAAATCCATATATAATATATATATGCATATTAGGTTGTAAACATTACCCTTGATTTCTCTTTTGAGAAATAATCTATAGAATGTGTAATGACTATTTATATCCCTATAATTCTGCTTAAATTAACTATTTGTTTTTATATCTCATCTTCCCGAATTCCTGTGCAAACATATTTATAGATCATGAATATTTAGAACATACCTGCTCTTGCTTAAACAAAATATTATCTTAGAAAAGAACCTAGTATCCTTCCAAGCTCAAAATATAATAAAGAAGTTTGAGGTGAAATATAGGAATAATTGGCCAATTCTTCACTGTAGGAAATTTCTCCTTAGTAAGGCATAGAGTCTAAAATTTCAAATTATTTGAACCATAATTAATATCTTATAGCATTGTACAGATAAATCCAAAAAAAGGGAAACTACCCTAGTGACTTCACTTTTTCTTGGCCAAGCAGGCTTTGGGAAAACAATTATCTTAATTAACTCAAATAATGGTTTGCAGGTGCCAGAACCTAAGGCAGGAAGGCTGTCCTGGGAACACTGTGGAGGCAGCAGTGTGTATTTTAACAAAAGGTTTTTAGCAGTAGGTGTGATAAGCAGAACCATGTTCACCACAAACATTGGTCAAGATAAACTAGGAGACTTGAGATCCATTCTTCAAGCTAACCATCATTTGATGCATCTAAATTATGATTCTTAAAATGTGACTTATGGTTACACCTGCCTATAAAAGTTCAAACTATTTCAAAACAATAGCATATCTCATAATATGGTCTCTGATTAATTGGGATAATTATACACAATTGAAGTGCAGCCATTTTAAGCTTAAGAAAAAATACACTTTAAATATTTGTTTAAATTGATATTTCCTCTATGAGCTACTGAAATTTAACCATGATTTTTTAAAAACGTATTTATGCCTAACACCATCTAAAATGCACAACAAACAGGCTGTCTTTCACATAGTTAAAATGTCATGTAATTGTCATTTTCATTACTCTTTTCATTATTCTTTTTCTTATTTATTGTTACCTATTGTATACCAAGTTTAAAAATAGATTACATACTCATTATATAGATATACTGTGTAAATTAAAGAATAATTGGCTAAAGACAAATCAGAAAAGTTATCTCTTCTTTAGGTGCCCAGCACCCTAAACTTGCCATATTATCATACTTTTTCTCTTCTTGGAGAAGGTAAGGTACTTGACTTCAAGCATTATATCCATCTTTGTAATAACTGCTTTCTCAATTCTGAGAGTATATCCTGGAAAATTACCATAGTTCAATTAATATGGTTGAATGAATGAAGTACAATTCTCCAGGTATGAGTTTATAAGAACCCAAAGTAAATAATGAACTAAACCAGGGGGAGTAGGCAGGCTTGATAATAAAATTTGACCTAAAGTGATATGAGAGTTGAAGGAAAGTAATTTGCCAAAGAAAATGCAAGATTGAAAATATGAGTAAAAGTATAAGAATGATAAAATAGATATAATAATAATGGGAAAATGATTTATGGCATGGTGGTAGAAGAGTTGAAGACAGGGTTTGGGCATGTTGATTGGAGATAGTTGTGAAACATTTAGCGGAAATGCTCTAGATACACTTAAAAAGTAGGATTGGATTTCAGAAGAGAGGTAGGACAGAAAATACTAATTTAATTATTTTTATTTTTTAACATATTAAAGAGTATGTGAAGTTTAAAGAGACAGTGATACCTGATAAAAGAGTGTGTAGGGTTAACAATCAGGAGCCTTAACACTGGGTGGGGGAGAGTCAATATCCAAGGAGCAAAATAAAGGACGTAAAGGAGATGGGAGCATATATTGAAGAAATGGAGCAGATGCAGACAGCATTAAGTGGTTCTACTTGTCTCCTTCGGAAAATGAAATGGAGTCACTGGGTAGAAGGAGTTAGATTGAAAATTTCAAATATGATGATACTAATCATTTTGCCCCGGGCACAAAATACTTAGTGTCAATATTCTTGGCCTCACAGTCTGTCAGCACTTTTGTTTTCTTCAAGTACTAGGAATAGCTGAAGCAGGTGAAAAATAGAGAAGAAAAAAATTATAAAGACTACTATTTTGTGAGCTGAGCAAAATGACTTTGTTCTGGTTGAGTTTGGCATGAAATTTGCATTACTTTTGACTATTTCAATCTCATATCTTTAATCTTAAAATCAATGTGATATTGCAGCCCACCCTAAAGTTCTGATTGCCTTTTTCTCTTTTGTACTTTTAAGTTGCTTGTCTGTGGGGATTTTGTTTTAGATAAGCCCAAATTCCTTTAAAACAGACAGTGAATCAGTAGAATATTATAAATAATGACATTGTAATGTGTTTGAACTTTGGAGAAGGAAATGTCTGGTTGCAGAATTTATTTTAAAAAAATCACCCTGAAAACATTCAAAATGAACTGCCATTCAGTCCCAAGTTATGACTTTAGGTCGATACCAGCTTCTTATGAAAATATTATAAAAATAATAAAAAGTAACTGCATGTGTCATATTTCAAATAAAGCTCTTCTAATTCATTTTATTAGTATGTCAGAAGTATAATGACAGTATATTTTTGTGTCAAAAATACCAAAAATAAAGATTTATGTTTTATGATTTATAGATTACTGCATAGCCATTTGTCATATATAGAAAATGGGTCTTAGGTCAATCACTCAGGAAATACCCTGATGCAGTCTTGTGTGAGGAGATGTTTTTGTGTGGTATTCTCAAAAACATCAGTGAGAAAGAGAAGGAAACAGGTGTGGGGAGAGGGAGAATCTGAACTGCAAAGTAGTTTCATAGGAAACTCTAGAATTGAAATTGAAACTCAGCATCATCCCAATTTGAGTTGGAGAAAGTCAGGCCTTTGTCTCCCACACTGAAAAGTCATTGGATGTGATCTGCCCACAGAGGGTTTAAAATTTGAGTACAGAGATTTCCCTGGGGAGCAATTCCTGAAAAAGAACTCAGCTGTGTGCAATCATGAGGCAGCATTTCCTGAAGCACCAATGAGGCTTTCCGTTTTAAAGGCCTCTAGATGGCATATCACAGAATCTACTGTAAAGGAAAGCTGATAACACTGGATTTTGTGGAAATATTTCTTGCCATTTTCAAAATCCTGCATTTTGAGTCTGTTGTCCAAGAAATTTTTCATTCATTTTACTATGTGGATTAAGTAAGACTGACAATTCTTTGACATTTCTTCCATCGAGAAGTGAGATTCTTTTTCTCTCCTTAAATCTAGGGAGGTCTACGGCTGCTTTGACCAATAAAATACAGCGGGTGTGACACCATGCCAATTCCAGGCCCAGCGTTTAAGAAGATGGCAGGTTTTACCTTATTTCTTAAAGGCCTGAGCTGCTATGTGATAAAGACTTATCACTACTGCAGAAAAGAAATGAATACCTCGTGGATACCCTGATAGCTCATAGAGAGGATGAGCAGCACGATTGAGGTCAGTATTCTAATTATCATCACCAGAGAGCAAAACATATGAGTATGAACTCCAGTGTGGAAGTGGATCCCCTAGCCCTAACTGCTGCAGCTAATTCCAACTCAGGTAGAGAAAATTGCCCAAAAGAGACCTCCCTGAATTTTTTTTAAAGATTTATTATTTATTTATTTGACAGAGAGAGACACAGCAAGAGAGGGAACACAAGCAAGGGGAGTGTGAGAGGGAGAAGCAGGCTTCCCACGGAGCAGGGAGCCAGATGCGGGGCTTGATCCCAGGACCCTGGGATCATGACCTGAGTTGAAGAAGGACGCTTTACGACTGAGCCACCCAGGTGCCCCTAGACCTCCCTGAATTTCTTGCTCACAATATTGTAGATAAAATAAAACAATCTAAATTTATACTTCAAGAAATTAGAATAAACAAAACCAAGCTCAACCTAAAGTTAGTAGAAGGGAGGGAATATTATAGATTAGAGCAGAAATAAATGAAATATAGAATAAAAAATAGAAAAAAATCAATACAACTAAGAGTTGATTTAAAATAAAAGATAAAATTGACAAAATTTAAACTACCTACCTAAGAAAATTAAAAAAAAAAGAAGATTCAAATAAATAAAATCATAAATTAAAGAGGAGACATTACAACTAATGTCAGAAAAATGAAAAGGGTCATAAAGACTACTATGAACAATTACACACCAAGAAATTGGAAAGCCTAGAAGAAATTGTTAAATTTCTAAAAATATAAAATCTCCCAGGAATGACTCATGAATAGGGGGTGCCTGGGTGACACAGTCAGTTAAGTTTCTGACTCTTGATTTCAGCTCAAGTCATGATCTTAGGGCTGTGAGATTGAGCCCCACAGTAAGCCCCATGATGAGCCCCACGTTGGGCTCCATGCTCAGTGTAGAGTCCACTTAAGACTCTCTCTCTCCCTCTGACCCTCCCCTCAGTCTCAAAAATAAATAAATAAATCTTTAAAAAAATGAATCATGAAGAAATAGAAAATTTGAACTGACCAAAAATGAGTGAAGAACTTTAATCAGTAATCAAAAACCTCCCAAAAACAAAAGGCTCAGGACCAGATGGCTTCACTTGTGAATTCTACCAAACATTTCCATAGTTAATGCAATCTTTCTCAAGCTTTTCCGAAAATTAAAGAGGAGGAAAAACTTCCAAACTCATTTTAAGTGGCCAGGGTTACCCTGATACCAAAACCAAACAAAAACACATCAAGAAAAGAAAGCTAAAGGCTAATATCCATTATGATATATATGAAAAAATCCTCAACAAATTACTAGCAAACCAAATTCAACAGCACATTAAAAAGATTATACACCATGATCAAGTAAGATTTATCCTTGGGATGCATGGATGGTTCAACATATGCAAATAAATATATGTGAAGCATCACAATAACAGAATGAAGGATAAAAATCATATCATTTCAATAGACACAGTAAAAACATTTGGCAAAATTCAACATCATATCATAATGAAATCTCAACAAAGTAGGTATAGAAGAAATATATGTCACCATAACAAAGGCCATATTTAACAAGCCCACAGCTAACATCATACTCAATGGTGAAAAATTGAAAGCTTTTATTTAAAGATCAGGAATGAGATGAGGATGCCCACTGTTGCCACTCTTACTCTACTACTGGAAGCTTTAGCCAGAGCAATTAGACAGAAAATGAAAATAAATAAAAGGCATCTAGGTTGGAAAGGAATAAGTAAATTTATTTGCAGATGACATGATCTTGTATGCAAAAACCCCAAAGTTTCCATTAAAAAAATTAGAACTAATCAACAAATATAATAAATTTTCTGGATGCAAAATCAATATACAAAAATCAGTGGTGTTTTTAAACACTAAAAACAAACTATCCCTGCCCACAAAAAACCCAAAACAACAACAACAACAACAACAACAAAACAGTCCCATTTATAATAGCATCTAAAAACAAACAAACAAATAAAATGTTTAGGAATAAACTTAACCAAGGGAGTAAAAGACTTGTATACTGAAAACTACAAAACATAGATGAAAGAAATTAAGGGAGAACAAACAAATGGAAAGACATCACATGTTCTAGGATTGGAAGACTTAATATTTTTTAAATATCCATACTACGCAAAGTGATCTACAGATTTAATGTTCTCCCAGTGCTAAATGAATTGTCCATAGGGGAGTACCATCTTCCACAATGATGCACAGGCCAAGGATATAAAGGAAGACTGTAAAGATTGTCCACCTAGATATGGAAACTGAAAAAAAAATGTTGAGGAAACACAATCACATGTTTTTATGCACAAAATGAAATGAGGTAGAAGGTGGATAGCAAATGAAGAGAGTCTAGGACAAAAAAATCTTCATAAGTAAGTTTGGAGAAATAGAACAGGAATGGAAATACAAGAAAATTCTGACTCTGCCTCCTTGCTTGTGAGAGAAATCAAGTATAGAAATATAAGTGGATTCTACTTAAATTAGGGTTTCAAAAGGACCTGTGCCTTCACATTACAGACAGGATTCAATTAAGATAAACAGTTACAAAGAGCACAAATTAAGAGATTGAAGATGGGATTAAATTTATGATTGAAGAGTCTTAAATCCAGCCCTTTCCTCATCCCCACCATGTTATTCTAATGATGAGCCATAGCTATGGTCACTTCATTAGAGCAGGAGTTTTCTACTTTCACTGCACATTGCCGTAATCTGATGATGTTTGGTTCCCATCCCCAGATTCCTGCTTTAATTTGTCTGGGGAATAGCCAGGATTTGAGAACCATTGAACCACATGTGAGTTCCTAGTGGCCGATCTACATTCTTAAGATCTACAACCTCAAGATTAATCATTTTCCTGGAATAAAAAAAATATTAAATATATATGCATGTGTTCTTGAAAAAATTATGCAAATCTAACCTAGGTGAAACCCCAGACCTAGTGTGTACTGAGAAAGCAATGGCTACTATGATTAATGAGATTGTCACTTTCTCCTTTGGATTATACTGGGTTGATTTAAGAGACTTTCTTTCACTCTATCAATATATACCTTTGAACTATTGTACTGGGAAATGTGTTTTAGTAGTTTCTGCCTAAAGCTAAAAGATTGGTTCCATCTCCTCAGCTTCTGAAATTTTGAAAGATGCACATTGATTGGAACAGAGCTTGGCAGAAAAAAAAAAAAAAATCATAGAACTTCAACCCAGGATCTATAGCATCTTATTACAGATGTTGCTTATTTGATATGATTATTTCCAAATTCCACAAAGTATGAAAATTATGTTTATATAAAATCTAAAGTGTAGAGAGACTTAGGTTAAAACATAGTGGACATTTTGCAAAATCACTAAGAACATGTATTTTAGAGTCAGACAAATGTAAGCTTAAATTCACCTTTTACTTTCCAGGAAGAAAAGTTTTGTCATATCTGAATCTTTTTTCCTGGCTTATAAAATGACAATATGGATACATTATTAGTTTGGCCACTTTGAAAAATAAATGATACATATGAAATAAATTAATATTGTGCTTAGTAATTAGTAAATGTTAAATATTAAATATGTATGCAACATTTAAGAAAAAGAGAAAGTCTAAGCTCTAAGGTCAAGTAACAGAATTATAACAATGTTTCCCAAAGGTTACTTATTAACTCAAAAAATATTACAAAGTATTTACACAAAATGCCCTGTTTTATGAAGCTAAGCTCTAGTGGAAAAGACAGAAAATAATCATGAAATCTTTGAAACATATGTATAATTATAAATTCAAGGAAAATACCTTAATGTAAGCAAAGGAAAATGATTTTTTAAGATTATATTTATTTAGAGAGTGTGCAAGAGTGGGGGGAGGGACAGAGGGAGAGAAAAAGAATCTGAAGCAGGCTCCATGCTGAGCATGGAGTCCAACAGGGGCCTCTATCTCACGACCCTGAGACCATGACTTGAGCCAAGATCAAGAGTCAGATGCTTAACTGACTGAGCCACCCAGATGCCCCTAAGATAAAAAGATTTCTATAATAGAAAATAACAAAAGAAACTGAACTAAACTATGTGGGGGCTGAATCAGAATATTTCCCTATGGAAGTGATGCTCAAATTTAAAGTATAAAGACACATGAATTCAGTAAATAAAGGATTGAGTGTGTGTGTGTGTGTTTATTTAATTCATTTAATTGAGCTTCCCAAACAACCTGAAGCTTTTGTTTTCTGCAAAGTACCTTTTCATAATACACACACACACTCAAAAATAAAGTTGAGAAATCTTGAGTATGAAAATTCTTTATCTGTATAATTTCCATGATAAGAAAAGAAGAAAGGGGAGAGATCAACAGGAAATGGAAATCTTAATTGGAAAAGAGTTGAGAACATTTGCAAAGACAAGAGTATGATGTAAGTCTAAAGATAAGAAATATAAGGAGAGGAAAAACAAAATGAAATTCACATTGGAAAGTGCAAGTTAATGTATCAGCTGAAATGGTTTTAAACAAGCATTGAATGAATTTCTTCCAAATTGATGGAAACCAAAATCTAAATTGTAGACAAGACTTACAACTCGAACTCTACATGACCTGAGGATGAATATTAATCCCCATCATAATGTGAATCTAGCCATCATTTTCACTAAATCTTCATCCATGTCTTCAAAACAACTTAATTTTCCCTACTCTTTGTATTCAAGGAAACATTTTTATTATATAATAGAAGTCATTCAGGAAAACTATTATAATTTTTAAAAATTTTATTGTTGAATGGGTTAGAGGATACAGGTTTTGTACAAAAAGATTATCTAATATGCATAAGATTTTTTCCCAAGACCATTTATGATAATATTGATTTTTATGAAAGCTTCACATAAAGAAAGAAAGAAGCAAGGTCCATTTTCTTCATCACAAAATTGCAGCCATCACTGGGATAACATGTAGCAGCTGCTTAACAGCTCTGCAGACTGGAAACTACAGGGAGAAATTTGGCAGGTGGAAAGCAATTACCCAAACTGGACCTTATCCAGGTATGTAAGGCAAACACCCTCCTACTCATACAGATTGCTTTCAAATCTTTAATAATCATAAAAAGATTAGTGATCTCACTTTTTTTGTCTCACTCAAAATATATCTAACTTAGTCATATTGAAAGAAAATTAAAATTAGTTGTTTTGTGCTAAGAAATAAGGCTAATAATACTATTTTACTGTTCGAGTACACTTACATAATGAAGAGTAGACATGTGTTATGCTTTTAATTAATACTGATTCTCTCTCTCTATATATATATATGACACATACACATATACACACACATATACACATACATATACATGTTCTGTGTATATAAATAGTATATATAGCATATAATGAATTACATATATGCTCTCCATATAAAGACATGATGAATTACAAAGAAAATTTCTTTTTTTTCAGGTTGTAATATGAGCTATTCAAAAAAGTCATTACTTGCAAGGGATATAGTTATTCACCTGAGATGAATATAAAATAATGTGTTTTAACATATATATTTTATAGTACAGTGGGATATTAATTTGTTTTTTTTTTCTTTTTTTATTATGTTATGTTAATCACCATACATTACATCATTAGTTTTTTTTAATTTTTTTATTGTTATGTTAATCCCCATACATTATATCATTAGTTTTAGATGCAGTGTTCCATGATTCATTGTTTGCGTATAACACCCAGTGCTCCATTCAGTATGTGCCCTCTTTTTTCATAGCTTGATAGACTGTTCATGGCTTTATAATCAATTCTCCCCTTATGTACTGATTATTAGGGTAATTCTAATTTAGGAACCAAATCTCTGATGTCTGGATTTTGGAAGAAAATGTACTTTTAAAAAAAGATTTTATTTATTTATTTGAGAAAGAGAGAGAGCACAGAGGGAGAGTGAGAGAGAGAAGCAGACTCCCCACTGAGCAGGGAGCCCAATGTGGGGCTCAATCCCAGGACCCTGGGATCATGACCTGAGCCGAAGGCAGATGCTTAACCATCTGAGCCACCCAGGTGCCCTGAAAATGGACTGGTTTTGATGCAGCTTCTACCACAATGAGACAGGGATAGATTTTTCACATTTCCTTTCTTCTTTGCCGTGCCACCTCCTACATGCACTTTCAGACTCTCATTTTATGTTCTAAATTTGATAACTTGCCTATTATCAGAGGAAGACAGTCAATATATTTTATTTATTTTGATTTTATGGGCAACAGTAAATAAGTATTTGTGTTCAATAGATTTTTAAAGTATTCTTAGAAATTACAATAAAGAAAGATTTCATACAGATATTAGTTTCAGGATAGATTTAAAATCAAGTTGTTCTCTTTGTCTTTTTTTAAAAATTTTTTTCTCTTACATAATATCTTACTTGTCTGACCATACCTTATTTCTTCAGAGTGTCTTGTGCAGCTTTTTACCCTTTGTTTTATGCTCATTTAAATTTATGTTTCACATGCTTTATTAACTTGTACTTTCCCAATCTGAATTTCATTTTGTTCCTGTGATTGTATTTGCTATTTTTAGACATACTTACATCATATTTTTGTCCATGTCAGTGTTCTTATTTCTTCTTAATTTAATACTGTCTGAAATTTGAAACAGGCTTTTTACTCTTCCAGTTTATTATAAGAGGCTGGAAGTAAGTGCAAATTTGATATTATCACATCAGCAACTTCCCAAAAACTTCCTAAATTGACTTCATTTATAGGCATTATTATTTCTTGTTTATATTTTAATTCTACTTCTATCTCTAAAGGTATAATTTTTAATGGAGAAGTTATTTTAATATCTAGAATGATAACTGTAATGTTCAGAGTAAATGCATTGCAATGTAAACACCATGAGAGTGGATGGGATGGTATTTACTCTGTTTAAATCTATTCTGTTTTTGTACCTGATACCTTTGTCCTATCTCATTCTTTTCTTTTTTTCAATGATTTTATTTATTTATTTCAGAACAGAGAGAGAGAGCATGGTGAGGGAGGAAAGGCAGAGGAAGAAGGAGAAGCAGGCTCTTCATCAGGTGCTCCTTACCATATTATTTTCTTTTTTTTAAATTTATTTTATTATGTTATGTTAATCACCATACATTACATCATAAGTTTTTGATGTAGCATTCCATGATTCATTGTTTGCGTATAACACCCAGTGCTCCATTCAATACATGCCCTCTTTAATACCCATCACCAGGCAAACCCATCCCCCAACCCCTCCCCTCTAGAACCCTCAGTTTGTTCCTCAGAGTCCATAGTCTCTCATGGTTCGTCTCCCCCTCCGAATTACCCCCCTTCATTTTTCCCTTCCTACTATCTTCTATTTTATTTAAACATATAATGTATTATTTGTTTCAGACGTACAGGTCTGTGATTCAACAGTCTTACACAATTCACAGCGTTCACCATAGCACATACCCTCCCCAATGTCTATAACCCAGCCACCATCCCTCCCACCCTCCACCACTCCAACAACCCTCAGTTTGTTTCCTGAGATTAAGAAGTCCTCCTATCAGTGAGATCATATGATACACATCTTTCTCTGATTGACTTATTTCACTCAGCATAGTACACTCCAGTTCCATCCACGTCGTTGTAAATGGCAAGATTTCATTTCTTTTGATGGCTGCATAATATTCCATAGTATATACAAGTATATATACCACATCTTCTTTATCCATTCATCTGTTGATGGACATCTTGGCTCTTTCCATAGTTTGGCTATTGTAGATATTGCTGTTATAAATATTGGGGTGCATGTACACCTTCGGGTCCCTACATTTGTGTCTTTGGGATAAATACCCAGTAGTGCAATTGCTGGGTCGGACAGTAGCTCTATTTTCAACTTTTTGAGGAACCTCCATACTGTTTTCCAGAGTGGCTTCACCTGCTTGCATTCCCACCAAGGGTGTAGGAGGGTTCCCCTTTCTACACATCCCTGCCAACATCTCTTGTTTCCTGACTTGTTAATTTTAGCCATTCTGGTTGGTGTGAGGTGGTATCTCATTGAGGTTTTCATATGGATTTCCCTGATGCCGAGTGACGTTGAGCACTTTTTCATGTGTCTGTTGGCCATTTGGATGTCTTCTTTGGAAAAATGTCTGTTCATGTCTTCTGCCCATTTCTTGATTGGATCATTTGTTCTTTGGGTGTTGAGTTTAAGAAGTTCTCTATAGATTTTGGATACTAGCCCTTTATCTGATTTGTCATTTGCAAATATCTTCTCCCATTCTGTTGGTTGTCGTTTGGTTTTGTTGACTGTTTCTTTTGCTGTGCAAAAGCTTTTTATTTTGATGAAGTCCCAAAAGTTCACTTTTGCCCTTGCTTCCCTTGCCTTTGGCAATGTTTCTAGGAATAAGTTGCTGTGCTGAGGTCGAAGAGGTTGCTGCATGTGTTCTCCTTTAAGACTTTGATGCACTCCTGTCTCACATTGAGGTCTTTCAACCATTTGGAGTCTATTTTTGTGTGTGGTGTAAGGAAATGGTCCAGTTTCATTCTACTGCCTGGGGCTGTCCAATTTTCCCAACACCATTTGTTGAAGAGACTGTCTTTTTTCCACTGGACATTCTTCCCTGCTTTGTCAAAGATTAGTTGACCATAGAGTTGAGGGTCCATTTCTGGGCTCTCTATTCTGTTCCATTGATCGATGTGTCTGTTTTTGTGCCAGTACCATACTGTCTTGATGATTACAGCCTTGTAATAGAGCTTGAAGTCCGGAACTGTGATGCCACAGCTTTGCTTTGCTTTTCAACATTCTTCTGGCTATTCTGGGTCTTTTCTGGTTCCATACAAATTTGAGGATTCTTTGTTCCATTTCTTTGAACAAAGTTGATTTTTTTTTAAGTTGATGGTATTTTGATAGGGATTGCATTAAATGTGTAGATTGCTCTAGGTAGCATTGACATCTTCACAATATTTGTTCTTCCAGTCCATGAGCATGGAACGTTTTTCCATTTCTTTGTGTCTTCCTCAATTTCTTTCACGAGTATTTTATAGTTTTTGGAGTACTGATCCTTTGTCTCTTTGGTTAAATTTATTCCTAGGTATCTTATGGTTTTGGGTGCCATTGTAAATGGGATCGACTCCTTAATTTCTCTTTCTTCCGTCTTGTTGGTGTATAGGAATGCCACTGATTTCTGTGCATTGATTTTATAACCTGCCACTTTACTGAATTCCTGTATGAGTTCTAGCAGTTTTGGGGAGGAGTCTTTGGGGTTTTCCACATAAAGTATCATATCATCTGCAAACAGTGAGAGTTTGACTTCTTCTTTGCCGATTTGGAAGCCTTTGATTTCTTTTCATTTTCTGATTGCTGTGGCTAAGACTTCTAGTACTATGTTGAATAGCTGTGGTGATAGTGGAGATGCCTGCCGTGCTCCTGACCTTAGGGGAAAGCTCTCAGTTTTTCCCCATTGAGAATGGTATTTGCTGTGGGTTTCTCATAGATGGCTTTTGTGATATTGAGGTATGTACCCTCTATGCCTATACTCTGAAGAGTTTTGATCAAGAAAGGATGCTGTACTTTGTCAAATGCTTTTTCTGCATCTATTGAGAGGATCATATGTTTCTTGTTCTTTCTTTGATTAATGTGTTGTATCACATTGATTTGCGGATGTTGAACCAACCTTGCAGCCCAGTAATAAATCCCACTTGGTTGCGGTGAATAATCCTTTAAATGTATTGTTGGATCCTATTGGCTAGTATTTTGTTGAGAATTTTTGCATCCGTGTTCATCAGGGATATTGGTCTGTAATTCTCCTTTTTGATGGGGTCTTTGTCTGGTTTGGGGATCAAGGTAATGGTGGCCTCATAAAATGAGTTTGGATGTTTTCCTTCCATTTCTATTTTTTAAAACAGTTTCAGAAGGATAGGTATTAATTCTTCTTTAATGTTTGGTAGAATTCCTCTGGGAAGCCATCTGGCCCTGGGCTCTTGTTTATTGGGAGATTTTTGATGACTGCTTCAATTTCCTTAGTGGTTATATGTCTGTTCAGGTTGTCTATTTCTTCCCGGTTCAGTTTTAGTGGTTGATACACGTCTAAGAATGCATCCATTTCTTCCAGATTATCTAATTTGCTGGCATATAGTTGCTCATAATAAGTTCTTATAATTGTATTTCTTTGGTGTTGGTTGTGATCTCTCCTATTTCATTCATGATTTTATTGATTTGGGTCATTTCTCTTTTCTTTTTGATAACTCTGGCCACGAGTTATCAATCTTATTAATTCTTCCAAAGAACAAGCTCCTAGTTTCATTAGTCTGTTCTACTCTTCTTTCGGTTTCTCTTTAATTGATTTCTGCTCTGATCTTTATTATTTCTCTTCTTCTGCTGGATTTAGGCTTTATTTGCCGTTCTTTCTCTAGCTCCTTTAGATATAAGGTTAGGTTGTGTATTTGAGACCTTTCTTGTTTCTTGAGAAAGGCTTGTATTGCTATATACTTTCCTCTTAGGACTGCCTTTGCTGTATCCCAAAGATTTTGAACAGTTGTGTTTTCATTTTCTTTGGTTTCCATGAATTTTTAAAATTCTTCTTTAATTTCCTGGTGGACCCATTCATTCTTTAGTAAAATGCTCTTTAGCCTCCATGTATTCGAGTTCTTTCCAACTTTCCTCTTGTGTTGAGTTCTAGTTTCAAAGCATTGTGTTCTGAAAATATGCAGGGAATGATCCCAATCTTTTGGTACCTGTTGAGACCTGATTTGTGACCTAGGATGTGATCTATTCTGGAGAATGTCCCATGGGCACTAGAGAAAAATGTGTATTCTGTTGCTTTGGGATGGAATGTTCTGAATATATCTGTGAAGTCCATTTGGTCCAGTGTGTCATTTAAAGTCTTATTTCCTTGTTGATCTTTTGTTTAGATGATCTGTCCATTTCAGTGAGGGGGGTTAAAAATCCCCTACTATTATTGTATTACTGTCGATGTTTCTTTGCTTTTGTTATTAATTGGCTTATATTATTGGCTGCTCCCATGTTAGAGGCATAGATATTTACAATTGTTAGATCTTCTTGTTGGATAGACCCTTTAAGTAGGATATAGTGTCCTTCCTCATCTCTTAGTATAGTCTTTAGTTTAAAATCTAATTTGTCTGATAAAGAGATTGCCACCCCAGTTTTCTTATTGTGTCCATTAGCATGGTAAATGGTTTTCCACCCCCTTACTTTCAACTGGGGGTGTCTTTGGGTCTAAAATGAGTCTCTTGCAGTCAGCATATCAGTGGGTCTTGTTTTTTTATCCAATTTGATAGCCTGTGTCTTTTGATTGGGGCATTTAGCTCATTTACATTCAGGGTAACTATTGAAAGATATGAATTTGTGCCATTGTATTGCTTCTAAGGTAACTGTTACTGTATATTGTCTGTGTTCCCTTCTGGTGTATGTTGCTTTTAGGCTCTCTCATTGCTTAGAGGACCCCTTTCAAGATTTCTTGTAGGGCTGGTTTCGTGTTTGCAAATTCCTTTAGTTTGTGTTTGTCCTGGAAGCTTTTTATCTCTCCTTCTATTTTCAATGACAGCCTAGCTGGATATAGTATTCTTGGCTGCATATTTTTCTCATTTAGTGCTCTGAATATATCCTGCCAGTCCTTTCTGGCCTGCCAGGTCTCTGTGGATAGGTCTCTTGCCAATCTAATGTTTCTACCATTGTAGGTTACAGATCTCTTATCCTGATCTGCTTTCAGGATTTTCTCTTGTCTCTGAGACTCGTAAGTTTTACTATTGGATGTCAGGGTGTTGGCCTATTATTGATTTTGAGGGGGCTTCTCTGTGCCTCCTGGATTTTGATGACTGTTTCCTTCCCCAAATTAGGGAAGTTCTCTGCTATAATTTGCTCCAATATACCTTCTGCCCCTCTCTCTCTTTCTTCTTCTTCTGGGATCCCAATTATTCTAATGTTGTTTTGTCTCATGGTATCACTTATATCTTGAATTCTGCCCTCGTGATCCAGTAGTTGTTTATCTCTCTATTTCTCAGCTTCTTTAATTTCCATCATTTGGTCTTCTATATCACTGATTCTCTCTTCTGCCTCATTTATCCTAGCAGTTAGAGCCTCCATTTTTTATTGCACCTCATTAATAGCCTTTTTCATTTCGACTTGGTTAGATTTTAGTTCTTTTATTTATCCAGAAAGGGTTTCTCTATCATCTTCCATGCTTGTTTTAGCCCAGCTAGTATCTTTAAAATCATCATTCTGAACTCTAGTTCTGACATCTTACTAATGTCCGTGTTGATTAAGTCCCTGGCAGTCGGTACTGCCTCTTGTCCTTTTTGTTGAGGTGATTTTTTCCTTCCTGTTATTTTGTCCAGAGGAGAATAAGTGAATGAGAGAACAAAATGCTAACAGGGTAACAACAACCCCAGAAAAATATATACTTAACAAATCAGAAGAGACCTGAAACTAGAGGAAAAGAAAGGGAAAGAATGAAAAAAGAAAAAAAAAAAGAAAAAGAAAAAGATTAAAAAAAAAGAATATGATCAAATATGATCAGGCTGGTGAATAGATCAGTGCCACATACTAGATTTTGGGTGTATTTTGGTCTGTTAGAAGAAACTCCTCCCAAAATTTTAAAGAAAGAAAAGCTTATATATGTACAAAAATAACGGTAAATACACTGAAGTAATGGAATATGACTGTAAAGATGAAAATTATAAAATATTTTATAAAAAGAATTGATAACAAGTTGGTTGAAAAAAGAAAGAAGAGAAATTAAAAAAAAAAAAGAAGGGGAGAATGTGATCAGGCAGGAGACTTGATCAAAGCCATACACTAGAGGTTTAGGGTATATTTTGGTCTGTTAGAAGAAACTGTATCCCAAAATTTTAAAGAAAGAACAACTTATATATATATATATATATACCAAAAATAAGGTTAACTACTATGAAGGGATAGAATATGTCTCTAAAAATGAAAAATAAAAAAGATTTTTTTTAAAAAAAGAGATTGATAAGATGTTGGTTGAATAAGGGAAAAAGAAAAATTCAAAAGAAAAAGAAAAAAAAGAAAATTTAAAAAAATTAACTGTGAAAGACTAAAGAATCATGGGAAAAAAGACATGAGTTCTATGTGCAGTATTCCCCTAGTGCTGGAGTTCTGCTGTTCTCATTTTGGGTAAACTTGGTCTTGGCTGGCTGTTCTTGCTGATCTTCTGGCAGAGCGGCCTGTTGCCATGGTTCCCAAATGTCTTTCCCGGAGGCGGAATTGCCCCACCCTTGCCGGGGCCTGGGCTAAGCAATCTGCTCTGGTTTGTTCCCTGCAAGCTTTCCGTACAGCTTTGGAGGATGAGAGTGAATATGGCAGCCTCCCAATCTCCACCCTGGAGGAGCCAAGAACTCAGGACCCCACTTCTCAGTTAGTGCCTAGAGAAAAACAGTCAATCACTCCTGTCTCCCTGGTCTCTGGCTGCACTCCGTGCTCACCCGGCCTGTGACCACCCATTTCTGTCTCTGGCACACGACCCCATGTGGGGTCTCCAAACTCAGCAGATTCCTGCGGTGCCCTCCCACGCCACTCCTCCCGGGGGAGGAAGGGGAGTCTCCCCGGATCTGCTGCTTGTTGGGTCCCTGCTGGAAGAGCAGTGGCCCGACTGTGCCACGGATCACGGTTTATGGCAACCCCGAGCTGAGAGCCCACTCCTCAACTCTGTCTTTGCAGCCGGCTTCCCTGCTCCAATATTTGGGAGTTCTTTCTCACTCAGGCACCTCTGGTCTTTCTGTGACCCCGAGGGTCCTGAGATTACACTGTCCCAGCAAGCCTTCCACCCCCTGCTTAGCCACTGGAGTAATGTCCCTCAGCGGAGCAGACTTCTAAAAGTTCCGATTTTGTGCTCCGTTGCTCTATCACTTGCCGGTAGCTGGCTGATGGAGGCTCCCTCCCCCTCTGTCTATCTTCCCGAATAGCACCCCAGATTCACTTCTCCACATGTCCTACCTTCCAGAACATTGTCGCTTTTCTGTTCAGAGAGTTGTTGCTATTCTTTTCTTCGATCTCCTGTTGAGTTCATAGGTGTTCAGAATGGTTTGTTCTCTATCTAGCTGAATTCCTGATACCAGACAAAACTTAGATCTACTCCTCCACCATCTTGTTCCTCCCCCTATTATTTTCTTATCTATTAATATCTGCATCACATAGACATTTTTTCCCACTAAAAAATGAAACTGGTTGCAGTTTTGTTAATTGTCAACATTATGCTTATTTCTGAATTTTCAAATTTACCTCAGAATTATATTAAGTGGTTCAAGATGTTTACTCATTCTCTTAATTTCCTAAGAATCTTGTCATCTGGACCTGGTGATTTGCATATGTTAAATTTCCCAAGTATTCCTTTACAGGACTTTTTGTCAAAGCTGTTTTGCAAAGTCTTCATTATTCTCTATTTGCTTTATTTTTTTCTTAGTTATTGTCACAAAATTGAATTGGCACAAAGTCATCATTTTTTCCAATCCCAACATCATCAAAATAGCTTTTATAATGCAAACTAATTTATGAATAATTGTAAATAACAATATTTTGTTTTTAAGTGACAACCTTTGAAAAATGATGAAAGTAAATGATTTTATATTATCATTATCTTATGAAATGTTTAGAAAATATTGACCAGACCACTTTGGAATGAACTTTTCATTTAATGAAATATGGAATTACATTGTATACAAAGAAAGATCTCTGTATCATAGAAATATTCATTTAAACACTTGAATTGGGGTAATTTAAAACTACACCAAGTTACCTGCTACATTCTGTAGATTGATGAAGATACTGTTATTTATTTAAAATAATCATTTGACTGTAGAGGGTCTTACAGGAGCTTTCTGCTTATGAATAATTAATAAGTTAAAGATTTATTATTATCTATTTAGTATATTACAAACTTTCTACTAGTAGTAAAGACTCAGCATTGAAGAAGGCAAACTATTTTTTTCTTTATCCTATAGCTTTCATTCTCCTGGATAGAACAAATAATTAATAAATTAAAAAATGACAATATGAAGTTATATATGATTTATGTATGTATGTAACTATATCTATGTCATTATTAACATGTGACTGTTACACACAATATCATTCTTTTAGATAGTATATCAGGGAAGGTCTCTCTGAAAACATGTTATTTGCCTTGATGTTTTAAGGGATAGATGGAGGTTTTGAGATAGTGGAAATATACTGAATGTTCCTGAAATAGGAAAGAGTTTGATGTGTTCTCAGAACAATGGAGATGTTGGATATTGCTGGAGCTTAAAGTGATTGAAAAAAACAAATTTTGGAGAAATAGGCAGGGACAGATCAATCGACTGATTTGTATTTTAAAGTTAATTTTAACTACTCTTAGAAGATAAATACTAGGGAACAATAATTGAAGAGAAAAAACAAATTAGAAAACAGTGTAATCCAGATGAAAGTTTACTGTAGCTTGGACTAGGGTAAAAAATAATATGGATATGAATTGGACTGGCAATTCTCTCTGGCAGTGGATAAGAATACAGTGGCCACTACCATCACTTTTATTCAAAAGTACTGGAAATTCTAGCTAGAGCAATCAGGCAAGTTAAATAAATAAAAAGCATCCACATCAGAAAGGAAAAAATAAAACTCTCTTTATTTGCACATAATACAACCTTGTATGTAGAAAATCCTAAAGACTCAATAAAAAAAAACTGTTGAAATTAATAAATGAATTCAGTAAAGTCATAGGAGGTAAAATCAACATACAGAAATCTGTTGCACTTCTGTGCACTAATGATAAAATATCCGAAAAAGAAATAAAGAAAACAATTTCATTCACATTAGTTTTAAAAATAAAATACTTAGGAATAAAGTTAATAAAGGAAGTGAAAGATCTTTACAATGAAAACTATAAGACTTTGATGAAAGAAATTGAAGCAGACAAAAATAGAAATATATCTCATGTTTATGGATCAGAAGAATTAATATTATTAAACTGTCCATACTACTCAAAGCCATTTTATAGACTTAATTCAATCTCTCAAAATTTCAATTGTTTTTCATAGAAATAGAAAAAAAAAAATCCTAAAATTTTTAGTAAACTACAAAGACTTCAAAGCAACTCTTAGAAAAAAGAAAAAAGCTAGAGACATACCACTTCCTGATTTCAAACTATACTACAAAGATATAGTAATCAAAACAGAATGGTACTTTTTTTTAACATATAATGTATTATTTGTTTCAGAGGTACAGGTCTGTGATTCAACAGTCTTACACAATTCACAGTGCTCACCATAGCACACACCCTCCCCAATGTCTATCACCCAGCTACCCCAAAAGAAGATAGTAGGAAGGGAAAAACGAAGGGGGGGATATTGGAGGGGGAGACGAACCATGAGAGACTATGGACTCTGAGAAACAAACTGAGGGTTCTAGAGGGGAGGGGGTTGGGGGGGATGGGTTAGTCTGGTGATGGGTATTAAAAAGGGCACGTATTGAATGGAGCACTGGGTGTTATACACAAACAATGAATCATGGAACACTACATGAAAAACTAATGATGTAATGTATGGTGATTAACATAACATAATAAAACAAACAAACAAACAAAAAAACCAGAATGGTTATTTTTTTTTTTTTTTTAAAGATTTTATTTATTTGTTTGACAGAGAGAGATAGTGAGAGATAGTGAGAGCAGGAACACAAGCAGGGGGAGTGGGAGAGGGAGAAGCAGGAAGCCTGATGTGGGGCTCGATCCCAGGACACTGGGATCATGACCTGAGCTGAAGGCAGACGCTTAACGACTGAGCCACCCAGGCGCCCCAAAACCAGAATGGTTATTGACATAAAAATAGACATATAGTCAAATAGATCAGAATAGAGAGTCCTGAAATAAGCCTACGCATATAAAGTCAACCAATATTTCATAAGAGAATCAAGAATACCCAACCTGGAAAAGATGGTCTGTTCAATAAAAGGTATTGAGAAAATTGGATAACCACATGTAAAAAATTTAAACTGGCTTATCACCACTCACAAAAATTAACTCGAAAATGGATTAAAGACTTAAGCATAAGAACTGATACTATTAAACTCCTAGAAAAAAGAAAAAAAAAACAAACAAACAAACAGGGAAGAGTTTTCTTTACATTGGTTCTGGCAAAAAAAAAAAAAAAAAAATGATTTGTCACCAAAGTACATGCTACAAAAGCATACACACAGAAACATAAAGCTTCTGCACACTAAAACAAACTACCTACAAAATGTAAAAGCAGTCTGTGGAATGGGAGAAAATATTTGCAAACCACATATCTCATAAGGGGTTAATATCCAAGATATAAAATACTCATTCAATTCAGTAACAAAGAACCGAAAAAATGTGATTTAAAAATGGGCAGAGAAAATGGATAGACATTTTTTTTTTTTTCAAAGAAAGCATACAAATGGCCAACAGGTACATAAAAGGATGCTTAACCTCATTAATTATAGGGAAAATGTGAATCAGAACTTCATACCTTTTATTATGGTTATCATCAAAGACAAGAAATGGCAAGTGTTGGCAAGATTACTGAGAAAGGTAAACCCTTGTGCACTACTGGTAATAATGTGAATTGGGTCAGCTACTATGGAAAACAATACAGAGTTTCCTCAAAAAACAAAAAATTGAACTACCAAATGATCCAGCAATCCCACTTCTGGGTATATATCCAAAGGAAACGAAAACAGGGTATTAAAAATATATCTGCACTCCTATGTTTATTGAAGCCAAAATATGGAAACAATCTTAAAGTCCATCAGTGGATAAGAAGATGTGGTATACATATACAATGGAATATTATTAGCCATGAGAAAGAAGGAAATTCTTCCATTTTGGACAACATGGATGGATCTTGAGGGCATTATGCTAATTGAAACAAAGAAAGACAATTACTATATGACATCACTTCTATATGGAATCTAAAAAAAAACACCCTCAGGGGCACCTGGGTGGCTCAGTTGCTAAGCGTCTGCCTTTGGCTCAGGTCATGATCCCAGGGTCCTGGGATCGAGTCCCACATCAGGCTCCCTGCTCAGCGGGAGGCCTGCTTCTCCCTCTCCCATTCCCCTGCTTGTGTTCCCTCTCTCGCTATCTCTCTCTCTGTCAAATAAATAAATAAAATCTTTAAAAATAAAATAAAATAAAATAAAAAAATAAAAAACATGCTCAGAAACAGAGTAGAATGGTAGGTAGAATAGGAATTGGGAGAATTGAAAAGATGTTCAAAGGATAAAAATTTGCAGTTAAGAAATGAATAAATTCTGGAGATCGGATGCACAGCATAGTCAACAATAGTGTATTCCATAATTCAAAGTTGCTAAGAGCCTGGATCATAAATATTCTCACTTCAAAAAAAATGATAATTTTATGATGTGATAGTAATGTTAGCTAACAGTATGGTGGTAATCCTATTGCAACAAAAAAGCATCAAATCAACATGTGTCCACCTTAAATTTACACAATGTTATATGTCAATTCTATCTTCAGCACACACACAGACACACACACACACAGACACACACACACCTGCAAACAGGGGTTAAATGGATTTGCCATCTAATAAATGAATCTCAATGAGAAAAGATGCTACATTTAGAGGTGTTAGTTGAGGAGACTTTAACAAGCATTTAAAAAGGGTGTGGGCAGTGTTAAGACAAATAACAAGGATGCTGTGGGACTCCAAGGTTAGAAATGTTGGTGAAACTTTACCATCACTGGAGGGCCTAAGGAAGCAGTAGAGGCAGTATACTATATACAGAGTTGTAGCTGTAGGAAGCAATTTCATGGGAAATGTAGCTTAGGTAGAGGAAAGTAGTCTTAAGTAGAAGAATGCATACTAGGGAGAGTCCAGGAGAAACACTTAGTCTGTCCTCTCTTCTCATATTCTGATCTTCTTCCTATCGTCTTCCAATGGCTAACCTCAGACACCAACACTGAAAATAGTTCCACAAATAATATGCATTTTTAATACATTAAAAATTATAGCCTCAGGGCGCCTGGGTGGCTCAGTCGGTTAAGCGTCTGCCTTCAGCTCAGGTCATGATCCCAGGGTGCTGGGATCGAGTCCCACATCTGGCTCCTCGCTCAGCGGGGAGTCTGCTTCTCCCTCTGCCTGCCACTCCCCCTGTTTGTGCTCTCTCTCTCTCTCCCCCTCTCTCAAATAAATAAATCAAATTAAAAAAAATAATAAATAAAAATTATAGCCTCACTCTACTTACTGGATTTTCCCCCCTAGTTACTATATCTATCTTATTTCAGGTATCAATCCTAATTCCAGGAATGTTCTATAGGTTGTTGATTGACTTTATAAATTACCACAAACCTTGAGACTTTTAACAGTGTTACCTTTTATTATATGTTCTCAACAGATAGAGACATCCTTCCCTACCTTTTTTTCCTTTTATCTCTTCCTCTATCCTCTTTTCTCTCCTTCTTCTACCTCTACCTTTTCTATCTCTTTTTGTCTTATCTTTGTTTTTCAGTGTGAGAGAGTAATGTTAACCATAGGGAGTGATTGAAAAAATTTGAATATTATAGGACTCTGAGAAAAAAAAAAAATGGGATTTTTTTTTCCTGTAAGTCTGTCAAACTACAGCCATGGGAGTAATAGGCCCCAAGCCTTCATATTTTTTACTGTACAACCATTTTCTGATTGAGCTAATGGAGACTTTAGAGTGATGGCTTATTAGGTGAGCGTATTCTTGCTATGTGTCAAGTCATTTTTATTCTCTAAAAATGCTACAGATTAGTCATCCAGTTTCATTTGTAAAATCAGCGAGAAGAGGAATAATGGTGATAATTTTGATTCATACAGAGAAAAAAGGATATGAATATGTAATATAGCAAGCCGACTGTGATATCCTCCCTCCAAAAGAGAAATAATGTAAATATGAAGCAATCAAATTAAAGTTGAAACAAATTTATCTCAACCATATTAAATAAAAATTCAAAAATCAAATATGTATTTTTAAACATGATATCAAAGTTTCTCTGTGCCTAATGTTTTCCACAGGACTGAACCTTGGTTGGAATTCTCCCTCACTGTGTAATTTTTTGAGAATAGGGTTGTGGCTCAAGCAAGTGTAAATGATTATCTCATCTCATGAAGCATCATTTATAGAAAAGTCTTCTTAAGATATCTTAATATAAAAACTTAACATGTATATTTTGTGAGTTCAATCCAAATTATAAATTAGCATTTATTTGTGTTGTCTCTAATTCAAGCTAGTGTTCAATATATTATTACCAATCTGGGTAACTGAAGAGTCTGTATGGGTAAAAGCACAGGAAATAATTAACAGTGTCAGTGCTCTGATTCCTCCTACTCCCCATAAAACCTGCCTCAATACCTCTATGTTTTTACCTGCACTGAGAGCACACAAGATGTCTACTCACTTCACATTGTTCCTCCTGGTAAATAAATAACTAACCTGTTTTTGTTTTTCTAAGCTGGTTTCCTAATCTTTACCAAGTCTCCAAAATCACTTCCATATATGAAGAAATAAAATAAAATCACCAATAAACTTTAAAACACTCTCTTGAAAAATAAGCAAGTAATTTTTATTCCATGTAATGTTATAATACGGCCTAACATTTATAGTTAACTGTTCACTTGCCTACTAGATTCATTCACTGTATGTATACTATAAAAGAGACCTCATGTTAGGTACTGGTCAAATTTATAGACCAGAATATCCAATTGCATAAAAATGGAATCTTGATCTCTTCTTCTCTCCTTCTTTCATCTAATAAACTGAACTTGAAGGCTAATAAAAACCTTTGCTTGTACCTTTAGTTCATAAAAATAAAGATAAATATAAAACTAAATTACTGAATTCATGTACAATATCACCTGAATTATCTACCATTTTTTAAGTTTTTATTTAAATTCCAGTTGATTAACATACAATGTAATAATAGCTTCAGGTATACAATAAAGTGATTCAACACTTCCATACAACACCCAGTGCTCATCACAGCAAAAGCACTCCTGAATTCCTGTTACGGATTTCATCCATCCCCCCACCAAACTTCCCTCCGGTAACCATCAGTTTATTTTCCATAGTTAAGAGTCCGTTTCTTGGTTTGTCCCTCTCTCTTTTTATTCTATTCTCATTTGTTCTGTTTCTTAAATTCCACATATGAGTGAAATCATATGGTATTTGTCTTTCTCTGACTTATTTTGCTTAGTGTAATACTCTCTAGCTCCATACATGTAATTGCAAATACCAAGATTTCATTCCTTTTTATGGCTGAGTAATATTCCATTGTACATACCACATCTTCTTTATGCATTCATAAGTTGATAGACATTTAAGGTTGTATCCATAATTTGGCTATTGTAGATAATGCTGCTATAGACATGGGGGTGCACGTATCACTTTGAATTAGCATTTTTGTATTTTTTAGGTAAATACCTAGCAGTGCAATTGGGGTTATCTACTGTTTAATGCTTATACAAGGATGACTGGAATTCTGACTTCATGGTTTTGGAACATATTTTACTCTCCTGGTATCTCCTAAGTCTGGGGACAATTATCTTAGCTAATTCTGCAGTCTAAGTTCCAGCTCTCCTTAAATTAATTCTATTTATGAATCTTCCAATAACACCAGTTTTGCTGCCATTGCTCTGTTTTGAGTAGATCGATACCTTTCTTTAGTATCCCTATTTAATAAGCCTCAATCAAGACAAACTATTATATCTATGTGATAGCTTTACATTATAGAAATGAAAGAACCTTTATATTCAGGATCAGATATACCTGTTTCTAGATGATTGTTGGACTGTCCCATCAGCAAGTGTTCACTGGCTTCCCATTTCCTATTATTCCTCTGCTTTTCTGTATTAACCCTTCACCTTTTCACTATAACCATGCATCTTACTTTTCAGTAGCTTATCCTGACATATCCTAGAGAAAATTACTTCCATCTCACTCTAATTTGAAAGTTCATCCAGTTTTCTGTAGTCTCTAATCCAAAACACAGATTGAGGGACATATTTTTTTATAACTGAAATCTGCCAACATGCATATCTCATACGTAGGTAGCAACAAAAAGTAGCAGCAGAAACCCAGAAATTCCACTAACAGTATTTTTTGCATTACATGTAACAAGTAGCCATAAGAATTGTTAGACTCAGAATAATAGCTTTAAAGATCGATGCTGATTATCTGTCACCTAAATCTATTCTTTACACACTGCCTATTCCATGATTGAAATCCTATGAAATATGAATTATTCTCCTATTCATTCATTTAACAGATATTAAAGTGTGCCATGGCCAGACTATTAGGCCAGGAACTAGTGGAGTATAATACAGATGTAACACTATACAAATGCATTAAATCTAAAGAGAAAGAAGGTCATCAAACCAGTAATGAGAAGCTGGATGAGGTTTCAGAGACAAAAGTAAAGTCCTAAGGGAGTGTGTACAGGCACTTAACCTACTCTAGAGGTCATGGAAATCAAGGGAGATAGACAGCAGGGTCTTTTTTTTTTTTAAAGATTTATTTATTTATTTGAGAGAGAGAGTGCACACATGAGCACACAAGCAGGGGGAGGGGCGGAGGGAGAGGGAGAGAGAGAATCTCCAGCTGACTCCACACTGAGCATGGAGCTATGGAGCTCAATGCAAGGCTCAAACTCACTCACGACCCTGAGATTATGACCTGAGCCAAAATCAAGGGTCGGACACTTAACCAACTGAGCCACCCTGGTGCCCTGCACTGGTCTTTTTATTGGGTGGAAGAACATAGAAAATGGTGATAGCTGAGTTTTCCAAATGTCAATTATTTGAGCAGCATCTTCAAAATTATTATATAATTATAATTTTCCTTATTATTTAATATTTTATTTAAATTAATGGACTTTTAAATTTTGTTTTATAGAAAGCCATATTATCCGTTAAATCATGAGAATCAAACATTAATTTTTGCAATAAGATGATTATATAACCATTAAAATAGTTTATCTGTGAAAGTACTGAAAGTATTTCTTTTGAAGATTTTATGTATTTATTTGACAGAGAGAAAGTGGAGGAGAGAGAGCACAAGCAGGGGGAGCAGCAGGCAGAGGGAGAGGGAGAAGCAGACTCCCTCTGAGCAGGGAGCCCGATGTGGGACTTGATCCCAGGACACTGAGATCATGACCTGAGCTGAGGGCAGATGTTAAACTGACTGAGCCACCCACCCAGGCACCCCATAAGTACTAAAAGTATTTTAAAATCACTATTATTACCAGTGCAAGAGAGTAGTAGATTATATTGTAGGACAATATGGTTGGTGTCTGACTGGGCTTAATGCCCTCTTGCTCCTGAACCAAGAATCCGAAGACAAACAGAGGACAAGTCATTAAAGGAGCAGAATAAATAATTTTGTCAGTTCTCCACTTAGTATTTCCCTACCTAACATTTATGGTCTGTACACCTCTGGTAGGCCATGAGATATCAGTCCTCCTTGATATAGAAAAAAATAGAGTTCTTTGCATGAATTCTATAATTACCTTTCCCTGGTAAACCTGTTAATAAGTTGAGTTCGGAAAACATCATGCCTGGGGCACCTGGGTAGTTCAGACCGTTGAGAGTCTGGCTCTTGATTTCAGCTCAGTTCATGATCTCAGGGTCATAAGATCAAGCCCCCATCTGGCTCCATTTTCGGTGTGGTCTGCTTGAGATTCTCTCTCTCCCTCTGCCCCTTCCCTGATTTGCACTCTCTCTCTCTCAAAATAAATAAATAAAATCATTAAAAAAAGAAGAAAAGAAAACATCATGCCTGAGGTATGTATCATTAGTACCCATAAGGTAGTTCCTAAGCAAAGATCCATAAGACAATCTGAAAAGGCCAAAACACTAAATAATCATTACAAGTATTAACAGAAGAGACAAGTTAAATTGCAGGCCATGAAACTTGACCAACAATCCAAGAATCAGATCAACCAAGGTGTCAACAGTGGAGCTGGAACTGGAGCAAACTTTAATTTAGAATATTGAAAAGGGGAAGTCTGAACCTGTAGGGAAAGATTAAGGTACCAGTACATTAATGAATTATGCAAGTGTAAGATTTATGTTGCTACTACTGATTTATAGAGACTTTGGTATTCTAGACCTTAGGTTGGAAATTTACTTGTGAATAACTGAGTAGGGAGAGGGAAAGTATTGCACAAATGAAGTCTTCAAGCAACTACAGGCTTTGAAATTGGAAACAGGATTGTGTTCTTCAAAGCAGACTAATGAGTTTCATGTGAAGTATGTGACTTGGAGCAGAGTTTCAGGGGCGCTCAGTAGGCAGAGGAGGTTTAGTTTTGTTTTTTGTTTTGTTTTGTTTTTAAGAATTTATTTATTTGAGAGAGAGAGAGATAGTGAGAAAGAGCACGAGGTGGGGGCAGAGGGAGAAGCAGGCTCCCGGCTGAGCAGGGAGCATAATGCGGGCTCGATCCCAGGACCCCAGGACCATGACCGGAGTCGAAGGCAGAGGCCCAACTGAATGAGCCACCCAGGTGCCCCAGTGGAGGTTTAGTTTTAGGAACACTTCTGCATACTGAAATGTTTCTGTGAACTCTCAAGATTAACAGACTGGGAATAGATATCATAATACAAAACATATTGAGTAGCCTTGACGGTAATGGCTTTACCTGAACTTGCTTATCTTTCCATCATCTTTAAGTGGTTGACTATTACACATTTTGTTTATTGAGACTCTGATTGCTCATGTGCTATTTATCATGTATGCCAGTGCTAACTGCTCCTTGCCCCAATTGAGAATATAAGTTTCTTGAGGGACAGGGTACTCACATTTACATCGCTTTTGCTAGAGACAGTGCCTGCATTTATTAAAAATGGTAAATATTGAAAGAATGGTTTTGAATGCATGACAGAATTGAATGTCAATCCTACAACTGTTTCAATTAGGAACAGATCTGCCATTACATTTTGTAGGTATTTTTTTTCTGAATTCAGAGGAAATAAATGGTATTTTAGGCATTTTAAGACAATTATTTTAATCTGTTTCATCTCAAGAAAAATGAGTTTAACATTTATTATGAAACATTGGATTTTATAAAATAAATACTGAAAAAAGCACTGTTCATGTGAATAATAAATTTTCATATTCATATACTACAGATATGTCAAATGGTAGGAGACTTTATTAGAATGGCTTAGATAGTATTCTCAAGGTGATAATGGTGAAACCAGGACTCAGATGCAAGTGTGTCTGACTTCAAAGAGTACGGACTACTACGTTCCTGGTATGTTCAGACTGTTTTAGATATAGCAAACAACATTTGTATAAAAATAAAGAAATGGTTCTATGTAGATCTCCTCATTTATTGAATGATATTTGTTATAACTTGCCAGGACTTTGCTGTCTTCAGGAGGTCAGAAGCTCTCCTCTGAATATATTGTATCACTTTAGAACTATAGATTTCTGTAGCTAGTAGCTATATGAGAACTTGGATGAACAAATTATTTAATTTGTTAGTCTCTAGTTTCTTCATCCATAAACAAATATAACATTCATTAGAAGTGTAGGATATGTACATATAAATATAAATATATATACTCCTTTCTAATTCTTGCTTTTTCTCTTATATCACTTCTTTGTATTGAAATGAGTATTCTTTTTTCCTATTTTCACTATTCTTTTGTCAATGTTATCCAGGAAATAGGAAAATAAGGAGACTAGTTATAATTATCAATGAAAAATTAGCATTTTGTGTGTGTGTGTTTATAACAGTGTAGCTAGCAGTTGAGTCTCAGACTTGTGATTCTTGGAATTGTATGTACCTCACTTAAATATGCTAATGGCTCATAATGCCATGAATCTGAGCAGAGTAAGTGATGTCAATAGGTAGAAAACATGGACAAAATCAACATTATTCTACAGTAAAGTAAAGGTAACTATTCTGATATATTTCATATTAGTATAATTCTACTCTAAGACTTAAATCTCAGCTTTTTAAAAATCATAGTCAGAAACAAGCATGAATAATGTGTAGATTATATGTGCTTCATAGAATACCAGGAAAGAACATGGTCATGGACCTGCTTCTGTTTCTGCAGAATTAATCCCTTTTAGTTATGATATGTAATAATCCAATTTTTAGAAAATTATAAGCAATAAAAAGAGCTTAAGGAAGAAAGCAAATATTACATGAAATCTTACCACTCAGATATAACTACTACTAACAGGTTATTGATCACTTACATTTCCATAAATACACACACAGACACAGATAGTTGTTTTACTATTTTTGTTCTTTTTATTAGAATTTATATTTGCAATCCTCTTTTCTTTTCTCCCTTCACCCCTCTACCTCTCAAGTATATTAATGAACAAAGAATACTTTTTTCACAATTTCCTGTTGCCACACACACACCCCTAAAAAATTGTGAGAAAAAAATAAATTATTTAACAAATATATATTTAATATATAGGATAATACTATGGAATAGAAATTATGATCTTTCTAGTTCACTTTTTAAGATTATACCAGTATAGTTCTAGAAAAATTTAAGATCCTCATGCAAATTCAATGCCATAATGTTGTTTGATCTGACGAAAGGAGATATGACTTAAAATATAGTCATGATAAAAATTATATCCATGACCAATTATATTCCTTAAAAAAAAGAAAAAATAAAGAGAAATTGAGTAGATAAAATAAAAATATGAGAGCAGTTAAGGCTTAATCTGGAAGTTGGATGAATTTTTATATGACTGAAGCTCAGGCTGGTACAAAACTGGAAAAGAACATCCCATGGGACTGGAAAAATATATTTTTACCTTTCTAAACACAGAAAATTGAAACAAATATAATCTGTTCTTTCCTTTCCCCAGGAGTGGTGAAAACTCTGAAAATGCTAAAGGGTAAAGAAAGTATATAATATATAAATAAATGATATATAATATATGGGAAATATATATATTTATAATATAATATATATATATTCCCAAGGTAAGGAAAAATAAAACACAAAGGAGAGAAAATCACCAGAATATTTAGAGGTAGAAAATAGGTAATAACAGCTTGAACATCTCAGGAATAGGTAAAACTTATGCATGCAGTGAGGGATTCTAAAAGCTGATGGATTCACACTGTAAGACTTCAAATGGCTTCGGCAATTTAAGAAATCTAGAACTTCTGAAAATAGGAGTGATAAAAATGGGGAAGTGTATTTGTAAGTCTATAAAGGAAGTATCAGAATTCAGGCAGATTCTTCCACACCCTCTGTACCTGCATGACTACTTCTCATCTTGGAAGAAACAAGGTGTTTGGTCTCTGGAGAAGTGGAACATGAAGGATTGGAGGAATATGAGAGGAAAAAACACATGAGTACATCTGAAGGCTATGTAATCATCTGGAAATGAACACATCAATCAAACCAAAGGATGTAGTTTTGGCCTGTGTCCTTTCTCCCTTTCAGCTCACTCATCATATACCCATCTATGATCAAATGATGTGAACTGCCTACCAAAGCTATCAGGATATCTTTATATTTGAAATTTCTTTCAAGTTTTTTATCAAAAAGTTTTTACTATTGGATTTATTCACCTTACATTTATTGATCACCTATATAGGCAAAACTGGATAAAGAGATTTGTATTATAAAAAAATAAAAATCATAGGACATGATAGAATGTGATGTTTTGTCCTTGTGATTCTTAAGATATAAGTTAGAGAGAACTTAGGGAATACTAGTGTTACAAGTGTGGAGTAAATTTAAGAAGATATTTCCTAACAGTATTTCATCTCTTCTAAAGAAGGTATTCAGGAATTCATCCTAAACATTCCATTTTAAAATTCCTTTTAAAAAGAACAGGATATGGTCAGTAGCCCAGAGCCCCACAAGCATCCAGAAGTCCAACCTTTCCAGCAGCAGTCACTGAAAGAGAACATGTCAGCATGGGAAATTGCTACCTTCCTGTCAGTGTGGCTGTGAACCTAAAACATGTCTTAAAAAATAAAGTCTTTATTACAAAAAATTAACAAGTAAAGAGAAATTCTAGTGAACAGAATTCTATGAACAGAAAGAATAATGTACAGAGAAAAAAGGAATAATTATAGCATAATGAATTGACAGCAACAGAGTTTATATTAGGAAATACTGAGGGTTAATGGAGTCTTCTTTGCTGGAATGTTGCTTACTGTGGTAGAAGAACTGAAGTCTCAAGGTACCTGGGTGGCACAGTGGGTTCTGAGGGTCCCACTCTTGGTTTCAGCTCAGGTTGTGATCCTAGGGTCACAGGATCAAGCTCGCATTGGGCTCCACATGCAGCACGAAGTCTGCTTGAGACTTCCTCTCCCTCTGCCCCTCCCTACCCCAAGCATGCTATCTTTCTCTCTCTAAAATAAATAAATAAACCTTAAAAAACAGAACTGATGCCTCACTAACAACTTTTTTCTCCAGAAAAACAAAAACAAAAGCAAAAAGTTAGCAAAGATTTGATGTGTCCACCAAAGTCCTACATATTTAATTTTACATCAGATAATAAGACAATGTACTCATAAAGTCAAATTGCAAATTTATAAAAAATATTTGGAAACAACCCCTAAAAAATACTCTCAACAGGTTTTTGGTCCATGTATATATTGTTTATAGAACACATTTTTAAAATGTTATAATTATTTCCCCTCCAGCTAGAATACTATCTGGATAATAGGAAAAATGCTTAATGAGGGATGAAAAGAAAGTATTAACCATATAGCCACATGATTATCTGTCCATCCTGCTTTGGCAGCAAGTGAAAAATTTCAGTCCTCTGTATTCAACAACCTTAGTATGTCAATATATGTATGTGAGTACTTTCAGAAACAAATCTCCTTCAGTTTGGGAAATGCATAGCACTTTAAGGTCATGCAGAAGACACTCTGATCTTTTAACTCTGAGTTTATAAGTTATATGATAGGACTTGAAGCCAAAAAAAAAAAAGATGATTATTTTTAATCCCTTGTGTAGGAACAATGAATCTCAAGGGGGGAAAATATAGTCTTGTTCTGTTTCCATTGTTGAGGAAAAAATAAAATGGCCAAGCTAATAATTCCCAAAAGAATATTGCAGTGTTCCACTATATAGAAGCTAATGAACTCAAGAAGAAAACCCACTGGGTGTTATACACAAACAATGAATCATGGAACACTACATCAAAAATTAATGATGTAATGTATGGTGATTAACATAACATGATAAATAAATAAATAAAAAAAATAAATTACAACACATAGCTAAGGTCTACATCAACTTGGCTGTATCTCATTAAAAAAAACCCTTAATATTAATAGTTGTTATTCCTTCAAGGAAATGGCTCAGCCACATCACAATATAGCACATGATAAACCTGATGTATTCACACAAAGCATTCATCCAAATATCACCAGCCATTTAAGAAATGGCATTAACATCAGAAAGAGAGTAAAAGAAACAAAAGTGGACAGGAAAAAGAAAAAAAATAAACTTGAAGGAAATTTGTACATTGAAACAGAAAAGGTTGAGGAAACATGTTTTCTCATTTAAGAAATGACAAAATGGAGATGCTGAAAATCTCTCTCTCCAAAACAAAACTAAATGTTTTAGATAAAGTAATAAGAAAATACATTTTTTGTAAGAATAAGTGACCTTCAAGAAAATAAGGAATATTCTTTGAGGTTAAGAAAAGAGGAGAAGTAAAGAGTCCAGAAATGATAGTACTAAAGTTTTCAGATGTTTTAGGAGCAACTAAGAAATTTTAATGCCTAGAAGTTGATAAGAAATTCTATGTCTTTTGTTTCTTTGTGGTATATTCAGAGGAGAAAGTTTGTTTTAAGGAAAAAAAAAAAAAAAAACCCTCCATAAAAACAAGATACAGGATGGGATATGCTTTCCTGAAATACTTTGAAATAGATGGGGAATAGTCCCTAGAGATGCGCTACAAAGAAAATGTCCTGTCTTGGGTTTGGCTCTGAGAGGAGTTACACAAATGTTTTTCATGATAATTCATGAACACTGTGGATTGTGTAGGTGGTTTTGAAATTGTCTACAAAAATTTAAGAAGAGGAAAAAAGGAATATTTGTTTGGACTAACATGTAAAAAATTAATAATTGATTATAAGAAGAGAAAAAGCCCTAGGACTTGACCAAGTGTGACATCTGTTTTTAACAAAAATTCTTAGCAAGTGAGCAATAGAAGAAAACTTTCTTAATCTGATAAAAGCTTTCTCCTAATAGACCTTAACACTTAATGGTGAAATATCCAATTTTTCTCCGTGAGATCAGAATGAGGAAATCATGTCAGCTATCACAGTTTCTATTAGCAATGTATTTGAGATCTGAGTCAGTGAAATAAACCTTCATTATGCCTTTGAGGTAGTCAATATAACTTAAATGAGACACATAGAGACACATGTATTCCTATACACCTGCATAGATCTACTTAAAGACTAAAGAAGAGAAATAAAATCTAGCTATTCAAAGATGACATTATTTTATATGTTAAATGTCCAAAAAGAATATATGGGAGAGCTATTAGAATTAATAAATATATCTAACAAAGTCAATGAGTACAGGTAGTTTTCAAAAATAATTTGTAGTTTGGTATATCATTAACAAATGTTTATAAAACAACTTTGTACAGACTATATCATTTAAAATAACATCAAAATATTACATGCCTAGGAGTAAATTAAATGCCTAGGAGGAATATGCTGAATAGGAGCAAATTAAATACCTAGGAAAATATGCTGAAGGCCTCTGGGAAGGATTAAAATGGTCACAAATTATTTTGATACTTTTCCTATTAAGAGATGAGTTTATGTCTCCTCTCTTTCATTCTGAGCGTGACTGCTTTGACCAAATAAATTTGACAGAAGTGACATTTTATTAGTTTCCAGACTCAGGCCTTAAAAGACTGGCAGCTTCTAGTTCTTGTCTCATGGAACACTTGCTCTCAGAATCTAGCTGCCATGCGGGGAGAAAGACACAAAGCCCTACTCATTTAAAGCTGAGAGTAACCAGAATCATAATTTATAACATCTTAGGTTTGTGTTGAACAATTTTAATCATTAAATAATGGAATTGTGTGTCTTGATTTTTAACTGAAATTGTACTGAATTTATAGATCCATTTGGGAAGAATATTGTTATGATATTGAATCTTGAAATGTTATTTTTTCTAGTTATCTAGTGCTGCATAACAAATTACAATAATTTATTTTGCTATGAGTTTGCAACTAGAGTAGGGCTTTGTGAATACAACTTCCTTTTCCTCAGTGTAGCTTCAGTTGGAGCCACTTCCAAAATGGTTTGATCACATTGTTAACAAGTTGTTGATAACTATCAACTGAGTACTTGGCTAAGGTTCTTGGCTCTGGGCCTCCCCATGGGGCTGCTTGGTCTTTCTCCTGAATAAGAGCTACACAAATGTTAAACTTATTATTTAGTGTAATTTTTCATAATATTAAAACATTTCATAGTTAAAAAAAAATGAGATGAACCTGGGGACTCAATGTTTGAATTGTCAAATAATTTCAACTAACAAACTTGGTGCATTCTCAACTCTAGCCCTGAATTTGAGTGCCCATTACTATATTACACACAAATCTTTATATGTTAGACAGCTGGCAATACTATAGTAGATCTCATAGATCTTGAATTTCTTTATTTTACTGCTGTGAATGAAAAAGGAAGAAAAGACCAAGATGGAAGGTGTCTAGATAGCTTCATTCTCTCAATCAGCTTGACTAGAATCCTTCTACTGTCCTTTCTCTGTTGAAAATGAAAGAGAAGAGACTATCCAGACATACTTCTCAAACAGGAAATTAGTAGCCTTGTGCTGTTTTTTTTTTTTTTTCATGATCTGGAAGACAATGTTGTTATTTTTTCTTTCTTTTTTTTTCAGTTTTTTAAATTTAAATTCTAGTTAATTAACATAGTGTAATATTGGTTTCAGGAGTAGAATTTAGTGATTCATCACTTACATATAACACTCAATGCTCAACACAAGTGTTCTCCTTAATACCTATCACCCATTTTGCCCATCCCCCACCTACCTCCCCTTCAGCAACCCTCTGGTTGAGTTTCTTATGGTTTACTTTCCTCTTTTTTTTTTCCCCTTACCCTATGGTCATCTGTTTTGTTTCTTAAATTCCACATGAGTGAAATCATTTGGTGTTTGTCTTTCTCTGACTGAGTTATTTCACTTAGCTGTATCCACATTGTTGGAAATGGCAAGATTGGTGGATTTATTCCTGGGCTGCAGGGTGGTTCAATATTCTTAAATCGATACAACACATTAGTAAAAGAAAGGATAAGAACCATATGATCCTCTCAATAGATGCAAAGAAAGCCTTTGACAAAATACTGCATCCATTCTTTTTTTTATCCATGCATTTTATTTATTTATTTATTTTTATTATTATGTTATGTTAATCATTATAAATTACAACATTAGTTTTTGATGTAGTGTTCCATGATTCATTGTTTGCATATAACACCCAGTGCTCCATGCAGAACGTGCCCTCTTTAATACCCATCACCAGCCCATCCCCCCACTCCCCTCCCCTCTAGAACCCTCAGTTTGTTTCTCAGAATCCATAGTCTCTCATGGTTCATCTCCCTCTCCGATTCCCCCCCTTCATTTTACCCTACCTACTATCTTCTTCCTTTTTTTTTTAACATATAATGTATTATTTGTTTCAGAGGTACAGGTCTGTGATTCAACAGTCTTACACAATTCACAGCGCTCACCATAGCACATACCCCCCAATGTCTATCACCCAGCCATCCCATCCCTCACACCCCCAACCACTCCAGCAATCCTCAGTTTTAAGCTGGATAGTGGTAGGATCAAGAGATCACATTGGTTACTATATGAAAATAGTGACAAGTCCTAAATGGCACAGAATGCTTGAGAGGTGACGTAAGTATCTAAGGGTGATCATATTCAGAAAGCAGATTTTTTTAATTGACTCCTGTTAAATTTACTTTTCTATTGTTCTCCTCTTATTTTTTTCTGTTATTATTTTTTTCTTTTCAGTTATCAACAGCTTGTCTCACTCCATACAAAATTACTATTAACAAATAACTAAATATTAGAAGAAACAGTGTTGAAAACCTAAGAATGCAAGTCCCCACTTACTTTCAGCATGAGCCTAGTTTTTTTATAGATCCTTCTAAAATCTACCTTTTCAGCATATGTGGTTGTATATAATTCATACAATATAATATAATGAAAATGTAAGCAATGCTTGTCATATCAGGTATTGAAATTCACATTAGTTTTTATTCTTTCCTAAACAT
Source organism: Phoca vitulina (assembly GCF_004348235.1). Lineage (NCBI taxonomy): Eukaryota > Metazoa > Chordata > Mammalia > Carnivora > Phocidae > Phoca > Phoca vitulina. The sequence goes on from NW_022589737.1 coordinate 14,079,816, forward strand.
CTTATAACAAGAATAACATTGGGAAGTAAAATCAAAAGAGACTGCTTTTAAAGTCATCCTATCATAGGTAGCCTACCAATCAGAGGTTTACTACACACTTGCCAGTGGTACTAAAAGGATTAGGTCAATGTAATTTGATTTTTCTCCAGGCTCTTGACCAGATATCTGCTCTAGATAAACCATCAATGAGAAAAGAGCTTCCTCCTAAAAAGTGTTCAATGCTCTGGTGGTTGGAAATGAGTATAATGAAAACTAGGTCAATTTGAGGGCTTTTGTTTGCATTTAAAACATATTTAAGACTTACACAAAACAGCATTTTATATAAGAATTTAGCATCTCAGGATTATTTTAGTAGAGCTCACTTGAAAAAAAGTGATTCACACAAAATATTTTCTTGATACAAAATATGTAATTCAAATTACATACCCACATGTATCTTGTAATTGTTATAACTGGTTATGTATAGGGTTCCTTTCATTATCTAAAATATAAATATATATATATATATGTATTTATATATATATAATATAAATAATTTATAATTTTAAATTATGTCATTGTTATAAAATTATTAAATGTATACTTTTATATTATGATAGTCATATAATTTTTAGTTTACTAAAATAAAATGCCCCACAAATCAAACTAGAAATGACTAAATGAACAAGGCAGTAATGTTTTAACTTATATTAATTGTTCATCTCCCTCACCCAGCCACCCCATCCCTCCCACCCCCCACCACTCCAGCAACCCTCAGTTTGTTTCCTTAGATTAAGAATTCCTCATATCCGTGAGGTCATATGATACATGTCTTTCTCTGACTGACTTATTTCACTCAGCATAGAAAAACAAACTGAGGGTTCTAGAGGGGAGGGGGGTGAGAGGATGGGTTAGCCTGGTGATGGGTATTAAAGAGGCACGTTCTGCATGGAGCACTGGGTGTTATACACAAACAACAAATCATGGAACACTACAACAAAAACTAATGATGTAATGTATGGTGATTAACATAACAATAAAAAATAAAAAAACATATTAATTGAATACAAAATAGTTTAAATATACTAAAATATTCAAATTAAACATTTCTCAAAGAAAGTTTTTATGTAGAAAATAGCACAGATGTTATGGTGAATATATTGTACATACCTGAAATTTCTAGGCTGTTCACACAACATAACTTTTTCTACTACTGAATTTGCCTTCAATTCAGACTTCTGCATTTTGCTGTTTATGACCAAATGATTTCCCTTTACTTCCACATACAGTTAAATGTGTGGTAATAAAATGTAATGAGGGAAGAGCATGGTAATTATGAATGAGTAGATGTAATAGACAAACCAACTAATTGCATATGTATTTGAATGGATTATAACCAGACATGCAGTAATATAAACAGTTACAAAGCACTTCTAAAAAACTCTCTATAGATATTTGTATACTTCTCTGAATCAAAAACTATTCAATTTATTACATTTATCATGAATTTACGGAGATTGTCATATATCTTCCTTTTCCTTTATTATGCTCATTTTGATAAAAGTTATAACTTCATTTACTCATAGTCTTAAACCAAGTTGATCTAAAGTGGTGAAATCTGAAGCATTTATTTTAATCTTTCAAGCTGAATCACTCAATACTTTGTTTAAATATTTATGAGGTACATAAGAACAGTGTTTCATTAGTAAAATAATTTTTCCATTGATATCTCTATGGATTTATAACTTGGGAATGCTGTAGAAAAGGTAATTGGTTCTATGCTGAATCTCAGGTGATTAAATATCAAGATTTTGGTGACAGATAAATCCAGGTTCAAATTTCCATTTCTTCATTTTCTACTGTGTACTCTTTAGCAATTTACCTAAATTCCTTTCCTCATTTTTTCATCTGTATAAATGGGGTACGTCCTAGATATAGCAATAAGTGAGAAAAAAACATTAGGCATTCATATAGGAATGGAAGAAATGAAATTATTTCTTTTTTTTAAAGACTTTATTTACTTGAGAGAAAGAGAGAGAGCACAGAGGGAGAGGGAGAAGCAGACTCCCTTCTGAGCAGGGAGCCCAATGTGGGGCTTGATCCCAGGACTCTAGTATCATGACCTGAGGCGAAAGCAGATGCTTAACTGAGCCACCCAGGTACCCTGAAATTATTTCTATTTGCAGACATGATTTTCTAAATAAAAAACCCCAAAGAATCTATAAAAAGTAAGTTTAGCACCAATAATGAAGTTTAATAAGATTATAGATATCATAGTCAATATACTAAGCCCAAATTTATTTATATACACTAGCAATGAGAAATTGAAACTAATATCACCAAAAGCATGAAATACTTATAAATATAACTTGATTTTTGTTTATTAAAACATCAACTTGAAGAAAAAATGCATGCCTATATGTGCATGAGCGTGTGTGTGTACATACACACACATAGATTATCAGTACCCTCTTTACTTTCATAAATTAGGTCTTGGTGCTCTCATGTTTAGACATTTCTTATCCACTAAGTGAAATATACACAAGTCATTGGGGAAGATAAACTATTTTACTTTCCCTAAGATGCATCATAATTCATCCAGCTAGGGTAGTAAGATGTGAACAGAAAAGTCACTGATACATGGCATCAACATGTCGTAATGAGACCCTCCACAACTCTAGACTCAAAACATCTGATGTGCTCCGGATTTACTTACTTTGTCACTGTGTAAAAGTGTTCATATCTGTGGTATAATAGAGGTTATGCAATATTTACAGGACAAATAATCTCTTGGAAGAGTTTTGCATAAAGAGATTCCCTGCTCCTCCCATCTCAAATTCTGACCTAAGAGGAATGAGATGGGGAATCAGAGTCTGAATTTCACTGCTTGTGATTTGGATGAGGTATTCTCAAGACCACACTTTGGGAAACAATGAGCTAGTCCAAAAATGGATTTTGAATATGCATCTCTATCTCAATTATGAGCTATATAATAATCTATGAACCAATAGGTTTTATTTGCCATTTAAATATCTGACTTTCTGAGCAAGCATCAGCTAATTATTCATTTATTTTTCACAAATACCTAGCATGTACCTTCCATATACTAGATATATAGCATATGTTTGCTAACTTATATTTAAAAAAATTTCAACTACACTGAAGAGCATTAATAAATATATAAAATATTTTAGTGGGAAAATATTAGTTATGATTAGAGGACTATGGAAAGATTTGTGGAAAATTTGAGAGAATGATACATATAGGATGGTAGCTAGAAGAGTTACTTGGGGAGGGAATTTTAGTTGAAGTCAGAGGTTGTGAATAAAACAAATCAAAGTGGTGCGCGCCTGGGTGGCTCAGTTGGTTAAGCGACTGCCCTCGGCTCAGGTCATGATCCTGGAGTCCCTGGATCGAGTCCCGCATCCGGCTCCCTGCTCGGCAGGGAGTCTGCTTCTCCCTCTGACCCTCCCTCCTCTCATGTGCTCACTCTCATTCTCTCTTTCTCAAATAAATAAATAAAATCTTTAAAAAAAAAAAAACAAATCAAAGTGGTAATCCATATTCAGAAAACGAAAACATAACATGGTTTGAAAGTAGCACATGAATGGCAAATAATGGTAGTTGGTTACAAAAGTACATGTCTATAACAGACGATAAATGACCTCAAATGCTAAGTAAAGGAATTTATGATCCACTCCATTAGACAAAGTTTTTGAGCTGGAGAAGAATTTCAGCATTGACATCCTCTATTACAAAATCCTTGGTAATTTAGAATAGACTTCAGAGCATCTCATGGTGGGAAAAGAGGGTTAATAGGTGGAGCCTTAAACTGTTGTAATTATAGCCATAAACAGCAACAAATAGGTTTGTCTTGCACTTATAATTTATAAAAGCATTTTACTGCAAATTGCCACGCTGCAAATTCATACAGTAGATATTTTTCAAATGTATTTTGCAAAGAGATTAAGTGACTTGCTCAAGGTCAAAGAGAATTAAAATGTCAAAACAAGGATGGACGCCCGGTTTCTCATAAATTTTCCTCTAATGTGTTTCCCATATCCATGGACCTTTTCATCACTCCTATATTTTAAGATTTATTTATTTGTTTATTTGATAGAGAGAGAGGGAGAGAGTGAGTGCACGAGTAAGGGGAGGGAGAGAGGGAGAAGGAGAGAATCTTAAACAGACTCCATGCAGAGCACAGAGCCCCATGTGGGGCTTGATCTCATGATCCTGAGATCGTGACCTGAGCTGAAATTAAGAGTGAGTCGCTTAACCAACTGAGCCACCCAGGAGCCCATCGTCACTCCTATTTTTTAAAGAGAAGAGTATAATCAATCCTTGATTTTGTTTTGCCTTAAAATCTATATTTGCTTTTCTGATAAATGTTTCCAGAATGGAACTCTTGCTTCAGTCTTTGTGGTAGTACAAACATTTGTATTCTTCATACAGTATGGCTAGCTAAGTATTTCTGCCAAAAGTCCCACAGACCAGCTGCCTTTCACAGGCTGGAGTGTGGTAACATTTGTAGAAAGAAAAGTGTACAGATGGAACAATACAAACATTGTCAGAAATACTGTTGCAATCAGGATGGCAGTCAGCATTCTCCCACAGATAATTCCTGTACCCACTGAGTTTTTTTTTTTTTTCTTGTAATATAATCTCAAAGTACAAGTATATTAATTTTTTAAGTTCTCTGTGGAGGAATGGAGAAAAGGGGGAACAACGTTTGTCTAAATTCATTGCTGACAGTGTTAAAAAAAAAACTATAAAGTACCTTTGGTACTGTTTCATTTGCTATTTGTGAATTTCAATGTAAATGCCAGTTGAATTTCAAAAGTATTTTTTTGAGAACTAATATCTGTTGAAAGCATTAGTCATAACTTTTCATTTGCTTGGATTTCCTTCTGGAAAATATCACCTCATCATTTTATATTTCTTATGACAAATCTTTTGAAGGCATTTTCCCTAATCAATTGTGAAAAACATTGTAATTCAATATTATCTTGGCATAAATATATTCAAGAAAGGAAATTAAAGGACAGATTCAGAACACCTGCCAGATTGTGATAAAGATAGTAAAAATGATTTAGTCTGACTCATTACCTTCCACTCAGGCCTATATAACTCAGAGCTAGTCAGCCTACTTAAATATAATTTGAATAGTCAGCCAAATGGAGTCTGACACATTACTTCATTTTCTATCAAATATTATTTTCTTCTTTCACTGTCATTCTGTAGACTTCTCAATTCTCAGATTAATCTTCATTACTAAAACACACCCATTTCACTGTTTTGTGTGATTATATAAAAACTTGCAATTAAAAAAAAACTTGCAATTAAATTGCCCAGTCACAATAATTAACATTAGACATTATTAATTTGGTATAGGTATTTTTTACTATTAAGCAGACGTCTTAAGTTCAGTAGTCTCTCCTCTCCAAGTATAGTTGGATATGTAAGTGATTGTTAGCAATATATATGTGTGTCTATATATACATATATGTATATATATATATGTATATACACATGTACACAAGTGATTGTTAAAATATAGTGCTAAATATCTTACAAAACATTTTAAGGAATCATCTACAATTCATTATAATTACTAGAAGTAGGCTTGTTTTTCTCTCTTACAGCAGGTACTAGCTCTTTACCACAAGTAACAGAGTTATGCTATAGAACAACAGATTACAAATGTAGTGAAGGATAAGTAATAGTTTCAGTGTGTGTGTATGTGTGTGTGTGTTTATGCATATTTTGAAGCTTCAATAAAAACTGTATATCCAGTGCCCAGTTCAGTGCTTTATAATTTCACAGACTATTGATCAAAATAAGAGACACTAAAGGAGAGCAAAGTAAGTAAATAAATTTTAAGTCTCATGCAGAATATTTTTAGTGTCTTATCTGAAATATGATCAATGCAAACAATATGACTGGGGTGGAAGTAAATGATCTGATTGAATATAATTTTCTACTCCAGGAAAATTAGGACATTCATAGAATTTTTGGCTATTTGGGGAGAAAAGGGGACATTAATAGATCTATATGGTATAAACAAGAAGAAAATGCGGAGAACTTCTTCTTTTATTTACTGCCTATTGAAACTAAGCATAACTAAAAGAAATAAGGAGAATTTGTAAAAAGATTTTCAGTGTGTCATAACTGTTTTGAATATGGTGTGACTGCAAGGGAACCATGGGGTTAAATATTTATTTCTTGAATTTTAGCTTTCTTCCTTACATCGTGTTCCTTTAGACAAATACGATCTAATTTTAGTATGAGGCTTCTATTCTATTTTTTTCCTTCAGTTAAAACTTGAGAAAGAGAAAGAGATGATGGTCTAACTAAATGCCTAAAATAAGGGAAAAAAATGAATAAAATTATCTAAATAGAGATTTAACACTTCCTTAAAAATAGTTACAACAGCAAAGTGCTATAAATGTTCATATCAAAATAAAAAAACCAATAAAAATTTAAAAGAACAAATGCCATCCACTTCAAATTCTAATTTTCATCATTAGAACAATGAGGTTTGAACAATATGCTTTCTCCATTTACTTATAGTTATTAGAATCTGAAGTTGCCAATCATAGAAAAGTAGATGGAAAATGTGTACACTAACAGACAATATGTCAGTCATTTATTAGTTTTAATATTAGGGCCCAGAAAATTACCAGACATTTTGAGATCTAGGAGAAATATTATTATTAGAGAGTAAATGCAGGTCCAAATTAAGTAGTTGACTCTCCACATAGGATGGTGAAAGTTCTGGAAATAATGACTAAATTTCTCCCAGTATAAAGTACGTATGGCCCCCAACTTAGGATGATTTGACTTAGGATTTTTCAACTCTGTGATGGTGCAAAAGTAACATTCATACAGTAGAAACCACACCTTCATTTTTGAATTTTGATATTTTCTCAGGCCAGTGGCATGCGGTATCATACTCTCTCACGATGCTAGGGAGCAGCCGCAAACTCCAACTCCCAGGCAGTCATGGGATCATGAAGGGACACATTTATAACTATTCCGTACCAATATACCCATTCTGTTTTCACTTTCAGTACAGTATTCAATACATTACATGAAATAGTCAATACTTTATAGTCTGTTAGATGATTTTGCCCCAGCTATAAGCTAGTATAAGTGTTCTGAGAACATTTAAGGTAAGCTAAGCTATGAAGTTCAGTAGGTTAGGTATATTAAATGCATTTTCGAATTCAGATATTTTTAACTTACAATGGGTTTATCAGGACATAAACATACATTTTACAAACATACACATGCACAACACACAAACATGCACAGAGTGAAAAGTCTAAATGTGGCATATCAATGTAGGTTAAATGGGAGTGGAAAGGGGTTCATTTAAGTTCCTGAGTCCCATAAAATCTGCTAATTCAATTTCTCCTCTTAGAAGAATGAATTAGGGGTGCATGGGTGGTTCATTTAAGCGTCTGCCTTCATCTTGAATGATGATCTCCAGGTCCTAGGATTGAGTCCTGCATCAGGCTCTCTACTTAGCGGGGAGTCTTCTTCTCCCTCTCCCTCTGCCCCACCCCCTGCCTTGTGCTCTCTCTCTCTTTCAAATAAATAAATAAAATATATTTTTTTAAATGAATGAATTAGAATATCTTAAAAAATCTTAATTATAATACATACATATTACATATACAACAAATTAATATTTGTGATTTCTTCTTGTAAAGACTAAGACACAATGGTAAAGATAAAATCACCATTATGTTTTTAAAGTACAATGAAAACATAAAATCATGTGGAATATTATGAAGCCTTTAGTAATGATGTTTACAAAAACAAGAAATACCATGGAGTTGCTTTTGAAAATTAAAAATATACAAGATACTTAAGTAGATGTAAATATTTTTCATCCTTAAGAAATACTCATATAAATAAAATAATTTTGAGGCATTAATAAGTCAACAATAATTGTATTTCAGTGGTTGGATCATGATCAGGTATCTTTTCCTTTTTTTTTTTCTTTTATGATATATTTTGTGATTTAAAGTTTATCTTCTAACTTTTAAATGTTTACATGTAATTTAATAAGAGACAAATTATTTTAAACAATTTAGGGTAAGATTTCTTTATATTTTCCTTTCCCTTCCCATTCCAGAGTCTAGTCTGTGTCAAATGCAAAAATTATTTCATGTGTGTATTACTTTTAATTATAATTTTTACTTTCTTAAGCAAATATATTTAGACCTGTCTTTAGGTCTTCAATATGCTACTGGATTCTGGGAAACAACATTTTGCTATTTATTTGTTGTCTTGTTATCAGAATTAAATGGGCATTTTCTAGCTCTTTTTTATTTGATTATTTATAGGTTTTTCATAACAGATAAATGGGTATTAATAATAAAAGAGAAGGAGGGAGACAAAAAATAATAAAGGACAAATGAAATTGAGACCTTCTGGAAGTAATGATTAGATGGATTATCTTTCTGACTTATGCCTTCCTGTTTATAAGCAGTTTGTTTGTACAAGGTTAAATGTTCTTTTAAATTGTTATGCTCATTGAGGCATAATCTTCCCTGCCATTGTTACTGAGACCAGCTCTCCAGAAGCAGGTCATGAATAGAAGTGAAATAAAATACACAACATGGTATGCAATTACAAATTCAGAATCATTAATATCATTAGCTGTTCTAAAAATTCACCAGCTAAATTTCACTAAAGTATAATGGTCAATAGAGAAACAAAATTGAAATCTTAATTAGATTTTGATTCAATTGATTGTTCATCCCATGAAGGAAGTGAATTCTGAATTAGCTTTTTCCTAATAATAAAAGCAGAAGATAGTTATATCTCCTTTGTGAGTCATAAGGGTTAGTAAAAATACCCTTAGTAGTCAGAAAGAAGCTTATGTAGATTAATTCTTCTTAATATTAAAGAATAGTTTCCTTGAGGTTTTCAAAATATTGTACAAGATGCTTATTAATTCTAAAAGTCTAATATATAGTTACTGCATTTCTAGTCTGTATTTTTATATGTTGAAATGATGAGCTATTATAAGGAGACTGTTTTGGCAAATAAAACCAGAAAAGAGATATATATATTTTCTGAGTATTTGCTGATGGTAGAATAATGGAGGTTGTTACACCATTCTATTTTCATAACTATCTGAAAAACACCATTCAGTTTCTCACTTCTGTGTCTTTCACTGGTCTTCCTAATGGAACACGATCCTCCTCCTTACCCTTGGCACTCTGTTCACTAATGTCTATTCATATCCATTCAGTCAACAAGAAGCAATTTATAAATCAAGAGTACTAACGTGGCTCCCACATCCCTCTTCCCTACTTTAGCTGATAGTTAAGAATATTTGCCCTGAATTCTCTATTGCTAGTGGAAGAGCATTTATCACTTGTATTAAATTAATCAAGAACCAGGGGTGCCTGGGTGGCTCAGTTGGTTAAGTGTCTGCCTTCAGCTCAGGTCATGATCCCAGGGTCCTGGGATTGAGCCCCGCATCGGGCTCCCTGTTCAGTGGGGAGCCTGCTTCTCCCTCTGCCTCTGCCTGCAGCTTTCTCTGCTTGTGCTCTCTCTCTGACAAATAAATAAATAAAAGATTAAAAAAAAAGAAGAAGAACAATTACTTGTCCATCTCTGTATTTCATAATGTTTAATGGAGTATATGGCACACAGATGCTTATTTACAATCGTTGAATCACATTGTCCTTCTTAACTAGACAATGGATATTTTATCACAGTCTTCCATCAGTGTTATGGTCTGAATTGTGTTCTCCTCGAATTCATATGTTGAAGACCTAACTCTCAGTAATTCGGAATGTGATTATTTGGAGATAAGGCCTTTAAAGAGGTAATTAATTTAAAATAGATTCATAATACAATCCCTAATCCAAAATAATTAATGTCCTTATAAGATGAGATGATTCGGGCACAGAGAGATAACCACGTGAAGATACAGTAAGAGTGTAGCCATCTACAACCCAAGGAGAGAGGCCTCAGAAGAAACAGAACCTGCCAACACCTTGACCTTGGAATTCTAGCCTCCAGCATTATAAGAAAATAAGTTCCTCTTGTTTAAGCCACTGTTCTGTGCTATTTTGTTATGTCAGCCCTAGCAAATTAATGTAATCAGTTAGGTCTTCACAGTGTTTAAAATAGAATACATTATTCTGTCATAAAATTCCCACTTCCTGAAGCAGGATGATGCACTAAAACTGGTCTAAGTATCTACTTCCTCACTTATATCATTGCAATAATTAATTATAACATAGCATGGTTTTTCATATAAATAATATAAATGTGCATAATGGAATTAGTTCATTGGTTGTCACCTAGTCATTTTTCAATAAATATGACCTGTTTCCTGTTATCACCTTCATGTTTATTCACATGTAATTTATTTTGGTATGATTGATATGTTTTTGTTCTTTGCCCTCTTTGTATTGGGTGTTGTTTTATTTTATTTTTTTGAATTATGAATGTTCTTTGCATATTAGAAAATAGAATAACATCATAATGTTTTAAATATTATCCCATTTTTCATCTTCTAAATTTAGTCATATTTTTACTTTTGTTTTTAAAATTTTTGGTAACTTATTCACTGATCAAAAATTGTGTGCTACTTTTAAATATTAGGTATCATTGTAGGCACTGGTGATATCACAATGTCTTCACCCATACAGTTTGTGCAAAATACAGAGAAATAACCCTTTGCAACACCATGTAATAAGCCTGTTGTGATAGGCTGTGTAAGGAAGAGAACACAAAATGTGTAATACAACAAAGAATAAAACCTAAGAAACATTCCTTAAGAAAAGCAGGAATATATATTATTCCATAAAAATATTCCTGTCACTTCTGTCTTGTAAAACTGCATAACAGGAAGGAAACCTCTGGCTCAATGTTCCTCTGACATTGAGTATCTTTCTATCCTCATTTATCATAAGGTACAGTGATTGTCATCTGTCAGATGTTCCCTCATGAGGACATAGGAGAGTGCTGGTGATATGGCACCTGCTTACTTATTTTTATCTGTATTTCATATATCATTTGCCCTTTTTAAACAGATAGACATGTCAATGCATGATGGAAAGATGAAAGGAAAGAATGGAAGGAAAGAAGAGAGGAAAGAGGGGGAAAGGGAAAGAAAAAAATGGAAAATTGAGGAATATAAGGCATCTAAAATATCTCTGAGAGAACATCTACTCCTTTCTTGAGTAAATAATATTAAAGTTAGTATACAAATTAAACACATTATCTAGAAATTTTAAAAGAAGAAAGTTATTGACAAAATTCATAATTTTGTAAGGTCCAGAAGTGGTAGAAAGCTCATAAGATTTTTTAAAAATCAAAATGACTGAAGTATTTATTGTGAAGTAACAGGAGGCAAAATATGAGACTCTGATTAACATGATCCCCATTTTCTTGCTCTCTTATTTTTGTTCCTTCTACTATAACAAACTCTTTAAGAAGGTAAAATTTTCGACTGTCTTGTTCACTATAATATACTTCTCTCATGGTAAAGTGCTAAGACATGGTTAGGTATTTCTATGGACAGTACTTATTTCTACCTCCTCTCTATATATTTACATATTTTTGTAACAGATCCTACAGGTACATATAAAATTTACTCAGGGGATAGAGTGAGGAAAAGTAGTAATGCCTTTGGGCTTAAGTAACTTCAAAATTTAACAGCTCTATAAAAAAAAAAAAAAAAAAATGACCAGAAAATGGGAAAAAGAAATTAATGGATAAAAGTCTTGGAACAAACCAAGATTTATCATGGAAGCCAAAGAAGAATGTTTAAAGAAAGAAAAAAGCTGAGCAATCTTAGTACAGATAAAAGATAAAGTAAGAAAATTGTGAAAAGGAGGAGATGAACAGAGAATTAGAAATAAGAGATGAAATAAGATGAAATAAGAGATTGAATATATATGAAACTATTGAGGAATAATATTTTGAATATTCTCAACTTATAGTATAATCTACTGATTCTTTTGTATATAGATAAAGAAAAAAATTGGGTAGTTGAGATAATATAGGGTTGAAAATTTTGGCAAATGCACTTTAAACAATGAAAAAGAGTCTAATAACACTGAAACACCTGTATAAAAAGGCAAGTGAGAAAAATACCACAAATGGATTGGAAATAAGTAAAAACTGTCAATGAATTTAAGGTTTAAATAAGTAAAAATTGAATGAGTTTAAAATGGTGTGGGAAGAAGCATCATTCACCAATAGGAAATTCATTATTTCAACTAGTGATTTTCCAGTCGAAGGCATTGTAAGTAATGACAAGGTCCAATATATGATCATGAGAATTAGGGACCAATGTGTAATGTAAGATAAGGTCAGTATAGATGAAAACACCAAGCAACTAGAAGTTCATAGGGAATGAACTGTATGGATTTTGCAATGCCTCATGATTGTATTAAGGCTAGGGTGTAAAGGCCAAGTGAAGATGAGTAAAAGAGATCAGCAGATAACAACAATGAAGTGTTTTGAAGGTGGGATAACTCTACCTAAATTGTATTAGCTGATATTAGCCTCAAAGGAATCTAAGGAATAACATATATAATAATTATATATATATGTGTGTGTGTATATATATATATATATATATATATATATATATATATATGACTTTTATGGAGACCTTTACTTCTGGAAATAGCAAAACAAAACTATCATCAGCTACACTTCCTAACATTGAGTTATATGTAGCATAAGAAAATGAATGCAGCATAAGATGACTAGAAATGAACTTTTTTCTTTTTTTGATGCTAATATAAATAAGATCAATTTATTTATTTCTTTTTCAGAAAAATTTCTTCTTAATATATAGAAAAGTATTATTTTTTTTTTTAAGATTTTATTTATTTATTTGACAGAGAGAGAGACAGCAAGAGAGGGAACACAAGCAGGGGGAGTGGGAGAGGGAGAAGCAGGCTTCCCGCGGAGCAGGGAGCCTGATGCGGGGCTCGATCCCAGCACCCTGGGATCATGACCTGAGCCAGAGGCAGACGCTTAACGACTGAGCCACCCAGGTGCCCGAAAAGTATTAAATTTTGTAAGTTAGTTTTGTATCCTGCAACTTCACTGAATTCATTGATTACATCTAACAGTTTTTTGGTTGAGTCTTTAGGATTTCTATATATAAAATTATGGCATCTGCAAATACAGATAATTTTCATTCATTCTTTCCATTTTTGATAAATTTAATTTCTTTTTCTTGCTTGATTATTCTAGGTAGGACTTCCAGTAATATGCTGAATAGGAGTGGTGAGACTGGGCTTTGTATGCTGCATACTTTTGGATCTTTTTTTTAATTGAGCTATTATATGTCTTTTAATTAGAAAATTTAGTCTGCTTACATTTAAAGTAATTATTGATAAGGACTTACTATTGCCATTTTGTAAACTGTTTCCATTGTTTTGCAGATGCACTGTTCCTTGTTTCTTATTCTGTTGTCTTTTTTCATGTTTTGATGTCCTTTGGTATCAGAATGATTGAGTTCCTTATCATGTTCTTTTGGGTATTTATAAGAGAATTTTCCCTTGTGGTTACCATAAGGCTTGGATAAAATATCTTAAACTTATAACATCCTATTTTAAATTTATAACAACTTCAATAGAATTTGTGAACTTTACACTTTTACTTCTTCCTCTCGTGTATTAGATTATTTGTTATAAATTACATGTTTTTTATATTGTGTAACTAATAATAGATTATTGTAGTTATGGTTATTTTTACTCTATTTGGTTCTTTTGGAACTTTTAAACTAGAGTTGTAAGTGAAATATGAACCATTATTACTATATTGCAGAATTTAACTACGACTATATATTTAACATTACCAGTGAGATGTTTTCATAATGTTAAAGTTCCTTTACTAGCATTTTAAGTAATGCCTTTAGCATTTCTCATTAGGCAGATCCAGTGGTAAAGAATTCCCTCATCTGTGTTTGTTACAGAAAGTCTGTATCTCCCCCTCCCCTGCCTTTGCTTCTGAAGGACAGCTTTGCTGGGTATAGAAATCTTGCAATTATATATTTATTTTAGTATTTTGAATATGTCATTCCATTCTCTCCTGGTTGTGAAGTTTCTGTTGAGAAATTCACCAATAGTATGGAACTTTGGTTTTTTTCTTGTGCTGCTTTTAAAATTATTCCTTTGTCTTTGACTTTTGACAATTTAATTAAAATGTGTCTTGATATAGCCCTATTTAAGTTTCAACCTCTTGGGGTCCTTTGGTTCTCATGAATCTGAATGACCATTTCTCTACCCAGGTTTGGGAAGTTTCAAGACATTATTGCTTTAAATATACTTTCTATCTATTTCTCTTTCTGTTTGTTTTTGTTTTGATGGTTGCTATTTTCTTGACAAACTTCTCATTTTGTTCATGTGCTGTTTTTCTAATTTTATCTAATGTCTATTTATGTTTTTCCTTTTGTTTTGTTTTGTTTTGTTTTTTGGAGTTTACTAATCCTCTTTAAAAAGATTTTTCTGAATTTTTTTCCTGACAGTTCATAGATCTTTATTCCTTTGGGGTTAGTTATTGGAGCTTTATTAAATAGTTTCTTTTGATGTTGTCATATTTACTTGATTTTTCATGATCATTGCATTTGAGTAATTGGGCTCCTCTTTCAGCCTTTATAGATTTGTTTTTGCAGAGACCATTTTCACCAGTCAGCTCAGTTTGGGTTTCCAGGTATGTGTGATGGTAATGTCCTTGGGCAGGTGGGATTTATTATTATGGTATATTTTTGGGTGAGACCACTGATTAAGCTTTGAGACAGGGGTGGGGTGTGTGCCTGGCTTAAAACAGTTAGATAGAATTACTGGCTTGGTCCCCTACACAAGTGAGGGTCTAGGATAAGCTCTGTGGTTGCTTGGATTCTCTTACAGATGGTAAAGGCTGAGTACTATATTCAGTGATAGATAGGGCTATGGGTTAGCTTCCCTGCTATAGCAGGGCAGCAAGATGGCACCCCGGGCCTATACAGCTCATTGTTTGGGGACCTGTATCAGACCAGACTGTGCACTGAAATCCCTGGTGAGGTGAGGCCACTGGTTTTGCTCTACAGATGGGGGCAGCCACAGGCTGTGCTCTCTGTTCAAGGGCCACTGTACCTCAGGTTATTGAATGGCCTATGCAGCTTCCGAAGTGCTCTGGTTAGGTTTCTTGGTTGAATAGGCTAAAACTTATTTTCAGTAATGAGTATGATTTTGAATTAGATTCCCTGCCCACACTCAGTGGGAGAAACATTTCTAAGGATGGTAAAGTCCTTTGTTTGTTGTTTTGACTCAAGCCAAACCATGCCCCAAGTTCCCTGGTTGAACACAACCCCACACCATCTCTGTTTTGCAGATGATCACACCACCTGCTCTTCTCTAGGCTCAAGCACCACTGGGCTGCACAACTTTAAGAGCTGTCCCTAGCCCTTCTGGTTATATGGGGCCAGAAGACACTCTCCACTGTGGGTGTGACTGTGGCTCTGTTCCTTATGTGGGCATAGGCAATCGAAGCCCTAGTGCCAGGTGGCTCTCTACTCAGCCATGTTCCCCAGTCAGAGCGTGCCCCTGACTTGGCTGTGCGGGTGAACAAAACCACTGGTTGGGATTACTACTTGAACACTGCAGGTACGAATTCAGTCCATCAAGATCCATGTGCTGGTTGTTGCAAGTCCTCCCCCTCCATAGCTGCCACAGTCAGATTTCCCTGTAATCTCATTGTGTGGAATATAAGTAGAGGCTTCCACAAAGGGATCCCATGGCTTGGGGGGGGGGGGTTGACTGTCCCCCATGGGTTCTCTTTCTCCACTGGAGGAATCAGAGGCTCAGAGGAGACTTCTTTATGTGCCTGGGAGAGGCACAATGTGATCAATCTCTTACCCCTCTAATGCAGTCTGTCATGGACTCTTTGGTACTGGGGTGTGCTTCAGGATTCTCTCAGTAGTGTCTTGTTTTTGAATAGTTGTTTTTCTTGTGAGGAGGAGCAAAGTCAGGAATGACTTGTTTCACCACCTGGTGACATCACTACCTAAGATTAGTATTTTTAAGGCTGTGTCAAATACTTATAAAATGTTATGTTTTCAAGAAATAGGGGAAATAAGAAAAAGAAAGGGCTTAAGGGAAAGATCATTTTGTCTTAGACAGTAAATTTGATATGATAGGAAGACATTTAAGTAGAGAGTCTGGGAGACAGACTCTCTGAGTCTGATAAGGGACTAGACAGAAAGAAAGAGGACAGAAATGAAATTTTTTTCTATCAGTGTAGATAGAAAGCTGAGGAGGAAATGAGAGCTTTAACTATATGATTATAGAGGGGTAAGAAACCTGAGAAAAGCCCATAAAATATAAAAGAAATTACCAGTGGCGCCCACCAAAGCAGACTTTTTGGTACTAATATCATTTGTATAGCTTTTTGCAATTTATGAAAAGCCTTCACATGCATTATATAATTGCAGTAATGTGTGTAAGAGTAATACTTATCATTCTTTCATAGACACTAGTGGTCTGGTCTATTGATTTACCAGCTATGTTTTTAATAGAGCATAAATGTCTCCGAAGAGTTTTTAGACTTATCCACTCAAGAAATATTATGATGGGGGAATACATTTGAATGAAGTTTCTACTACTTTTTTCTTTAATTTAGCATCTGCCTCACCCAGGAAAACAATATGTTGAATGTCCTCATGTTGTCTACCTCTTAGCCTAAGCTTCTCTGTCCACCCCCCCTATAAATACTGCCAAATTCCCCTAAATTTCTGAGCAAGCCTTATTTCCACTGATCCAAACCTGTCAATAATAATAATAATAATAATAATAGCAAACAATTATATAACAATTGAATGCCATAGGGCTATTTTATGTTTTGTTTTGTTTTTATAGAGAATGAATTATGTACATCTCACAGCAACATACGAGTAAGAATTATTATTATTGTCTTTTATTAGAAGATGAAACCACTGCATTGAGAGAATAGTGATTTTTTTTCCCAGGACATATAGCTGGTAAATGTCAGAACTGGAATCTGAAACTAGGTTTTCTGTGTGCATGTATGTCATTGAGGGATGGTGGTTCTTTAAAAAATGGGCAGTGATTTATTGATCAATAATTTAAATTTTGCTTTCATAAAAAAACAAAGACTCATTTATTCTAGAAATAACTTGTAACCATCTATTATGTGATGGATATTCTTCTACACAGAGTAAATATAGTAGTTAGCAAGACAAAATCTTGTTTATCGTAGGTCTAATCTATTCTATAAAAAGACCCTGAGACCTTTTAACTAGTTGGTAACTAACTTTATTGCAGGGATCACTTAGCACATTTTAACATACAAATATAGAATAATTATGGTGTACACCTGAAACTAAAATAATTTTTATGCCAACTATACCCAATTAAAAAGGGGAATTCAAATAAACTCCCTAAAAGGATTTTTAGTACATGTACTAAAAAGGAGAAGAGCAAAAGAACTAACAGACACTTCACAAAAGATAACATAAAAATGATCAGTAATCACAGAAGAAAATGTACTCAACATCATTAGTTATCAGAAAAATTCAAATTAAAACCACAATGAGATGTCACTTCACTTTCACTTAGAAAGGTAAAAAACAAAACAAAGCTGACAAAAGCAAATGTAGGTAAGGATGAAGAGCAATTGGGATCCTGATACCTTGATGGTGTGAGTGCAATAAATAATGACTTTAAATAATGGTTCATGAAGAGAAAGCAAAATGAATGATAAACGAACAAAACAAAACAATACTTGAACTGGAATTCATACAGCACATTTATTCATGGGATCCAAGAATTGGAAATGCTTGATATGTCCATCAGCAGATTAAATATATAAATTATAGTGTAGCCAATACAAGGCAAAATTCATCAGCAATTAAAAAAAAAACATAAAACATGCGCAAAATCTCAAAAACATTATGTAAGCAAAGTAATTCAGAAAGATAAAAACAAATATATTATTCAGTTTACATGTAATAAAAATACAGGCAAAATTAAAACACTTTTGTGCTTATCAAAATCATATAGTTTCTGGGGAGTATAGAGATAGAATAGGGATGGGGGAAATAGAACACTAACAGGATAAGGAATTGCCTGTGGGAAGAGCAGAGAATCTTTGGAAAAGAGGAGATGGAAATATTTCACATTTTATTTTAGTAGCCATCACTCAAAATATAAGTATATATAATTGCCAAAATATCAACTGAGCATTTAAGGTCAATATATTTTGCTGCATATTGACAATATATGAACAAAGGACAACTCTTCATTCGTATTACATAACTTCATAAATTTTAGTTTAATTCTGATTAATAGCCTGATTTTTCCTCTGTTACTGAGTTCCTTAGATTAATTTTTTTCACCATAGTTATGAAGTTAACTATACCACTACTTTCTACAGTTCAGAGTACTACGCTAAGGAAATTGGTAGAGCATGAGACATGTATTAAATTGACATTGATTATAAGCTACCAATAAAGTCAGAACTATAGAATGAGTAATAACACTGCCTATAGAATGCAGATTTCCCATTAAAATCCCAGTGCTTAGTAGTGTGTAATCTTTGGCAAGCTTCTGAACTTTCTATGCTTCAGATTTCCTTACATGTTAAATGGGCATAAATATATTTTTTCATAAGATTACTAAACATAAAGATTCCTAAACAAACAGGAGTTTGTGTAAATTGACACCGTTACATGATCAATCCAGCCTGGCTATCAAGGATTTTTGTACTTTTAGTTCATTCTGTATTGACAATTCTCTTTTTCTTCATTTGTAGATGACATAATCTTAAACATATAAAACCCTGAAGAATCCACCAACAAATTATTAGAGCTAATAAACAAGTACAGCAAAGTTGTAGGATACAAGAATAATATACGAAAATAAGTTATAGGGGCACCTGTGTGGCTCAGTCATTAAGCGTCCTTCTTCGGCTCAGGTCATGATCCCAGGGTCCTGGGATCACCCCACATCGGGCTCCCTGCTCCGTGGGGAGCCTACTTCTCCCTCTCCCACTCCCCCCACTTGTGTTCCCTCTCTCACTGTGCCTCTCTCTGTCAAATAAATAAAATCTTAAAAAAAAAAAAAAAAGAAAAGAAGTTATATTCCTAAACATTAACAATGAATAATCCAGAAATAAAGCTAAGAAAATAATTGCATTTATAATATTGAAAATAAATTAAAATACTTAATAATAAATTTAAGTAAATAATCGCAACACTTGTACATTGAGCAGTATACAACATTATTGAATGGAATGTAAAAGGATATGAAAACATGGAAAAATATCTGTGTTCATGGATTGGAAGTCCTAATATTGTTGAAGAGCCAATATCCCCAAATTCATCTGCAGATTCAATACAATCCCTATCAAAATTTCAACTACCTTCTTTGCAGAAATGGGCAAGCAGACACAAAAATAACATAAGAAAATTAAATACTAAGTAGTTAAAAGAGTCTTGAAAAATGACAAATATGGAGGGCAAATATGGAGGACTCACACTAACCAATTTCGGGACATATTGTCAATTTACAGAAACCCAGACAATGTGGTACTGACATAAGTTTAGACATGTAGATTGATGAAATAGAATTGAGAGTCTAGAAATCAACTCATACATAAATAAATACTTAGATTTATGTCAATTGATTATCAACAAGTGCCAAGACAACTCAGTAAGGAAAGAACAGTCTATAACAAATGTTTCTGGGAAAACTGAATATCCTTATGCAAAAGATGACATTGGGCTACTATCTCAAACCATTTATAAAAGTTAACTCAAAATGGATCAAAGACTTAACACATGAAAGTATAAAATTCTTAATAGGAAACCCAAGTGTACATCTGTATAATCCTGGGTTAGGCAAAGATTTCTTAGATATGACACAAAAAGTACAAGCAATACAAAACAAAATAGATAAGTTGAACTTTATTAAAATTAAAAACTCAAAGTGAAACTCTTTTTAGAAGGAGCACTATGGTCAATGGTTGGGTATATACTTAAGAGAAATAATTTTAAAATATCCACATGACCAAGCAGGAAGATGGCAGCAGAATAAGAGGATTCTAGGCTCACCCTTGTCCCATGAAAATAACTAGATAATTATCAGATCATCCTAAATACCCTAGAAAACGACCTGAAGAATGACAGAACAAACTCCACAGTTAAAGGGAGTAAAGAAGCCACATCAAAGAAGATAGGAAGTGCAGATATATGGTTTAGGGGTAGCCATGATCACAGAGAAGGGTGAGAAAGGGAGAAGCACATGGAGGAATGCTCAAGGAGAACATTTCTCCTAAGCCACTGGCTTGGAAAATGAGAGGGGCTGAAAATCAGCAACACATGAAAGAGAGAAAGACAAGCAAGGATCAGAGAAAATCTCTAGAAATAATCACAAAACATGTAATAAAATGGCAATGAATACATATCAATCAATAATTACTTTGAATGTAAATGGACTAATGATCCAATCAAAAGACATAAAGTATCAGTGTGGATAAAAAACAAGACCCATCTAATGCTGCCCATGAGACTCATTTGAGATATAAGGACACCGGCAGATTGAAAGTGTGGGGATGGAGAAACAAGTATCATTTAAATGGAGGTCAAAAGAAAACCACAGTACTAATACTTATCTTGGACAAAATAGACTTTAAAACAAAGACTGTAACAAGAGACAAAGGAAGGCAATATATAATAACAAAGGGGACATGCAACAAGATATGTAACAATTGTAAATATTTATGACTCCAACATAGGAGCACCCAAATATATTAAAAAAATTATTAACAAGCATAAAGGAACTAGTTGATAATAATACAATAATAGTAGGGGACTTTAACACCCCACTTGCATCAATGAACAAATTATCTAAACAGAAAATAAACCAGGAAATAATGGCTTTGAATGACACACTGGTCCTGATGGACTTAACAGATATATTCAGAACGTTCCATCATAAAGCAAGAGAATACACATTGTTTTCAAGTGCGCACATAACATTCTCCAGAACAGATCACGTTAGGTCACAAATGCTGTGAAAGTAGAAGTCAACCACAAGAAAAAATCTGGAAAGACCACAAATACATGGAGGTTAAATAACATGCTACTAAACAATGAGTGGGTCAACCAGGAAATTAAAGGAAAAAAATGCATGGAAACAAATGAAAATGAAAACACAGCAGTCCAAAACCTTTGGGATGAAGCAAAAGTGGTCCTGAGAGGGAAGTAATTAGCAATACAGGCCTACCTTAAGAAGCAACAAAAATTCAAATAAAAAACCTAACCTTACACCTAATGGAGCTAGAAAAAGAAAAAAAGTGAAGCCTAAAGATAGCAGAAGGAAGGAAATAATAAAGATTAGAGCAGAAATAAATAATATATAAACTAAAAAAGTAAAAACAATAGAAAAGATTAATAAAACCAGGAGCTGGTTCTTTGAAAAAAATTAATAAAATTGATAAACCCCTACTGAGACTTATTAAAAACAAAAGAAGAAAAGACCCAAGTAGATAAAATCACAAATGAGAGAGGAGAAATAACAACCAATGCCACAAAAATACAAATAATTATAAGAGAATATTATGAAAAACTATATGCTAATAAATTGGACAACCTAGAAGAAATGGGTAAATTCCTATAAACATGTAAATTACCAAATCTGAAAGAGGAACAAGTAGAAAATTTGAACAGGTCAATAACAAACAAAGAAATTGAATCAGTATTAAAAAACAAACAAATAAACAAACAAAAAACTCCAAGGAACAGATAGCTTCACAAGGGAATTCTACCAAACATTGAAAGAAGAGTTAATAACTATTCTTCTTAAACTATTCCAAAAAACAGAAGCAGAAGGGAAGCTTCCAAATTCATTCCATGAGGCCAGCATTGCCTTGGTACCAAAACCAGATAAAGGCACTCCATAAAAAGACAACTATAGAACAATAGCTAATGAACATTGATATAAAAATCCTCAACAAAATATTAGCAAACCAAATCCAACAATACATTAAGGAAACCATTCACCATGATCAAGTGGGATTTATTCCTGGGATGCAAGTGTGGTTTACTATTCACAAGTCAATCAACATGATACATCACATTGAGAGAAAGGATAAAAAACATATGATTATTTCAATAGTTGCAGAAAACTCATTTGACAAAGTGCAACATTCATTCGTGATAAAAATCCTCAACAAAGTAGATTTGGAGGGAATATAACATAATAAAGGCCACATACGTAAAACCCACAACTAACATAATCAGTGGTAAAAAACTGGCAGCTTTTCCCTTTAGGTCAGGAACAAGATAAGAATGTGCACTCTCACCACTTTCATTCAATATAATACTGGAAGTCCTAACCACAGCAATGAGAAAAGAGAAGGAAATAAACAGCA
Organism: Phoca vitulina; assembly: GCF_004348235.1. Taxonomy (NCBI): domain Eukaryota; kingdom Metazoa; phylum Chordata; class Mammalia; order Carnivora; family Phocidae; genus Phoca; species Phoca vitulina. The sequence continues at coordinate 14,102,226 of NW_022589737.1, forward strand.
CCCAAATTGGTAAAGGAGCAGTAAAACTTTCACAATCTGCAGCTGACATGATACTATAAATAGCCCTAAAGACTCCACAAAGAAACCACTAGAACTCATATATACATTTAGCAAGGCTGCACGATACCAACTCAATATACAGAAATATGTTGCATTTCTATACACTATAATGAAGTAGCAGAAAGTGAAATTAAGAAAATTAACCCATTTACAATAGCACCAAAAATAATAAGATACCTAGGAATAAACTTTACCAAGGAGGTGAAAAATCTGTACTTTGAAAACTATAAAACATTGTTGAGAGAAATTGAAGATGACACAAAGGAAAGATATTCCAAACTCATAGATTGGAAGAAAAAATAAATAGTTTAAAAAATATTGTTAAAATATTCACACTACTCAGAGCAGTCTACAGATTCAATATAATCCCTAACAAAATACCAATAAGATTTTTCACAGATCTAGAACAAATAATCCTAGTATTTGTATGGAACCATGAAAGACCTGGAATAGCCAAAGCAAACTTGAAAAAGAACAAAGCTGGAGGTATCACAATTCTAGATTGCAAGATATACTACAAAGTGATAGTAATCAAAACAGTATGGTACTGCACAAAAATAAACACAGAGATCAATAGAACTGAATACAGAGTTCAGGAAAAAAAACACAATTATATAGTCAATTAATTGTTGACAAAGGAAGCAAGAATATGCAATGGAAAAAAGACAGTCTCCTTAACAAATGGTGCTGGGAAAACTGGACAGCTACATGCAAAAGAATGAAACTGGACCACTTTCTTACACCATACAAAAAAATAAACTCAAAATGGATTAAAGACTCAAATGTGAGCCTAAAACCATAAATATCCTAAAATAGAGCAGCATTTTCTATGACAGCAGCTGTAGCAAAATATTTCTAGATATGTTTCCTAAGACAAGGGAAACAAAAGCAAAAATAAACTATTGGGACTACGTCAAAATAAAAAGCTTCTGCACAGCAAAGGGAACTATCAACAAAACTAAAAGACAACCTACTAAATGGAATATGATGTTTGTTTAATGAGATATCTGATAAAGGATTAGTATCCAAAATATATAAAGAACTTAGACAACTCAACACCAAACAAAACAAAACAAAACAAAACCAATAATCCAAATATAAAATGGGCAAAAGACACAACTCCAAAGAAGATATACAGATGGGTCAACAGATGCTTACAACAGATGTAAAGATGCTCAACATCACTCAGCATAAAGAAAATGCAAATCAAAACTACAATGAGATATCACCTCATACCTGTCAGAATGGCTGAAATAAAAAACATAAGAAACAACATGTGTTGGTGGGGATGTGGAGAAAAACAAACCCTCATGCATTATTGGTGGGAATGCAAACCGGTGCAGCCACTGTGGAAAAAATATGGACGTTCCTCAAAAATTTTAAAATAGAACTATCAAATGATCCAGTATTTCCACTACTGGATATTTACCCAAGGAATAAAAAAACACTAATTTGAAAATATATATGCGCCTTAGCATTTTTTAAATAGCCAAATAATGGTAGCAGCCCAAGTGTCCATTTTCAGACGAATGGATAAAGAAGAGGTGATATTCTGTGATGTATAATAATATATTATTATATTATTTTTATATATAATTATATGTAGTTATTATATATCACAGAATATTACTCAGACATAAAAAAGAATGAAATCTTGCCATTTGCAACATGGATGGATCTAGAAAGTATAATATAAGTGAAATAAGTTATTCAAAGAAAGACAAATACTATATTATTTCACTCATATGTGATATTTAAGAACCAAAACAAACAAAGAAAAAAAGAGACAATCCATAAAACAGACTCTTAACTATAGAAACAAATTGATGGTTACTAGAGGGGAAGTGGGTAGGAGAGTGGATGAAATTGGTGAAGGGGTTTAAGAGTACATTTACCATGATGAACACTAAGAACTGTTGGGTCACTATATTGTACACTTGAAACTAATAAACACTGGTTTTAAGTATTGTGAATAAAAAAAAAAAAACTATTGACAGAGATTAGAGAAAATTGCTTTGCTCCTGTCATGTTGTAGATACTTAATAAATAATTTATACATTATCATTGTCTTATATATTACAAATCATTCTGAAATGCTTTTCATATCATGAAAAATGTAGCAAAATGTAGCAAACTACATTTGTTAAGTATTTGTAGAAATTTAATAAGATATTGATATAAAAATAGATAATACAACAAATGCCATATGATTTCATTCATATGTGGAATTTAAGAAACAAAACAGTTGAGCATAGGGGGGAAAAGAGAGGCAAACCATAAAACAGACCCTTAACTACAGAGAACACACTGAGGATTGCTGGAGGGGAGGAAGGTGGGGTGCATGGGTCAAATGGCTGATAGGTATTAAGGAGGGCATTTGGGATGAGAGCTCTGTGTTGTATATAAGTGATGAATCCCTAAATTCTACACCTGAAACTAATATTACACTGTATCATGACTGACAGGAATTTAAATAAAAACTTGAAAAGAATAGATACATTTTTTTCTGTAGAAAATTTAATTTTGATGTACAATAATTGAAACAGAGTTATTTAGCAAAAATTTCAAATAAAAAATGAAATAAATTATGTGAAAGAGAGTTATGATGAAATTGTAAGTAGAGAGGAATTATAACCCCTGATTAGAATTTGGGAAGTTCTGGGATGTCTGGTTGGCTCAGTCAGTTAAACATCCGACTCGATTTCGGCTCAGGTCCTGATCTCAGTGTTGTGAGATTGAGCCCCACGTTGAGCTCATGCTGGGCATGGAGCCTGTTTAGGATTCTCCCTATCCCTCTCTCTCTGCCCTTTACCCCCACCCCCTCTCTCTCAAAAAAAAAAAAAAAAAGAAAGAAAGAAAAGAAAAAAAGAAAATGTGGATAGTTCTGAAAATAGTCAATATAATAAATAAAATTTTTTCTGCCAGAATATTTGTATTTGATTCCGTTAGTTAAAAGTCTACCCTATGTCTTCGAAAGAAGCAACATTTATTTTTTAATTGAATGTTCAACCATCTATAGGTGGCATGATATATAAAGCACAATCAAGCACTTATTATCAGTAAAGACAATTTTAATTAGCTAGGACTAGGATCTGTGCAGAAGCTCTGTAGAAAGGCTGTGTCAGCTGAGAATTCACTTAGTACCTGAAACAGGTGATAAGTTTACATTGTGGACATATCTTAATCTGACAGAATAAACACCTGCCATTAACAGGACTGTGGCACCAAAAACCTGTGCAGGTGGGTTGTGGCTTCAATTTGGCCTCTTAATGAAGCTAGAGACTTCAGTTCGGAAACTGCTGAGTTCTGTCCCTGACCCTGTGAACAATAACATTCTATAACTCACATTCCATCTCAAAAACACAGTCAATTAACTCTTAAGAAAAATGAGGGAGGTTTTCGACCTCAATTCCACAAGCACTTTCACCTTATTTCTGAAAGCATCCCACAATCACCAGGCTGGCCACATGTGTGGCAGCCGAATTCCCTAGCAGGTGCTTTATGGTGAGCTAAAGCCTGGCTGGTAAGTTGGAGAAGCAGTTTAAGGGCACTAAAGCAGAAATTAAAGTGGCACAGTACAGTGGCTTGTCTGCTGGGAAATAAGAGAGTAGCAGATGGAACAGACTAGAGAGAGGCAATCAAAGCTGTGTACTATCGGAAACCTGGAGAAGATATGATTCAGAGCAGGGAGAAAAGCAAATTTTGCCCGGCTCTGCAAAATGTGACTAGCATCAATGGACAATTCTCATGGGTTCTTTTGAAACTTTATCCCATTGATTATGTTAGCATAGCATTACACAAATAGATGGGGAAAGGCTGTTTGAAATCCTATTTGGTATTTTAAATGCAAAAGGCACTATGCTAGGTTTTGGAAGGAATCAAAATAAGCAATCTATATTCTTTTATTTTTAAGATTTTATTTATTTATTTGAGAGAGAGAGAGAGAGAGGGAGAGCACAAGCAAGGGGAGGTATAGAGGGAGAAGCAGACTCTCTGCCAAGCAGGGAGCTCGACACGGGACTCAATCCCAGGACTCTGGGATTAGGGCCTGAGCCGAAGGCAGACGCTCAACCAACCGAGCCACCCAGGCGCCCAAGAAGCAATCTATATTCTTAAGTACAACCCAAAAGAAAATGTATGGCTTCCACCAGACTATATTCAACAACTATATGGATTATTTCCTCATCTATATGCTTAGATCAGTACTGATAGGAAGGGCTAACATGGAACCATGTTTCAGAAAATCTGATATACCCTAGCCACCACACTGAACCATTGAAGGAGATCTGGCTTCCTGGGAATAATTATGGAGACAACTATGGCTATATAACTGGATATCTGTACTAAAAACATATCATACAAAACATAGGCAATAAAGATTACTCTTAAATATGTGCACAACCATTTTTAGGGACAAGGAGGATAAAATGAGGATAAATATATCAGGGTCTAGTTCTAAGTGAATACAACATTCAGTGATAGATATGGAAAGAATTACAAGAGAGCTATAGGTGAGATTTGCTCAATATAGTTAAAAAGTATAAAGCAAAATAAATTTGGAAAGCATAGAGATAATTTTTTAATAGACCTTAAATAATGAGCAGCAATTTGCCAGGCAGAAAAGAGAGGATAGCCTTCCTGGCATACCTAACTGTAAGTAGAAAGACACAAAATGTGGGCTGAATGACACTGTCATTCAATTCTTTGATACGCTTCTAAAATACTGCACTTTCCTAACATTTTTTTTTTGTAGTTCATGTTAAGTTTTTTAAGCTTATAAACTCTCTAAACTTTATAAACTCTCTAAGGCAAATGTATCACTTGGATCTAGTACAATGCTTCTCATGCTTAGTAAATGTTTTCATTGATAAATAAGATAGTGAAATTTTTGTATAGTTATTAATGTTTGCTTGTGTTATGATCCATATGACAAATGCTCGTTGCTCTAGTGGATAAATCTCTAGATATCAGTGGCTTCACACAAACTTTGGTTCTACTCACATCACACATTCCAGAGCAGGTGCACCTTATCCCACAGCTCACCTCCAAGAGATGACATAGAATTCAGGCACGCTCCATTTTGTGGATGTTTGCTAGCTTCTGCTCATGGTTGCCAAGGTTATCCTGAGGATTTAATTACATTTCTGCCAGCTAGAAGAGGGAAAGGGAATGGTGGCCTGTGTGAGATTTTTTGATTGAGAGGATTAAAATTAATGCATATTCAGTGGTGTGCTGAAGCCAGTTTATATAGGCTCATGGACTGTAAGTGGGGATGATATCAACATGCTTTTTATCCCCAGCTTCTGACTGAGCTCAGTGAATTGGAGGAAAAGGTGGGAAACTGAAGAATTAGTTCAGATCAGAATACTTACTCCTTGCCAGGCCTTCATTGTTTGGTTCCACCCCCTCATGGGGGGCCACGATCCTGCCTGGACATACTTTGCATAAAACTGTCATGAGATATTTATTTCTCCATTATACATAGTGTTTAGTGAAAGTGTTTAGGTCTTCTCCTATTTTTATGACTGGTTTCATCTGCTCTGCTTATTTGTATGTGTAGTTTTTGAAAGTTTGATGAGATTTAGAATTGAGTGCCCACACATGTACTTCACACTGTGTGGCTGCTTTGTGAGTAGCTTGCAAGTTCTATAAAAATATAGTCTTTGGCTTCTGATGTGTTCAAATATATTTTGGGTTTTGATGACAAAAATGGACTTTTAGTAAATTATAATGCTTGGCAAACTGCCATAATTTAGATGGTAATTTAATGTCTGTAAATAAAAAGATGAAATGGAGGCAAGTATGAACCCTAAGGATGTTACTTAAAGTTATTAGTGAAATCCTCTGTCTTGTTATTGAGTCAAAAAAAAAACTTATTTTTTTATCAATAACTGCTCTAATTGTGCTTGAAAGTTTTAATAACTTGAGTTGGAAAACCAGTATCTTATTCTAAAATAACTATTGATATTTTAAGCAAGATGTACAATGGGTTGATATTATAACATGAAATTGATATTTTTTTAATTTTTTATTATTATTTTTTTAAATTTTATTATATTATGTTAGTCACCATACAATACATCATTAGTTTTTGATGTGGTGATCCACAATCCATAATGTGGCAGGAAACAAAATCAATGCACAGAAATCAGTTGCTTTCTTATACACTAACAACGCAACTGTAGAAAGAGAAATTAGAGAAACAATTCCATTTACAATAGCACCAAAAACCATAAGATACCTCAGAATAAACCTAACCAAAGAGGTAAAAGATCTGTACTCTAGGAACTACAAAACACTCATGAAAGAGATTGAAGAAGACACAAAAAGATGGAAAAATATTCCATGCTCATGGATAGGAAGAATAAACATTGTTAAATGTTAAAATGTCTATGCTACCCAGAGCAATCTATACCTTCAATGTGATCCCAATCAAAATTCCAATGACATTTTTCAAAGTGCTGGAACAAACAATCCAAAAATTTGTATGGAATCAGAAAGGACCCCGAATCGCCAAGGAAATGTTGAAAAAGAAAAACAAAGCTGGGGGCATCACGTTGCCTGATTTCAAGGCTATATTACAAAGACGTGATCACCAAGACAGCATGGTACTGGCACAAAAACAGACATATAGACCAATGGAACAGAATAGAGAACCCAGATATGGACCCTCAACTCTATCGTCAAATAATCTTTGACAAAGCATGTCTGCTCTAATCTTAATTATTTCTCTTCTAATGCGTGGCTTAGGCATCATTTGTTGCTTTTTCTCTAGTTATTTGAGGTGTAGAGCTAGTTGGTGAATTCGGGATTTTTCTATTTTTTTGAGTGAGGCTTGGATGGCTATGTATTTCCCCCTTAGAACCGCCTTTGCAGTATCCCATAGGTTTTGGACCGATGTGTTTTCATTCTCATTGATTTCCATGAATTGTTTAAGTTCTTTGATTTCCTGGTTGACCCAAACATTCTTGAGCAGAGTGGTCTTTAGCTTCCAAGTGTTTGAATTTCTGCCAAATTTTTTCTTGTGATTGAGTTCCAGTTTTAAAGCATTGTCATCTGAGAATATGCAGGGAATAATCTCAATCTTTTGGTATCGGTTGAGACCTGATTTGTGACCCAGTATGTGGTCTATTCTGGAGAAAGTTCCATATGTGCTCGAGAAGAATGAGTATTCTGTTGTTTTAGGGTGGAATGTTCTGGAAATATCTATGAGGTCCATCTGGTCCAGTGTATCATTCAAAGCTCTTGTTTCTTTGTTGATTTTCTGCTTAGATGATCTGTCCATTGCTGAGAGTGGAGTATTGAGGTCTCCTACAATTAACGTATTGTTATCAATATGACTCTTTATTTTGGTTAACAGTTGGCTTATGTAGATGGCTGCTCCATGTTGGGGGCATAGATATTTACAATTATAGATCTTCTTGTTGGATAGACCCTTTAAGAATGATATAGTGTCGTTCTGTGTCTCTAATTACAGACTTTAGTTTAAAATCTAATTTGTCTGATATAAGAATTGCTACCCCAGCTTTCTTTTGAGGTCCGCTGGCCTGGAAGATGGATCTCCATCCCTTCACTTTCAGTCTGGATGTATCTTTAGGTTCAAAATGAGTCTCTTGTTGGCAGCATATAGATGGGTCCTGTCTTTTTATCCAATCTGCAACCCTGTGCAATTTTATGGGAACATTTAGGCCATTCACGTTGAGAGTGATTATTGAAAGATATGAATTAATTGTCATCATGTTGCCTGTGAAGACGTTGTTTTTATAGATTGTCCCTGTAAATTTCTGTTGTATATGACTCTTGGGGTCTTTCTCCTTTTATAGAACCCCCCTTAATATTTCTTGCAGGGCTGGCTTAGTGGTCACATATTCTTTCAGTTTCTGCCGGTCGTGGAAGCTCTGCATCTCTCCATCCATTCTAAATGACAGCCTTGCCAGACAAAGTATTCTTGGCTGCATGTTCTTCTCATTTAGTACCCTGAATATGTCTTGCCAGGCCTTTCTGGCTTGCCAGGTCTCTGTGGATAGGTCTGACGTTATTCTGATGTTCCTCCCTCTGTACGTAAGGAATCTCTTCCCCTTAACTGCCCTTAAGATGGTTTTCTTGGTTCTAAGATTTGCAAGTTTTACTATTACATGCCGGGGTGTTGGCCTGTTTTCCTTGATCTTGGGAGGGGTCCTCTCTGCCTCTAGGACGTGAATGTTTGTTTCATTCTCCAGATTAGGGAAGTTCTCAGCTACGATTTGCTCAAATACATCTTCTAGACCTCTCTCTCTCCACTCCCTCTGGGATTCCAATTATTCTGACATTGGAACGCTTCATGGTGTCACTTATTTCTCTGATTCTATTTTCATGGATTCTGAGTTGTTTTTCCCTGGCCTCCTCTTTTCCCTTTTTATCTCTTATATTTTCTTCCAGGTCACTTATTTGTTCTTCTGCCTTACTTACCCTAGCTGTTAGATTACCTAGGTTGGATTGGATCTCATTGATAGCATTTTTAAGTTCTGCCCATTCAGCTTTCATTTCTGCCCTTAGAGACTCTATGTTGCCATTAATTGATTTCTCCATTCTAGCCATTGTCTTCACAATTGCTAGCCTGAATTCCATCTCCGACATCTTGGTTATATCTGCATCCATTTGTAAATCTGCAGCATAAGTCATAATCTCTGAGTCTTTTCTGTTTTGGGGGCTCCTCCTCCTAGTCATTCTGTTGATGGGTGTTTGAGGGAATGTATAGAGTCCAAATTATTGACCAGAACCCAAGCAAGATGCACCTGTTTTCTTGGGACCTTATGGTTGCTGGCCTCTTGTTTTCCCAGCCTGTCTTCTTGGGGAGGGGCCTGTGGCACTGTTACTCAGGCAACTCTGTTTGGGCGGAGTTGCCCTGCCCCCCTGTGGTGGGGGATGGGCTCAGTGGGTATCAGTTTTGGGGGCTTTTGTTCTCTGGTGGCTTTCCCTGGTGGCTTTCCACGTCTCTTCCACAAGTCAGAGCAGAAGAGACTGTTTCCAACGCTCTGCCTCAGAGCAGAGAGACCGCAGTCTGTTCTTCAGTGAGCTCTCCAGGCCACACTGTCTCCATTTCTGTCTGTGCTGCTATAAACTGCAGCGTCCTGGGTTGTGCGCCCCTCCGCAGCGCCCACAGTCCTGCCTCCAGGTGGGAGCACATCTCTGCCCTTTGTGCTTCTAAAACTGCCAGCTGTTCCCAGTTCACATGCATGACCCCACCGCTCTGGGTTTCCGCCCCAGGGGCTGCCCCAAACTCCTTACCCTGCCACTACCGGTCTGCGAGTCTGTGCCCTGTCCCCAGCATGCAAGGCTGTCACTCACCAGCAGTGTAGGATCCCCACGGCCAGGCTCCCTCCCGCTGCCATTTATCCTCCAGTATCTGCCCATGGAATCAGGTCTCCCCACTTCGTACCTCAAAACCAACTGCCTGCGATATTCTGTTTGTAGAGATCCAGATCTTCTTACATCTCAGGCTGGTTTTGTGCATGCTCAGAGTCGTCTGGTAGATGTCCAGCTCAATTTTGGGGACCAGTTGATATAGGGTCCCCTACTCCTCCGCCATCTTTCCTTATCCCCAATCCGAAATTGTGATTTAAATTAGTCCTCAGCTTCAATTAAAAAGCAATGTTTGCAGCCATATTTCTGACACTTTTTTTATTCAGAAAATAAAAACTTAATTGTTTATGAAAGTACTACATTGAAAGAAAAGATTTGAAATTCCGTATTAATAGTTAATCTAAAATATAATCAGAAAGACTACACATCAAACTTTTATAATATAGGCAATCTATTCCTTATATCTGACTAGACTTGGATATATTTACATACTCTAAAATTTTCTGAAATTTTTGCCAGAGACTTGAAATAAAATGGATTAGGTGGTCTCCAAAGAAAATAAGATTCTAATAACTGAGAGTATTCAACCATAAGCCTGTGACCATTGTAGGGAAGATACTTCATGGACAGCCCAAATGTTAACCATTTTGTTGGTCTTAGCTATTTTTAAGTTTAAGCCATTAAATCTTGAATTTCTTGATCCCTACTTCCATGGCCCATATGTAAAATTTAACTGGCATTTGAGTAGACATTGCCAATCTTGTAAAGATTCATTCAAAGGCATTCAAATCTAACTTAGATAAAATTTATAAAGGCACAAAGAAAATATTAAATTACATATTCTGATGATAAATTCACTGGAAGACAGCAAAATTTACCAAAAAAATATGTGAGAAAACATGAGGTGTATTTTTTTTCCAGTTAGGCTTAAAACACACATAACTTTTTCCTATTTTGAATTTTGATTATCTGTGCTTCTATATCCAGCTAGTCATTTAAACTGTATTTATTGAAACTATTGTGTATACAATACACTTTCTGAGTTCTGTGTATATTTTAAAAATAAACAAGTTACATACCTTTCTCAAAACATTCTTCCTCTATGTAAAGGAAGGTTTAATAAATATAGCTCAAGAACATATTCACTAGGAAGGCCTCATATAATTTCTAGGATGGAGTAAGCAGCTTTATTTTGTGCTTCAAAATAGCTTACTCATAGTTCTGTGATAAATTTATTGTATTATAAGGAATTATTTCTTTGTTCTACCAACTAACCTATTGGTTTCTAGAAGAGAGGGGATCTATTTTTTTTTTATTCCAATTATCTAGAACAAATGACAAAATATAGCAGGATCTAAATAAATATTCATTTCTTTTTATTTTCAGGCTGATCTTTTGTATTAATCATGTTCAGGCAGAAAGAAAGATATCACATTTAAACTGGATAATGTCTAAGGTGCTGAATCATGGGACAATTTACAAAGCTGTGGGTAGACATAAGGAACCTAACAAGGGTTAGTGCAGCACCTCGGGACTGGCAACAACAGTTGTTGTACCCCTCACTACCCAACCCCCAAAAAATAACTCTGTGGTGAGATTTGCATCATAGGAGTTGTGAACTAAAAACCAGAGAAATAATATCTTTATGTGCCTACAACTCTCAGTTTCTCCCCAATTCTTTGCATTTGTTGTATCCAAATGAAAGCCAGAAAGCAAGTCTGTTAGGTCAACATTTTGAGGAAAAGAGCAAAATGAACAATGGTAAAATGTGAATATATATAGACATTAGAAAATATCCATCACAATAATATGGTAAATATGCTATGTAAATGTCAAGATAACCCAAGATTATTAGCAAAAGAGGAAAGAAATACTAATACAAAGTTAAGGATATTAAGACATGACAACAAAAACAAAAACCTATAACGTTCTTTAAAAAACTATCACTGTAAGCAATTATTTTTTCTTAATAAAAAAATCATGTTTGCTAGCTCTAAACCCTGAAAGGCTTAGAAGCCATGGCGACCTAGCATCAATGAAGACCCTAATGCCCAACTTATCATCTTTAATACCATTTCTTAGAAAGAAGTTGGGTTCCTTAGAAATTTGACTGATTTCAGGCATGATGCACAGAATACACCAGATGAAATCTGGTCATGTTGTTGGGCCAGAAAACACAGAAAGAAAAGATAATTGAAGTTTTGTAAAAAGGATACAAGAAATAAGATGGATGGATTATGTCAATATCAGTTTCTTCATTGTGATATTGTCTTATAGATATGTATACAATATACAATGCTGGTAGGCATCTATGGCAAAGAAAAAGAAAAAAGAGAAGAGAGAAAAAACAAGAACTTGATTTGAATGAACTTATTTAACAGAAAGAGGATAGTTTGAGCGTCAAAAAAGAATCACACCTGCAGTTTCTAAAAATATATGAAAGCTCTATAAATCCAATGATTATGATTCATAATTGAGGCACCGATTAGAAAATTAATAAATAAAATGAAAAATTCAAATATTTATACTACTCTCCTTGGTAAATTGTGTTTCAGTTAAGTAATTATATTGGGAAAATGTTTTCTAGATAAAGGAATTGGACCTAAAAATGGATTTTTTTATTATAATTTTGCAAACTATAGTGAGATAATTGACACATGCAATGATCAATGTGAACTAAAACTATTGGGAAATGGTTGTTGGGGAAATTTATTATAAATCAATCAGACTGAATATATGATACTATTAATAGGACATATGGCAAATAACACTGTAGGACTTCTGTTGTTATAAATAGAATGCAAACCCCCAACTTGTGGATTACTTGTCAAATAAAAGAAATCTAATCAAATAGCTACATCTAACTTCTTATTTCAGAGAAATAAGAGGTTAGTGGTGGAAAAAGTTAAGCAATTCTTTGAGGGAGTCAGTTACAGTTTGTGGGAAATTTTGACACCAAAGGCCATTTTTGCCAGGACATGGATGGCATGATAAAAGGGAGAGATTAAATTGCTAAAATATTAGAATAACATAAGATCCATATCAACACAGTAAAATGTATGAGCTTTTTAATATTCTGATTATAACTGTGCAAATGACTGTATTTGATTTCATTTGAACATTCTATAATAAAAAGTGGGGAAAATTAAGAAAAATAAAACAAAATGTGATGTAAAGATGAATTGTAACATATTTCAAGCAAGGAAATTGGGAGTTACTGCAATCATCTCAAAAAACAAAAGAGAGAGGTTGGGAAAAAAGGAAAGGAAGAGAAGAAAGATAAGAAATAAAAAGAGGAGGAGAAACCTAGCAGAAAAAACAGTATGTACCATATAACTAAAGTTCAGAGTTTAGATATATCCTTGACCATTCCATTAAGGCGAAGACTTAATTCATTCAAGGTGAAGTGAATTTACTAGATGAAATAACTTTTAGTGACTTTGGAGGAAAGAAGCTTGCTCTTTACTATAACTTTTCTTGCTTTTGGATTTTGGAGCAGATAAAGAAAAAAAAAGTTTAATCTTTTTTTGTGAAACTGACCTTTGATATGTTTGGAGCCATTTTGTGTATTCCTCTTCAGGTTTTTGGGCTAATCCATAACTCCAAATATCTGTGGTGGTCAAAGTAAAGATTCTTACTTTATTATAAAATATTTTTTAGAAGTCTAAGAGTTGCAGCATATCTTATCATGCCCCTTAAGAAACAGTTTGAACATTTTTGTATTAAGGAAGTGATCATAATCAGCCAATTTGCTGTAGCTTTTCTATTCCTACTCGATTTTGAAAATTTCTTTATACCACATTTAACTGAGGATCATTAACCTTCAAAGTGATTATTTCAATTCAGGTTTTGTTTGTCCTAACAATATTTAGAATAATTGTTGTGATGACAGCATTTAAGAGCCTATGATTTTTAATAGGTAAATTATGAGCACATAAGATAAAAACTACCTACTGTATAATCATTTTTTTCTTACATCTTGTTCTCTCAAAAATATAATTCCCCATTGGGGAAGGGAAGGAAAAATAAAATAAGATGAAAACAGAGAGGGAGGCAAACCATAAGAGACTCTTAAATATAGGAAACAAACTGAGGGTTGCTGGAGAGAGGGTAGGTGGGGGGATGGGGTAACTGGGTGATGGTCATTAAGGAAAGCACTTAATGTAATGAACACTGGGTGTAATATGCAACTGATGAATCACTAAATTTTACCCTTGAAACTAATAATACAATATATGTTAACTAAATTGAATTTAAATAAAAAAATTATACATATATATATATATATATATATATATATATACATATGTATGTATGTATATATATAAGTTCGCTGTTTGGCATGTATCTCCTTTTTCTGAATATCCTCAAAATTAAAAGTGCCACCATCTCTAAAGGACATTTTTTACTTTTAAATTTAATGCCAGTGTTATTGAACCTGGACTGGATGTCCCGATGGAAGAACCAAGCAGAACTCAGGCATCTTGGAGGATAGGAGGTTTATTTAATGCCGGTGGGCTCAGAGGAGAGTGATCTCCAAAGGTCCGAGCTCTGAGCCAAAACAAAGGGGGTAATTTATACACTTCTACTACCGCATACTGGGCACTCTTGGCACGTGCGCGAAGTGGGGCAGGGAGAGGAACCCAGATTGACACGTGCGGGAAGCAGAGCAGAGAGAAGAACCCGGAAGAGCCCTGGGACAGGGGCTGGGACTCCCTTGCTGGCTCCATCAGCCATCTTAGGACACAGGTATTTCCTTATCACCAGTACAGTTAATGTAGAGTGTTATATTAGTTTTGGGTGTACAATATAGTGATTCAACAATTCTACACATTGCTCAGTGCTCATCATAATAACTATACTCTTAATCCCTTTCACCTATTTCACCCATCCCCCCACCTACCTCCCCCCTGGTAACCATCAGTTTGTTTTCTATAAGTAAGAGTCTGTTTCTTAGTTGGTATCTTTTTTTTTGCTTTGTTGGTCTGTTTTCTTTCTTAAATTCCACATATGAGTGAAATCACATGGTATTTATCTTTCTCTGACTGACATTTCACTTAGCATTATACTCTTCCAGTTCCATTCATGTTGTTAAAAATGACAAGATTTCATTCTTTTCTATGGCTGAGTAATATTCCACTGTATATAGATATACACCACATCTTCTTCATCCATTCATCTATCGATGAGCACTCTGGTTGTTTCCATAATTTGGCTATTGTAAATAATGCTGCAATAAACAGAGGGGTGAAAAAGTCTATTTCAATTGGTATTTTTGTATCCTTTCAGTAAATACCCAGTAGTGAAATTACTGGATAGTATGGTAATTCTATTTTTAGCTTGTTGAGGAAACTCCATACCATTTTCCACTGTGGAAAAGTTGGCATTCCTACAATAATGCATGAAGATTCCTCTTTCTCCATATCTTCACCAACACGTGTTTCTTGTGTTTTTGATTTTAGCCATACTGACAGGTGTGAGGTAATATGGCATTGTAGTTTTTATTTCCATTTACCTGATGCTGAGTGATGTTGAACATCTTCACATGTGTCTGTGGGCCATCTCAATGACTTCTTTGGAGAAATGTCTGCAGTGTCTTCTGCCCATTTTTAATTGGAATATTTGGGTGTTTTTGGTGTTGTGTTGTATAAATTATTTATATATTTTGGATACTAACCCTTTATCAGATATGTCATTAGCAAACATCTTCCATTCAGGATATTGTCTGTTAGTTTTGTTGATAATTTGTGTATGGTGTAAGAAAGCTGTCCAGTTTCATTCTTTTACAGTAGAGGGCCAGTTTTCCCAACACCATTTGTTGAAGACACTTTTTCCAATTTAATATTCTTAGCTCCTAGTTAAAGATTATTTAACCATATAATCTTAGGTTGATTTTTGGGCTCCGAATTCAGTTTTATTGATTTATGTGTCTATTTTTGTGCCAGTACAATACTGTTTTAATTACTACAATTTTGTAGTACATCTTGGATATCTGGGATTGTGATACCTCCAGTTTAGTTCTTCTCTCTCAAGATTGCTTTGACTATTTGGGGTCTTTTATGGTTCCATACAAATTTTAGGATTATTTGTTCTATTTCTGTGAAAAATGTTGTTGGTATTTGGGTAGGGATTACATTAAACCTGTAGATTGAGTTGGGTTGAATATTAAACCTGTAGATTGGTTGAGTTGAATATTTAAACAATATTTGTTCTTCAAATCCATGATTTTGGAACGTCTTTCCATTTGTTTGTGTCATCTTCAATTTCTTTCATTAGTGTTCTGTAGTTTTCAGAGTAGAAGTCTTTCACCTCTTTGGTTAAGTTTATCTGTAGGTATTTTATTATTTGTGATGCTGTTGTAAATGGGATGATTTTCTTAATTTCTCTTTCTGCTGCTTCTTTATTAGTGTTTAGAAATGCAACAGATTTCTGTATATTGATTTGTATCCTGTAATCTTACTGAATTCATTTATCAGTTGTAGTAGTCTTTTTGTTTGTTTTGTTTTGTTGTTCTTTTTTTTTTTTTTTTTTGGTGGAGTCTTTAGGATTTTCTACATAGAGTATCATTTCATCTACAAATACTGAACATTTTACTTCTTTCTTACCAATTTAGATGCCCTGTATTTCTTTTTGTTGTCTGATTGCTGTGACTAGGATGTCCAGTACTATGATAAATAACAGTGGTAACAGTGCACATCCCTGTCTTGTTCCTGACCTTAGCGGAAAAACTATCAGTTTTTCACCACTGAATATGATATTTGCTGTGGGTTTTTCATATATAGCCTTTCTTATAATGGGGTGTGTTCTTTCTAGACCTACTTTGACCTACTTTGTCAAGGGTTTTTCTCATGAATGTTGTACAAATGATGTTTCTGCATCTATTGAAAAAAATATATTTTTTTAATCCTTTCTCTTGTTTATGTGATATATTGTGTTGACTGATTTGTGAATATTGAACCACCCTGGAATAATTCATACTTAATCTCTGGAATAATTCACACTTAATCATGGTGAATGATTTTTTTGATGTATTGTTGGACTTGATTTGTTATTTTGTTGAGGATTTTTGCATTTATGTTTATCAGAGATATTGGTCTGTAGTTCTCTTTATTTGAAGTGTCTTTATCTAGTTTTAGTATGAAGGTAAAGCTAGCCTCATAGAATGAGTTTGGAAGTTTTCATTCTAATTTTTGGAGTAGTTTGAGGAAAATAGGTATTAACTCTTTTTTAAGTGATTGGTAGAATTTACCTGTGAAGTTATCTGGTCCTGGACTTTTGTTTGTTGGGAGTTTTTGATTACTGATTCAATTTCATGGCTAGTAATCAGTCTGTTCAAATTTTCTATTTCTTCCTGATTCAGCTTTAGGATGTTATGTGTTTCTAGGAATTTATTTCTTCTAGGTTGTCCAATTTGTTGGCATATAATTTTTCATAGTATTCTTTTACAATCCTTTGTATTTCTGTGGTGTCCATTATTATTTTTCTTCTTTTATTTGTGCTTTTGTTTATTTGAGCCTTCCCTCTTTTTTTGTTTGTTTGTTTGTTTGATGAGTCTTGCTAAAGGTTTATCAATTTTGTTGATCTTTTCAAAGAACGTGCTCCTGGTTTCATCAATCTGCTGTAGTGTTGTTGTTGTTGTTTTAGTTTCAATTTCAGTTATTTCCACTCTAATCTTTATTATTTTCTTCCTTCTACTGGTTTTGTGTTTTCTTTGTTCTTTTTTTAGCTCCTTTAAATGTAAGGTTAGGTTGTTTATTTGAGATTTTTCTTGCTTCTTGAGGTAGGCCTGTGTTGCTATAAACTTTCCTCTTGGAACAGCTTTTGCTGCATTCCAAAGATTTTGGACCTTTGTTTTTTCATTTTCATTTGTCTCCATGGATTTTTGGTTTCTTCTTTGATTTCTTAATTGACCCATTCTCTGTTTAGTATCATGTTATTTAACCTCTATATATTGGTGGTCTTTCCAGATTTTTTTTTCCTTGGGTTGATTTCTAGCTTCGTAGCTTTGTGGTTGGAAAACATGCATGGTAAGACTTCAGTCATTTTGAATTTGTTGAGGCTTGTTTTGTGGCCTAATATGTGATCTATTCTGGAGACTGTTTTATGTGTAATTGAAAAGAATGTGTATTCTGCCATTTTAGGATGAAATTTTCTGAATATATCCATTAGTCCATCTGGTCCAATGTGTCATTTGAAGCCACTTATTGATTTTCTTTTTGGATGATTTATCCGATGATGTAGTGGGGTTTTAAAGTCCCCTACAATTACTGTATTACTTTTGATTACTTTCCTGTATGGAATTACTTACTTTTATCTTTTATGTATTACTTACTTTACTTTAGTAGCATCGTGTATTTGGATGCTCCAATTTTTGGAGCATAAATATTTACAATCATTATATCTTTTTGTATGATTGTTCTCTTTGTGATAATATAGCGTCCTTCTTCCTCTTTTATTATAGTCTGTTTTAAAGTCCATTTTATCCCCTAAATGTATTGTCACCTCAGCTTGCTTTTCACTTATATTTGCATGATAAATGCTTTTCTGTCCCTTCACTTTCAGTCTGCATGTGTCTTTAGGTCTGAAATGAGTCTCTTGTAGGCAGCATATAGATGGGTCTTTTTTTTTTTCCCCATGCTGTCACCCTATGTCTTTTGAGGGAGCATTTAGTCCATTTATATTCAATGTAATTGTTGATAGGTATGTACTTATTGCCATTTGTTATTTGTTTTATAGTTGTTTTCATAATTCTATTTTCTTTCTTCCCCTGTTTACTTCTCTCACAATAAGCTGGCTTTCTTTAATGATATACTTGGATTCCTTTCACTTTATTTTTTGCATATATATTGCTGCTATTTGATTCATGGTTACCATTAGATTTATATATAATATCATATGCATATAGCAGTCTATATGAAGTTGATGATCACTTATGCTTGAACCCATTCTTTACTCCTCTCTTCTCACCTTTTAGGCATATGGTATCATACTTTACACCCTTTAACTTTGAGAATCCATTGACTGATTTTTATAATATACATAAGTTTACTCCTTTTTTCCCTTGGAATTTTTCTACTTCTTATGGTCTTTCCTTTCTACTCAAAGAGCCCCCTTTAACATTTCTTGTAGGGTTGGGATAGTGGTCATAAATCTTTTAATTTTTGTTTGTCTTGGAAACTCTTTATCTCCACTTCTATTCTGAATGACAGCCTTTCTGAATTGAAAATTCTTGACTGCAGCCTTGTTGTTGTTGTTGTTGTTGTTTCTTTCATTACTTCAAATATATCATGCCACACACTTCTGACCTGCAAAGTTTCTGCTACGAAATCAGCTGGCAGCCTGATGGGGTTTCCCTTGTAGGAAACTGTTTCTTTTCTCTTGCTTCTTTTAAAATTCTCTCTTTATCACCATTTTTATTACTATGTGTCTTGGTGTGGGCCTCCTTGGGTTGGTTTTCTTGGAGGCACTCTATGCCTCCTGGACCTAGATTTCCATTTCCTTTCCCAGATCTGGAAGGTTTTCAGATATTATTTCTCAAATAAATTTTCTGCTCCTTTTTTCTCTCTTCTCCTTCTGGGATCCCTATAATGGAAATGTTATTGCACTTGATGGTATTGCTGAGTTCCCTAAGTACTCTCCTTTTGCATATATATATATTTTTTTTTTCCTTCATCAGTGCAGCTTGCTTACTTTCCATTACTCTGTCCTCCAGGTCACTGATTCATTCTTCTGCTTATGCTAGTCTGCTATTTTTCCCCTATAGTGTATTTTGAATTTAATTTATTGTATTCTTCATCTCTAATTAGTTTTTTTCTCTTTGTTGGGGTTTCATTGATGTCTTCTACTCTTTTCTCAAGTCCAGTGAGTATTTTAATGATTCTTAATTTAAATTCTCTAACAGGTATATCACTTATCTCCATATTTCTTAGGTCTCTGGTTGTGATTTTGTCATATTCTTTCATTTGGGACATACTCCTTTGTGTCCTCATTTTGTCTAAGTCTCTGCGTTTGTTTCTATGTGTTAGGAAAGTCAGCCATGCCTCCTGCTCTTGAAAGTAATGGCTTTATGAAGAAGAGGTCCTGTAGTGCACTGCAGTGTCCCCTGTTTATCAGAACCTGGCACATCAAGGGTGTCTTCTATGTGTGTTTCCTTGTCTTGCTATTGTGCTTGAGCTGCACTTTCCTTGAGTCCAATCATCTGAAATGGCTCTCTTTGTCTCTTGTGGGCAGTTTGATCCCTGTGTTGTTAGTAGGCCGGTCTGGGTCTATCTTGGATTTGAGTTGAGTCAGACCAGTCATTCACAAGAGATGCGATAGTATCAATCTGCAGGGTGCTTTTTCCATGTCGTGTTTTCCTGAGAAGCTTTTGATGATGGGCAAGGCCTGCAATCTGACTAGCTGTCTGCCCCAGCCGACTTCTGCAGCCACAATATGACTTCTGTGTGTGGTCACCTTTCCCTCTCCTTGGGGCAGGAGTCACTTTTCATTTTTCAGTGGTGCTGGCCCCTGTTGGGGCTGCTTGCATACTGCCAGGCTTGTATGTATGGGCTCTGGCAAAGAGTATTGAAGGGGGCAGATCCTCAATATGCACAGGGTGGAGCATTTTTAGGAAGGTTTATCATTGGCCCCCTGTAAGAGGGGACTTGTCCCTCTTGCCACTGGAACCAAGGCCAGATTGTTTGGAGGGTGGGGATCTGAAAAAATGTGTGGGTCAGAAGATGTTGTGTTAGTAAAGTTTGCACTGATCTGGGCAGGGGACCTACAGCCCTGGGACTGAGGCAGGTCTGGCTGGAGGACACAGACTGCCAAAGCACAGGGGAGCAGAGGGCAGTGAAAGAAAGTTAGGTAGCATATATGGGTGCTGCACTGGTTTCCACAGGTTGCCATTTGTTTATGCTTTTGGATGCCGGAGGGAAATGGGACTTGCCAGCTCTTTTGTTTCTGGAAGAGTCTCATGAGGATTTCTGACCCTCCATCTCATACTCTGAGATTAGTAAATAACTCTCCCTTGTGTATTCCCCAGGCATTTTTCAAACTGTAGCTTCTTTGCTATATCTCTGAGGGCTGTTTGTTGTGGTGTCTCTTTAAAGGCAGGGACTCATTTCCTACACCCCTACCAGCTATCCCAAAGCAAAGCTTGCTGATTTTTAAAGTTCCAGATTTTAAGTCCAGATTGTTGTTAGAATTCACAAATTGCCCCACCCCCCCCCCGATTTTCAAAGCCAAATGTTATGGGGATTCATGTTCCCTGTGTGGACTCTCCAGTGTGAGAGAGATATTAATATCACACCAAATTTGATAATTTGCGGAGGACTATCACATTAAATACAAAATATTTTGAAAAAAGATAATTTTTAAAACACTATGGAAGTTTCAAAGGATACATTTGTTTTAAAATATGCCATCAAATAGAAAAGAATTTCCTTGTGTGAGTAATTTGATTATAATTAGGACAACATAATTGGTACATGCTATTATCAGAATATGAAATTACAGGATATAGGAGGGTAAAATTAAAATGAACTGTAATAATAAATAAAGATGTTATGGCAGAGTTGATGTGTGCTGAATCTTGAAATAGATATAGGATTTGAAATGATAGAGATGAGAAGAGGGAGCAATTTGAGACTGAGCTTATAAGCATAGCATGCAGGCAAGTGAAAAAGATGCCTCTCTATGAGTCTAAAAGAATAAAATGTTAATAATGAATATTGTAAAAGTGATTTTTTATACCCATAATAACTATGACCTCATAAAAGTGACATAAATTGATTATAAATGACAAATTATAGAGGCAATATTAGTAGTAGTTGTTTTACTTGTAAGGCATTTATCAATGGTGATTAAAATTTAAGTAATTAAACCAAAGCTAAATTTCATTGATTTTACTAATACCAATGAACAACTGCTAATTTATTCTCAAACATATTTTATTGGGTGTCTAACATGGACCATAGAGTGGACCTAAATTAGGCTACCCAGAGTGCAAAGATGAGTAGGGCATATTACTCATGTTTAAACATAACTACATATTCTGTTACTCTATTACAAAAGGCACTTACACCCTTTCCTCAGCTGCTGCTAAGAGCTCCATCATTCTGAAGAAGCTATAAGGCCTTTCTCTGATCTGGGTGATCAAAGTTAATGCAGGCATATCATGTGTCCCCAGCCATGGCATCTGTAAAAGGAGACAATAACATCACTATGTAGTACTACAGTCTAAAGTATTAACCCCATATTAGAGAAGAAATAGAGAGAGACTGAATAAATGGACCCAGAATACATGGGTAGAAAGGAGCAAGACGAAAGTTATAACTCACATGAGTATCTCCAAATCTGTGTTCTTAACTTCCATTGGCATGAAAGAGAATAAAACTTCCTTTTGTTTAGAATTCTGTAGCATTTTTGCCTCATTTTTTTTCATTTCTTTTTTACTTTTTAATTTCAAATTTCATAGTCTCCCTCACTTTTCATCTTTTAGTCGATTCGGATCGAGAGCAATCAGGGCCCCAGTATTCTTTTTAAAAATTTTTATTATTGAAATATAGTCGCTATACAATGCTATATTGGTTTCAAGTGTACAACATAGTGATTTAATAATTTTATACGTTACACCATACTCACCATGAAAAGTTTAATTACCATCTGTCATTGAACTTTATTACAATATGATTGACTATATTTGCTATGCTGTAATTTTCTTCCTTGTGATTTATTTATAGCTGAAAGTTTGTACCTCTTAATCCCCTTCACTTATTATGCCCATCCCTCTGCCCTTCTCCCCTCTGGCAACATTAATTTATTCTCTATATTTATGAGTTGGTTTTTGTTTTGTTTGTTCATTTGTCTGTTTTTCAATTCTACATATAAGTTACTTTCTATGGTATTTGTCTTTCTCTGACTTATTTCATTTAGCATAATATCTAAAATACATAAAAACTTATACAACTCAACACCAAAACATGCTAAATAATCTGATTAAAAATGGGCATTGGACCTGAATAGACATTTTTCCAAAGAAGAGATCAGATGCCCAGCAGACACATAAAAATATGTTTAACATCACTAACCATTAGGGATAGCAAATTAAAACCAGGCCATATCACCTCACACCTGTCAGAATGGCTCAAATAAAAAAAATGCAAGAAATAACAATTGTTGGTGAAGATGTAAAGAAAAGAGGACCCTCGTGCATCGTTGGTGGAATGTAAATTGATGCAGCCACTGTAAAAACCAGTATGAAATTTCCTCTAAAAATTAAAAATAGAACTACAATATAATCCAGTCATTCCACTGCTGGATACTTATCCAAAGAAAATGAAAACACTAATTCAAAAAGATGTGTGCACCCCTATGTTTACTGCAACATTATTTACAATAGCCATAATACTGAAACAACCTAAGGGCCCCCATATTCTTGACCTGTCATACCTGGCTGCTACATAGAAGAAGTAAATCCCCTATCATTTGGCTGCATTTATCTAGAATTTAACCTCTGCAAAATGGCCATCAGCATTTCTCACACCCCCTTTCCTGATTAATTCTGTGTTGTAGATTAAATTCCAAGCAGGTATCTCGTAACTTTTATTTTATGATCTGCTAGGGACCCTACATTTTCATCCTCACTAATTGTAGTGCTGGGAAAAAGCAATATTAGAAATTAATTTTGTCTTAATTATATACTAATTTTATTTTCCCTGAATAAGTCCTTCTTAGTTGAATACTAAACCTGATCTTAATACTATCTTTAGAATTATATGTATTGTATGGTGACTAACATAACATAATGCAATTAAATTAAATTAAAAAATTATAAACTAATATTTCAGTCAGACCAAAATACCTGACTAATATTTCTTTCTTTCTTTCTTTTTTAGATTTTATTTATTTATTTGACAGAGAGAGAGCAGCAGGAGAGGGAGAAGCAGACTCCCCACTGAGCAGGGAGCCCAATGTGGGACTTGATCCCAGGACCCTGGGATGAGTCAAAGGCAGATACTTAACCAACTGAGCTACCCAGGTGCCCCTGACTACTGTTTCTAAGAAATCTATGATCTATGAATTCACCTAATTACTTTTCTATATTCCCTATTTCCAATTTCCAAAACCAACCTGTTATCTCCTTATCCACTATTCTTATGTTGATGAATGTCCATTGTATTCATTCATCCACTTACCTAACATGGAACTGTAGGTTTTATGACCCTTAAAGACTCTTCCCACTCAAACATCCCTGAAATTTTACCAAGCACCAAGTTCTGTGAGTTCTACCTTTACATAAATTTTTCTTTATCCTAGTGGTCAGTACCTAATTTAGATCACCATCTTCTGTATCCATATTTTATATTATGGCTAGAATGAGGTGTATAATTGGAAGAAAAGAGGTTACAGCTAGTTCTGAATGTGGCCTTTCCTGTAACTTCAGCAGCTCTTGAATATAAGATCCTTGGTCAATCCTCCTACAACAAAAATTCAAATTATTTATAGGAGTATATATTTAAAAGATTCAAGACAAATGAGAATATGTTCCCCTGCACCATAGTTCACTATTGGTTTTTCATTAATCACATAGTCAGCAGCAAGAATTGAGGAGATGCAGTTACTCTAGAGAATCGGAGTTAATTAATTACAAAATTGCAAGTTCTAAAAGTTTAGGCAATCTTAGAGATGATGGTTTCCCTAACTCAGATGTTTTATTTACTTGGTTATTTTTGATCATTTTATTCCAAGTACAGAGTGACTGGGACATTAACCCCTGCTGGGCTATTGCCATGAAATCTGTATTGTTACATATCTTGTATTCTTTATTAAAGATAAGGGATCTTGGTAATAAGTGAAGTTTTCTGCTTGTTAATTTAATTAACAAATTGACAAAAGACCACTGTTGCTAGTCAACCGGAGAGGGTGATATACTAACATTTAAATTTGATTTGATTTTTCCCCTAATACCTGCCTAATGTTATCATGATAAACTCTAAACTCTCTAAAATATTGCTTGTAAGAATATTCATGATTTGGCCTACACTGATTGCTCCAACATCACCTCTTGTGACAACAGCATATTGGTTTAAATTCATAAATTCCTTCCTTACAGAAAGAATCTTGGAAAGAATCCATGTCTCTTCTGAAGTATAATATCACTTTATAACATTATGATGTAACTTCCTGTGTATGTGTGTGTGTGTGTGTGTGTGTGTGTGTGAGTGTGTGTGTGTGGGGGGGGGTGTATTATCATATTTGGTTTATCCTTTAACATGTTATAAGGTCCTTAGAAAGAGAAAAGTTTCATTCTTTATACATTATGGTATACCTACCTTGCACAGTATAGAAATCAATTAAGAAAGTATAAAGTAAGTAAAATATAAGTGAAAAAATATGCAGTATTTTAAATTCATTTTAAATTACTTTTATTTATTACCACACTATTTAGTAGATAGAATACTAAGGATGAGAGAATCAAATAAGTAAGTTATAAGTAAAATTAATACAGAATTTCCACAAAAGAAAAAAGTGAAAGAGAATTAAGTCCAGATTCAGTGGACTTTTTCTAAGTACAAGTTTAGTTGTCAAAATGAGATATAGACTTAATGCGTTTAGTTTCCTATACTGTTAGTTCACCAAATCCCATAATTCCAGGAGTATAGCCAACAAAAATTGAGGAAACAGATTTTTTTCGTCTCAGCTGTTTAGAAGAGATTTAAGGTGCACTATTCAGCTTTTAATTCTGCTTCAGCTTTTAAATCACTCAGACCAGACTTATGTGTACAGTTGCCTGTTATCGATAGGGTTCACCACAGATGACCCAGGATATTTATTTTTCAATTGACACAGAGAATCTAGATCACACTTTAGATTTACCGTTTTTCGGTTATGACTAAAACATTGAATGATAGCCATTTTTCCTTTTCCTTCAAAAGTTTGGTGGTATACCATCTGTCATTTTATCCATGAAATAAGAGAAGTATACAGTTTTATTAAATACTCTGCTGTAAAAATAAATAAACAAACAAATAAATAAATAAATACTCTGCTGCTAGTCAGGAAGAATACAGAATGCTAAATATCCTAAAAGTTATTTATATCAGTGGAATCTGCAAAATACATCTTAGTAAGGTTTGAAACCTATTGCAACCACTAACACTACCTCCAAGTTGCACTATTTATATAATGTGGTGTATAAAAGTGATTGTATCTCCAGTCTCTTCTCACATTAGTGTGTTTAGTGCAACAGTTCAGGTGGCCATTAAAATAATAATTTAAATTGCACATTCTCAAATTATGGTGTCACCCAAATATATACTGTACTTCAACCATTCAATTGAATTAATGAAATGAGTCCCATTATATATAGTGTAGTTTATTGCTGTGCATTGGAAAATTAATATTTTTATATCACTCCTCTGAAAATATTTCTGTCAATGTCACCAACATTCCACGTGTTGCCAAATGCAATTGTCAAATCTTAATTGTGAATTTATTTGATTTATCAGAAACTTTTCACATAGTGATTATGCTTCTTTTGTTTTGTTCCTCTCTTTATTTTTACCGCTCTCTGTTTTTCTCTTTGATTTCTTAAGTGTTTGCATGGCTTAGTCTTTCTCTTGAATATCTCCTACAATCCCATGACTTTTAATTAAATCTATACATCAAGCACTTGTGTGTGTTTTCAGAACTCTTTGTAATATCTAGGGTATTTAGCATCTTGATATCAAATCTTCAGTGAGTTAACATAACTATAGTTTATTCCTTGCTCATGCAAAGCCTACTACTGGTTTGGGTGAATCAACAAGGCAGCTTTCCTCCATAAGTAGGCTTAGAATCCCAGATTGCTTTGATCTTAAGACATCTCCAGAATATCACATGATCCTACAGTTCCCATGAGAAGCCTGGGGAGTTGAACTCAGACAATTAAGTAATCCTACCTTCAAGTAAAATAAATCATTTCCACTCACATTTAATTTACCAAGGTAAGTCATATGAGCATGTCTAACTTCTAGTTGATGGAGAAGTGAAACCTTCTGCATGCCTGCAACTATAGAGCTAGGTATTGATGAACAAATGGAATATCTCTCAAAGATGACTCTGTTATAGGGATTTCTTTATTAAGGTTTAACATGTTTTCTATGTAAAATGCTTAAAACGTGCCCAACCCAAATTAAATACATGTATTTGTTAGTAATTATTATGATTTAGGACAATGATGTTTCTTAGCTGAAGAGTTAAGGAAAGGATCAGGATAATATTCCAGACAGTGAGTCCGTAATATAGAATAAAAAGCTGTCAGTCAAGAAAGGAAAGCAGCAGGTTAATATCTGTAAGGGAAAAAGACTTAAAAGAACCAATTTCTAAGAGAGAGGACATGTCTGAAGTAGTGGAGAGAGAGGAAAGAACATTCTAAAACAAACAAACAAAAAAAGATATTAGCCCCAAAACATAATGGAATAAAGATTTTTCTTGTCAATCTAGGTACTGTAACTAAATATATTAAAATTAGATATTGTAAAGAATTATATTTTTGTATTCTGCACATACAAGGTATCATGAAGTAACAGAGAAGAATAAAAAACATCTATTGAGTATTACAAAATCTTCATCATTGATATATAATTATGCAATAATTTGAAAAGAGATCAGAGACAGAGACTCAAGCTACTGGATTTATGTAATGAAAAACTGAATTTTTAGTTGCCACCTTGGTTTTCTATTCTACAGACAGATGAGACTTGTATCTTCATTCAAAGTTATCTCTAATAAATATTTGTTGATGAATGTATGAAAATAAATTACAAGGGAGATGGATAATAAAATTTGGTTAAAATCTATAAAAATTAATAGTAAAGCAATTAAGATAATATGATATAAGATTACTGGATGATTACATTAATGAAGAAGGATCTTATGTTTACTGTTTTTAATTCTATTTGTATGGATATTATGAGATATATATCCTTAGAGAGTAAAATGCTCAAGCCCAAACATATAATAAAGATATCCTTAGAGGACTTCTAGGGAAGATAAGGGAGTACGAGGATCCTAAGCTCACCTTGTCCCATATATACAACTAAATAACACCCACATCAGTGTAAATAACCCAGAAAATCACTCAAAGCCTGGCAGAACAGATCCTCTGCAGCTAATGTAGAGAAGAGGCCATGGTGAGGAGGGTAGGAAGGGCAGAGACACTGCTGGGAGCCAAAGAAACCACAAGACTGTTCACAGGATAAAAGGGACACCACAGGTGCTGAGAGGGAAGAGAAACAGACCTTCACACCAGAAAACCCAGGCATAGGGCCCTTACATAGTGAAGATGAATCCCCATACATGTGGCTTTGAAAAATAGAGGGACATAATCTAGCCAGTTCTAATAATCAACAAGGCTCAACACCTGGAACTTTAAAAATAAGTGCTCAGCTCTGGCAAGAGGAAGGAAGGCCATAGGAAACTGAGTCCCTACCCTTTAAGAGAAAACACAACAAAGTGTCCTTGAGATACATCATAGAAGCAGCAGTTTGAAAAATGTCTAGGGTATACTGGAGGGAGATTTATTTACTAATCTCAGAGTCTGTGCTGGATGGGCAGGGATCATTGGGAAACTTATCCAGGAAAAAAGCAGCTGGTAGGTGCCATTTCCCTTCCCTGTCTTCCAGCCTAGACACAAAGACACCTGTAGGAACAGCACAGCCCCAATAATGTCCATCTAACTTGCTAACAGTGTGCACTACCCCTAATTTTCTCCTGCAGACCTGCCCTGCAGCCAGGCCTCTGCTCCAATTCTTTTCCCACAGCAAAACAATACTAACTTTATTAACACCATGCACTTTAGCCCTACACAGTGCACCAGCAAAGACCTTGTCATCATGTACCTCACACCACACTCTCCTGTGGACTCACCCATTCCAGCCCCAGGGCAGGTGTTTTCTAAAGTCACCCTAGGTCCCTCCTGAGAGCAGACCTACACAAACCTTGCTAATACCACACTCCCCATCCCAGCATTCTCCTGCAGACATGTCCCTCAAGTTAACCCTTGGGTAGAGTCCATTTGAAGCAGTGACACAAGATTAGCAAGGTATAAGTAGCCCCAGGAGGGGACAAAACCACTCCAAAGTGACTTTTGCTCTGGGGAGAGGGGAAGTTAACCACACATACCTGTCTCACCGCAGCCCCAGCAGTGAACTAAAGGCAAACATCTGGTCAGATTGCAGGCCCCACCCACCAACAAAAGCTTCTCAGAGGAAAACAGAGGGAAAGCACCTTGCCATTCAGTACTACTGCATCCCTGACAAATGCCTGGTTTCACTCAACTCAAATCCAAGATAGACCCAGACTGACCTACTAACAACACAGGGATCAAACCCTGTCCACAATAGGAAAGAGAGCCATTGCAGACAACTGGATGTAAGGCAAAAGTGGCTCAGCCACAACAGCGGTGTGCATGCAACAGATATAAGAAACACCCCTGCAGAGCCAGTTCTGGTGAACAGGGGACACTGTACTGCGAGGCACTACAAGACCTCTTCTTCATAAGTCCATTACTTTCAAGAGCTGAAGACATAGCTGGATTTCCTAAGACACAGAAATATAGATAGTTAGACAAAATGAAGACATATTCATGTCCCAAATGAAAGAACTGAACAAAGTCCCACAAGACAGCTAAATTAAACAGACATAAGTAAGATGCATGATAGTGAATTTAAAGTAATGGTTATAAAGATGCTAACTGAACTTGAGAAAAGAGTAGAGGAACTCAGTGATCCCTCAACAGAGAGATAGAAAACATAAAGAACCAATCAAAGATGAAGAACTCAATAACTGAAATTAAAAATACACTAGATGGAGGACACCTGGGTGATCAGTCAATTAAGCATCCAACTCTTGATTTTGGCTCGGGTCATAATCAGGTCATGGGATCCAGCCCCATGTCAGGCACCACACTCAATGAGAAGTCTGCTTAAGATTCTCTCCTTCTGCTCCCCTTACTTTCTTTCTCTCTCTCAAATAAATAACTTTTAAAAATACAGTAGATGGAATAAATAATAGATAGAGAAACCAGACGAATGAATCAGTGACCTGGAAGACAGATTAATGGAGAGCAATCAAAATGAACAGAATAATACAATACAATACAATACAATAATAAAATAAAATATAAATAAATAAAATAAAATAAAATAAATTAAGGAAACTCAGAGACACCATCATTATAACATTCACATTAATGGGATCCCAGGAGAAGAAAAGGAAAAGTGGGCAGAAAATTTATTTGAAGAAATAATAATTGAAAACTTCCCAAATCTAAGGAAGCAAACAGAAACCCAGATTCAGGAGGCACAGAATGCCCCCAAGAAAATCAACCCAAGGAGGTCCACACCAAGACACATAGTAATAAAAATGGCAAAAAGTAGTAATAAAGAGAGAATTTTAAAAGAATCAAGGGAAAAGAAAACAGTTTCATATAAGAGAAACCCTGTTAGGCTGCCAGCTGATTTCTCAGCAGAAACCTTGCAGGTCAGAAGTGTGTGGCATGATACATTGAAAGTTCTGAAAAGAAAAACAACAACAACAAAACAACAAAAAACAAAACGCTGCAGCCAAAAATGCTGTATTCTGTCATTCAGAATAGAAATGCAGATAGTTTCCCAGACAAACACGAGTTAAAAGATTTATGATGACTATATCAACCCTACAAGAAATGTTCCCCTTTTTCCACATCCTCACCAACACCTGCTGTTTCCCGTGTTGTTAATTTTAACCATTCTGACTTGTGTGAGTTAATACCTCAGTGTAGTTTAATTTGTATTTCCCTGTTGATGAATGATGAACATCTTTTCATGTGTCTGTTGGCCATCTCTATGTCCTCGTTGGAAAAATGTCTATTCATGTCTTCTGCCCATTTCTTAACAGGATTATTTGTTTTTTGGGTGTTGAGTTTGATAAGTTCTTTATAGATTTTGGATACTAACCTTTTATCAGATGTGTCATTCGCAAATATCTTCTCCCATTCTGTAGGTTTCCTTTTAGTTTTGTTGATTGTTTCCTTTGCTGTGCAGAAGCTTTTTATTTTGATGAAGTCCTACTAGTTTATTTTTGCTTGTGTATCCCTTGCCTCAGAAGACATATCTAGTAAGAAGTTTCTACCATCCATGTGAAAGAGGTTACTGCCTATGTTTTCCTTTAGGATTTTTATGGTTTTATGTTTCACACTTAGGTCTTTCATCCATTTTGAATTTATTTTTGTGTATGGTTTAAGAAAGTGGTTCAGTTTCATTCTTTTGCATGTGACTATCCAGTTTTCCCAACACTATTTGTTGAAGAGACTGTTGTTGTTGTTGTTGTTGTTGTTGTTGTTGTTGTTGTGTTTCATTGGATTCATTTTTGGGTTTTCTATTCTGTTCTAGTGATCTATGTGTCTGTTTTTGTGCCTTTACCATACTGTTTTGATCACTATAGCTTTGTAATATAACTTGAAGTCCAGAATTGTGATGCCTCCAGCTTTGCTTTTCCTTTTCAAGGTTGCTTTGGCTATTTGACATCTTTTGTGGCTTCATACAAACTTTAGGATTGTTTGATCTAGCTCTGAAAAATGCTGGAGGTATTTTGATAGCAATCTACTAAAGGTGTAGATTGCTTTGGGTATTATAGACATTTTAACAATATTTGTTCTTCCAATCCATGAGGTTGGAATGTGCTTCTATTTCACGTCATCTTCAATTCTCTCATTGGTGTTCAAAGTACAAGTATTTCACCTCTTTGGTTAGATTTATTCCTAGGTATTTTATAGCTTTTGGTGCACTTGTAAATGGGATTGATTCCTTCATTTCTTTTTCTGCTGCTTCATTATTTGTGTATAGATATGCAACAGATTTCTGTACATTGATTTTGTATTGTGTGACTTTACTGAATTCATGTATCAGTTCTAGCAAATTTTGGTGGAGTTTTTCATCTGCAAGTATAAAAGTGTTATTTTTTTCCTTATTGATTTAAATGTCTTTTCTTTTTGCTGTCTGACTGCTGTGTGTAGGACTTCCAGTACTATGTTAAATAGCAGTGTTGAGAATCAACATCCCTCTCTTGTTCCTGACCATAAAGGAAAAGCTCTCAGTTTTACTCAATTGGGGATGATATTAGCTGTGGGTTTTTTTATATGGCCTTTATTATGTTGAGGTATGTTCCCTTTAACCCTACTTTGCTAAGGGTTTTTATAATGAATAGTTGTTGCACTTAGTCAAATGTAGATGCAGGTTTAATTAGCAGATAAATGTACGTACAAGATTTGTCTTTGGTGGCCATAAGATGAGTACACCTCTGCACCCATCCACCAGAATATCAAAAATTTATATAGAGACCTTAAGGAGGTTTAATCATATATACAGTTCAGTTTGTCCCAACAGTATATTACTCTCTCATTGTTGCATATTTGAAATGGTTCTGGCTCTAGAGCCTGTTGACAGAATGTACATTTCAAGGACAGGGGAGCAGTTAAGGGGTCTCTGCCTGGGTATAGCTTCGTCCAGCTTGCAGGTCAATTGACAATCACATACTCTCAATGACCTCCCCAACACTTTACCCCCCTTGCTTGTCTCTTACAATCTTACATGTCCCCTATCCATAATATGCCCTGAGTGGTCATCAAGGGGTATTATTAGCATGAAGGTCATTCATTTGGTGGCTAGCTGATTACATTGGAGGCAGAGGCCACAGAAACAATATAAACACATGCAAGGAAAAGCACAGATTAAGATAATGATTCCCAAAACAAGTAACAATTTTTTTATCCACCAAGAACCCCTTGATCCAACCTGTGGTTATGTCCTCTTGATGACTTCTTCCAACAATAAGGAGATAGAAAGGAAGAGAGAGAGAGACAGAGAGAGAGATTCTGATTTTCAAATATGAAAATATTTAACTTCACTAAATATTTCCAAATTGGTTAAATGTTGATCTCTCACTTATAGTTTTTGAGAGCCCATCGTTCCCCATACCATCACTGATATTTGACATTTTTAGTGAAGTCACACTTTTCTCAGACCTCTCATTTTTCCATGTGAAGGTATTTCAGTTACATTAACTATCATTTTCATTGGGGAATCTGAATAGTGGAGAAGGAACTGAGCAGTGATGCTTCCATTTGTCAGATCTGTGTGCTTGCAGAGAAGGTAAATTCTAATCTCTAATATAAGATGTTGTGGGAAAGGCTCTGCCCATTTGCATGTGGCCTGTCTTTGATCAGAGCTGCCTCTGACTGGGTGGGCAAGATTATCTAATTTACAGTGTGTTATTAAGTCCATTTGCCTGCACACTCAAGCCATGCCTTTCATTAAAGCCTTCAGCAGTCATTTAGTTGATTACTTGAAATCTATTACTTGATTTCCTATTTCGACTTTAGGTAAGGAATAAAAAATAAATAAATAAATCTCTTAAAACTCCACCAAGCATTATAACAATTTTAAAATTTAGTTAAGTTCATTTATTTTAATTTGTATCCCTGATTGTTGGTATGATTCAGTACAACTTTGTATTTATTTGTATTTGTTTTGTGTGTCCAAAAATAGTCTGGACAGATGTTTTATCCAGTGAAAACAAAATTTGCAGATACAGACAGCACAGTTTCAGGAACTTTCTCATTTTTATAATGTTCAAACTAAGACAAATCTGAGTTAAGTTATTGAATATTGAGGCAAGGGAATTCTTTTTTTCTGCAATCAAAGCAGACTAAAGAAATTATCTACAAAAGGTAAAAATGAGCTATTCCCAAAGTTTTCACAATAGTACTCAATATCAGAAAATAATATTTATAGATTTCAAAGTGGAAGGAAAGATATACCAATGATATTATATCCAACTAAGATGTTATTTAAGTATAACTGCAATAGGCAAAAATTCTCAAACTTGAAAGAATTTAGATATATAATACATTAGATATTGTTGAAAAATTTAAGATGTGAATCAAAATATTTTAAGAATAGCAATGCCATAGTACAAGGACTAGTGATTAGCACAAACATTATTTAAGTCAATGAAAACTAAACAATTTCACTAATTATGGTTGCAGAATAACCTACATAATAATTAAAATAGCAGTTAACTGTCTCATAGGGCTTACTTCGTGAGGCAGATATACCACTATTATTCCCATTCAATGGATAGAGAACTTGAAAAAAAGTTAGATGAATTGATGGCATTAACACAGTTCTATGTGGCAAACTTGTAATTGGATCTGGGAAGTCTGCCTCCAGATTCTATGCTATTAATTATGTTATATGGAACACAAAATAAAATATAAACCTTAGAGAGAGAAATAATTTAACTATTAAAACAATACTCAGGAAGAGAAAAGATGAGAGAAAAAATTTAGATTATCTATCTTAATCCATTATAATCAATAACAATAAATGCTGACTTTTTTTAAAGTTTAACTAAATGAATTTCATTTGTAGGTGTGTTTTTCATAATGTTTTTTTCCTAATTTTTCTGTAATCTCTTCAGAAATCATCTTTCATGGTGAAAATTATCTGAAGTTCAAAAATTTCTTCAATTTTAATTCAGTTGTTTTTTTCTTCTTTTACATACATAAAAATAATTTTACTTAATAGTTTTTAATAAAACATCATCCCTAGTGCACTTTTTTATTTTCATATGCAATATATATCTTTTTGCCTGGCATATGCATAGTAAGATACCAGGAAATGAATAATATTACACTAAGTTTAATGATGGTCTGTGTGGAGAAATCCGAGGTATTTAGTTTCCATTTTTTTTACTTTTATATGATAAATTACTTTTGATGAACTTGTGATATCTTTAATCTGTTCAAATTTTCTAAGTTATATTTATTATTGGTGCTTTGTATCAATGTGCTTTTACATATGTATTTATCTATATCTTTAGCCTGTGTGGCTATGTTTAAAAATCTTTTCTTGTTTAGTTACCCATTGCTTCCACATACACTTTGCCCTTAACCACTCTGTAAAGGGTATGTGCACTTGACTTTTTGTTTCAAAGTTTATATTCTTCACTATACGCTTTTAGTTTCCTCAACTGGTTTGCATATTTACCAAAACTATTCAAATGTTCTGCTTTGAAGTGTACAACTTTGAAAAACATAAAAAAATAAAAATTTTCTCATAATAATCAATGATAGCTAACAAAATTTACAATAAGAGAGTTTTCTTCATGGTAAAAATGTTTAAAAAGGTTTATTTTTAAGATATCACAATCTTGTTACCTTCTGTCAGCCTCTCAAATGGTAACCAAGAATGCTGATAAAGTTCTTTAAATATTTTTATTAGGATCATAAACATCTTGAAACAGAGTATTAAGCTGTCTTCTCCAAATTAGCTAAGATTTATTAAGCACTGATTATGTACCAAACACCATGTCAAGTATTTTATATATATCATTCAATTTATTCCTCATAGCAATTATATTAAGTAAACATGATGGCTCCATTTTATAGGGAGACTAATGGATAATTACTAAGTAAGTTGCCTAAATTTATATAGTTAGTAATTAGACACTAGATATTGGAATCCACATCTGACTCCAGAGTATGTACTTTTAACCAGTGCAATATATTGCTTCATAAATTTTGATGTTTACCCATGTTTTGGCCTCACATAAACATTAATGAAAGACAGCTGGGGAAGCATTTAATCCCTTAAGAGGTGTTTGGAGCTCCTGGAGAATTCTCAGTTATGGTAGACTGCATGTTCGTGGCTATGGCAAAGAGGAATGGGAATGAATGCAAAAGTATGCTATGTTAGAATTGAGTGAAATGCTTATAAAAGATGGTTTTCTGGGTATGAGGTTATGGCTGCTCTTGAAAGTAAAGATAAAACTGAAAAATTTAATCTTAAGAATAATAAAAAATTCAATGAATAGTTTCATAAAATAAGACAAGTAGTATATTTTGAAAATAAAAATGGTTTTTAAAAAAATTTGTACTTCTTGTTTTCTTAGCATCGGTTATCACCTGAATGAGTGTGATAAATGAGAGAAGAGAGCACATGGTGAGTGACATCACACACAACTATTGTGATGATCAATTCTGAAAGCTATAATTAATCTACTGCTATTTTGCATCATCAATGACAGATTTAACCAGGAGGAATATGCTAACTGATAGGCAATAATGAAATTAAAAAACAGTGCATTGTAGAATAATTACCGTTTATGCCTTAGGTGGCATAATGAGCCATTAATCTAAAAAACATTGTTATTACCTAAGAATTGCATGAACGTTTGTGCAAATGATTTTGATGATACCTAATTGGATTATGATATCAAATTTGTAAATAAACATATGGGAATTAGCTTTTTCATGTTCATAATTGACATGGGTAGAATATTTTCACAGTCAATTAAAAAAACATTGAAAATTCACTGTTCTTATTTTGTTCTCTGGAAAGTTTCTGTTTGTATAACATAAATCAACCATCAATATTGTGGAGAATATATTTAAATATATTTGCCTATTTAACAGGCATTTGGTAAAATATGCTTTCTATTTAATTATTTCCTGGTGTCTTGTATTTGTAATGAAAGTTACGTAGAAAGCTGGCTGTAATATTGAACTCATAGAGAAATTTCTGAAATTTTGCCAACTTAATTTGAATTCTGAGTATTTCAAAATGTCCCCTTATTTGATGATATCTAATTAAGGAGATATATTAAATTGCAGACATTAATGTAGTACTATCTGTTACTAACTCAACTTTTATGGTAGCTATCAGAAAGTTTTCTAACAGGGTTGCATATATAAATCACTGATAATGAGTTCTACTTTTTATCACTCTTAGCAAGTCTAAAGTTAAGAATTGCATTAGAAAATGCAACTTCTACACCAACTGTCCTTATGGCTATCCATAACATTTTAGACTTATGTAAAAGTTATCTAATAATCAGATGGAAATAATACTTGCATAAAAGATAGTGTGATGATATGAGTTTACTACAAAAAAAATGTATTCCTCACATTTTAGTTTGGTCTTATAAGTAAAATGTGAACACATTTACTATATAATTTCCATTCTTTCTAATATTCAAGTACATGAAATATGTGTAGAGGGAATGTGTAAGAGGTTATACATAAAGTAGGATAAATAAAAAACAAATACACCTATAGTACTATATATATTTACCTTAAAAGTGTAAGGTACTTACACCTAAGGACTTACAGTATCACATTGATTGATTTGCAAATATTGAACCATTCTTGCAACCCTGAAATAAAACTCTTGACTGTGGAGAATAATCCTTTTTATGTTTTGTTGAATTTAGTTTCCTAATATTTTATTGAGGATTTTTGCATTAATGTTCATCAGGGCGATTGGTCTACAGTTCTCTTTTTTTGTGCTGTCTGTCTGGTTTTGTTTAATGTATTTGGAAGCTTTCCCTTTTCTGGAAATAGTTTGAGAAGAATAGGTATTAACTCTGCTTTAAATGTTTGGTAAAATTCGCCTGTGAATCTGTCTGGTCCTAGACTTTTATTTGTCAGTAGTTATTTGATTAACTTTGCCATTCAATTTTGTTACTAGTAATTGGTCTGCTCAGATTCTCTATTTCTTCCTGATTCAGTTTTGGAAGACTGTACGATTCTAAGAATTCATCTGTTTCTTGTAGGTTGTCCAATTTGTTGACATAATTTTTCACAATATTCTCATAATCCTTTATATTTACGTGGTGTCATTTGTTACCCTTTCTCTCTTGTTTCTGATTTTATTTATTTGGGTAGTTTCCCTATTTTCTTCATGAGTCTAGCTAAGAGTTTACCAATTTTATCTTTTCAAAGAACCAGTTCTTCCGTTCTTTGATTTTTTCTTTTTCTAATTTATTTATTTACTTACTTACTTACTTATTTATTTATTTATTTATTATCTCCATGCCATTTATTTCTTTTCTGATCTTTATTATTTCCTTCCTTCCACTCACCCTGGGCTTTGTTTATATTCTTTTTCTAGCTCCTTTAGGTGTAAGATTCTATTGTTTATTTGAGCTTTATCTTGTTTCCTGAGGTAGACTTGTATTGTTATATATTTTCCTCTTACAATTGCCTTCACTACATCCCAAAGATTTTGGAATATTGCATTTTTATTTTCATTTGCCTCCATATATTTCTTGATTTCTTCCTTGATTTCTTAGTTGACCAATTGATTGGTTAGTAGTTTAGCCTCCATGTGTTTGCATTTGGGGATTTTTTTCTCATGACTGATTTCTAGTTTCATACCACTGTGGTTGGAAATGATGAATGATTTCTAAAAATAAAATTATTTCTGCTTAAATTTCAATAATTTGGACACTTATCTTAAATGAAGGCTATTAACATCTATAAAATCAATAAATATAGTGTCTCTTTATCCATGCAGTGATTAAAAACATGTATTTAGTTTTTTTAAGATTTTATTTATTTATTTGACAGAGAGAGACACAGCAAGAGAGGGAACACAAGCAGGGAGAGTGGGAGAGGGAGAAGCAGGCTTCCAGCTGAGCAGGGAGCCTGATGTGGGGCTTGATCCCAGGACCCTGGGATCATGACCTGAGCCGAAGGCAGATGCTTAACGACTGAGCCACCCAGGCACCCCATGTATTTAGTTTTTATTATTAATAGGCATTCTTATGTTTTAATAAGAATAAATAATAAAACTTATTTATAAATAATAAAAGTTCTTTACTAATCACATCCAAGTTCATGAAGTGAGGCAGAAAAATTAAAGAACAATTACTATATAGGTCTTTCAAAAAGGAAACCAAGAGTGATTTTGGATAATTCAAGAAGTGGTTCCAACTCAACCTGGTGAATTTGGTAAGGTCTCAAGAGTGAGACCTGAATTTCAATATCTTTTGCTTTAATAATTATATACATTCAGATAAATTACTTACTAAATATCTCTTGATTTCTATCTAAAGTGGAAATAATTATGATGATTACTTAATATAATTGCTACCAGAAATAATAAATAAATAAATAAATAAATAAATAAATAAATAAATAAAATGTGTAAAGTACCTGTCACGGTCCTAAGCACATAATCAGTGCTTAATAAATTTTATTTATTTCCTATTATTAGTCATTATCAATTTTATATCATCATCTCTTCTTCTCTCCTTTTTTCCCCTCCCTTCTAGAAAGAAGAGTCTGTTAATCTTACACACATAGACAGCACACAGAAAATCTTTCATACATCTGTTCCCCATCCTAAGTTTTGACTGCCCTATTCCTTAAACTAGTTTACTCTTTAGATTATTTTAACAAAGGCTTATTTAACAAAATTTTCACTTGTATAGCCTGGTATACTAGGGTTAGACATCAGAATAAAAACAGATGTTAGATCACTAAACCTAACTTTGGATGAAAGTAGACGACGTTAGAAAAGTTAACAGTAGGGCAATGGAATGCGAAGAACTGGAAGGATCCAGTTTTGAAATATTCAATGTAGAATGTCAAGAATTCTATAATCTTTTTTTTCCCCAGTAGTCTTTAGAAAATAAATCATTACTCAAGTCATTGCCTGAGCCAAAAGGGGTAATTCAAAAGAGATAAGTGAGAGCCTGCTTCCATCCAATATCACCTATTCCCTTCTCCTCCTATAAAGCAGTAACAGAGTACTGCAGTGCCAGTGTCAAGTGTAATGTAGGATTTTTGATAACAGAAATGCTCCTTGGACCCTTAAATATTCTCCTTTTCTTTCCTTTTTTTTTTTTTTAAAGATTTATTTATTTATTTATTTATTTATTTTTATTTATTTGAGAGAGAGAATAGAGGGAGGAGAGAAATCCTCAGGTAGACTCCCCACTGAGCACAGAGCCCATGGGGCTCGATCTCAGGACCCCAACCTCATGACCTGAGCTGAAATCAAGAGTTTGACACTCAATTGACTGAGACACCCAGGCATGTCTACGGTCCTTTTCTTAAAATGTATTTATGGGCACACAGCCTCTAGAGCTTCTATTTTTGAAAGCCAAAAGTCAAATGTTTTCTTCCAAATGTATCAAAAATTTCTAAGATATCAGATGCTTACTTTTTTTAAAATTTAGAATAATGTTAAAAATAAAAAAAATAGCATCAGAAGTATGGGGGAAAGGATTAACTAAATGGAAAATGTAAGAATAATCAATTAATGTTTTAAGACTTCAAAATTTTACCTTGGACAAATCCTGTTTATGTTTAGAAATCTTGCTGGGGTTTATGTGTCTACTGACAGCCAAAGGTAAAATATGCATAGAAAAATATTCCATGTCTTGATGAATGTGAATAAAATATTTAACAGGAACCTCAAAAGTGACTAAGTCACTTCATCCAAAGCTAGGGATTACATAGTATCCTTGATTAATTCAAAAAAGAAAAAGTGAGAGAGATCAGTAATTACATACTGAGTATAATCAATGAAGAAAACTATTCAGGCTAATTTAGTTCCCCAATTCTTTTTTCCCTTAACAATGTTAGTTTGTTTTTCTCTCTGGAAAGCAGGGACATATATATTTATCTAGATGAAAGCATCTATTTATCATTTTTTCTTTATCACTATATATGTAGCTCTTCTTAATCCACCTACAGAGACAACATCTAAATCCCTGAAATAATCTATTTTTAAATTCTTTGATCAAGTCAATAAAAAAAATCTTAGAGGACTGTAGATTCCATCAAATATTCCAAACACCATACCAAGTTATTCTAAGCTTTAATTTATACACTAGAAGGGTATGACTAGACAGATATTTATTTTGATTATTTAGCTGATTTATAATAACACCACAGATAAAATCATATCATCCATGGTAGTCACAGCATTTTCATCTGTGGCATTAAAAAACTACTTTATTTTAAATTAGTATTTATAACATTTAGAGAGAACAGCAAAAGGTAAATTGGAGAAATCACTGGGGGTGAGAAGGGGTATATACCACAGACAAATTGAGTATTAAAGAGCTGAGAAAATATCTGCTAAATTCTTGTAGGGGGCAAACCTGGAAAATTACAATCAGTAAAATGAGAGCCTATGATTTCTAAATTATGATGGTTTATTCTGGCAACTAGTAGGCTGTATGTTTCTTATCTAAAGTGTTAACATTAGTGTTAGTGACTTTTTTTTTTCCCCTGTATAATTATTTAACAACAAATATTCTTGGAAGAAAACCTTTTCCCTACTCCAATTCTGTTAACTCCGAATTTACTAGATCACTTAACTGTTTTTCACCTTTCTTTGCAGAGGCATAAATTAACAATTTTTCATTTGCAAGTAACTATATGTAAGGAAAGAGCAACTTGTAAAATATCTTTGCTACCATTTAGATACCAATGTAATTCAATAATATATCTATATAGAATGTAGAAAAGCAAACATTAAAGAAGGAAGCATTGCTAAAAATGTCAAGTATTCAGAAAAAATTCCAGATGAATCAATTGCATAATCCTCTCTGTAAGAGTCTGAATAATCAGTCACACTTATTTTCTTCAATATTGGCTAAACTCTAATGGAAACTT
Source organism: Phoca vitulina (assembly GCF_004348235.1). NCBI lineage: Eukaryota > Metazoa > Chordata > Mammalia > Carnivora > Phocidae > Phoca > Phoca vitulina. Next base: position 14,143,105 of record NW_022589737.1, read on the forward strand.
TATTACTGACTGCAAAAAAAGGGGTATATGTTGTGTACAATATTCCTTAAAAAATAAAGGAACTGTGCTTTATTATTTATCATTTGAAAATTGTTTCACTTATCTTTTAGATTCTGAAAACAAACAAAACAAAACATTTTAACAACATGTCTTAACATATAAAATATCTTTGTGTGGAAGGAAACTACTAAAAATAAATGCAAAACTAAATATTAACTATCATTTTCTTCATCTACTCTTCAAGGAATATGCTTTTAAACTCTAATTTTTCTCATAGTCAAGAAAGATATTTTTGGCTTTTGGGGAAGATGGTTGAGTAGGAAGATCCTAAACTCACATTGTCCCGTGGATACAACTTGATAACACCCTCATGAAGGTAAATAACCCAGAAAACGACTCAGTGACTGGAAGGGTAAAGACATGATACAGAGCTAAATGGACCAATGGGATAGTCCATGGGAGGGAGGGACACTGTAAGTGTGGAGAGGGGAGAAAAACAGACCCTCACACCAGGAAGCCCACACAGGGGAAATGAATCCCCATAACATTTTGCTTTTAAAACCAGAGGGGCTGAATTTTATAAGGTCTTACAGTCAGTGGGACTTAAAATCTGGAACTTTAAAAATCAGCAGACTCAGTTCTGTGAGACCCTGGAAGGCCAGAAGAAACTGAGCCCCCATACTTAAAGAGACAGGAAAATAGCCTCCCAGAGATACAGCATAGAAGCAGCAGTTTTAAAAATGTCTGGGGTATATGAGAAAGAGATTATTTACTAATCTCAGAACATGTGAAGGGGCAGTGATCCTCAGAAGACTTCTCCAGGAGCAAAAGAGTTTGTGGGTGTAATTTCCCTCCCATACCCCCCAGCATAAGTCCAGGGATAGCTGTGGGAACAAGCTCAGGGCCAACATTGGCTACCTAAATTTCTAACAGCACATCCTGCCCACACTTCTTCTATGGACATGACCCCTCCAGCCAGGTCTTGACTCCAAGTCCCCTCCCACCACAGACCATTACAAACATTGTTAACACTGGGCTTCCTGCCCATGCACACTCCTATAGATCCATCCCATAAAACCCAACCTGCCTTGGACCCAGAGACTGCAGGTCCCTCCCTCAGAGCACCAGAGCAAACCTTGCTAACACCACACATCTCACCCCATGCCCTTCTCTGGATCTGCCACCTCCAACACTGTCTGTTTAGGTCCCCAGCAGCTGTAGGTCCCCTCCCATTGTCAAGGACCGTGCTGGCACTGCTCAACCCAGACCTGTGTTCTCCTGCAAGTCAGGGTTACTGCACCTCTGGCAAATGACTGGTCTGACTCAACTGAAGCCCAAGGCAGCCCCATACTGGCCAACCAACACATAGGGACCAAACCCTGACCACAACAGGCAAAGAGAAACATTGTTGATCACTGGACTGAAGGCAAAGGTGGCTCAGGGGGAACAGCAGTGTGCACGCAACACATATAGGAGAAACCCCTGAAGCATCAGGTTCTGGTGAGCAGGTGACATGACACTGCAGGGCATTGCAGAATCTCTTCTTCATAAAGCACTACTTTCATGAGTGGGTGTTGTAAGCTGTCTTTCCTAACACAAAGAAGCAAACACAGAGAGTTAGAAAAAATGAGGACACAGAGGAATATTTCCCAATGAAAGGATGGACAAAATCACAGAAAGAGAGCTAAACAAAACAGAAATAGGTAATATACCTGATAGAGAATTTAAATTAATGGTCATAAAGATACTCACTGGACTTGAGACTGGAGGACCTCAGTGAGACCCTCAACAAAGAGATAGAAAACATAATAAATAATCAATCAGAAATGAAGAACTCAATAAATAAAATTAAAAATACATTAGATGAAATAAATATTAGACTGGAGGAAGTAGAAGAATGATCAGTGACCTGGAAGACAGAGTAATGGAGAGCTATCAAACTGAACAGGAGAGAGAAAAATAATAATAAAATATAAAAATAAACTTATGGAACTCAGTTACACAATTAACCATAATAACATTCACATTATAGGCATCCAAGAAAGAGAAGAGAAAGAAAAGGGGACAGAAAATGTATTTGAAAAAAATAGTAGCTGAAAACTTCCTGAATCTGGGGAAGGAAACAGACAACCAGACCCAATAAGCATAGAGATACCACAACAAAAGCAACACAAGGAGGTCCATCCCAAGATGCATAGTAATAAAAATGGCAAAAACTAGTGATAAAGAAGAAATTTTAAAAGAAGCAAGAGAAAAGAAAACTGTTACGTACAAAGGAAACCCCATTAGGCTGTCAGCTGATTTTTTAGGAGAAACTTTGTAGGCCTGAAGAGAGTGGCATGATATATTCAAAGTGATGAAAGGAAAAAACCCACAGCCAAAAATACTCAATCCAGCAAAGCTATCATTCAGAATAGAAGGAGAGATAAAGAGTTTCTCAAACAAGTAAAAGATGAAGTAATTCATCACCTCTAAACCAGCCCTACAAGAAAATTAAAGGAAACTCTTTGAGGGGAAAGGAAAGACCATAAGTAGGAGCAAGAAAGTAGGAAATACAAAAGCAGTAAAAATAAACATCAGTGAAAATAAGTATATCTATAAAAATACGTCAAGGGATTTGCAAAATAAAAGGATGTGAAGTATGACACTATATACATAAAACATGGTGGGGAGAGAAGTAAAGATTGGTTCCAAACTTAAGCAACTGTCAACTTAATATAGATAGCTATGTGCATAAGATGTTATGTACTAACCTAATGGCAACCACAAATCAAAAACCAGTAATAGATATACAAAAAATAAAGAAAAAGGAATTCAAGAATATCACAAAAGAAAGCCAGCAAACAATGAGAGAAGACAGCAAGAGAATAAAGGGACAGAGAAGAACTACAAAAGCAATCATAAACCAAGTAACAAAATGATAATAAGTATATACCTATCAATAATTATGTTGAATGCAAATGCACTAAATGCTCCAATGAAAAGATATGGAGTAGACAAAATGGGGGAAAAAAAAAAAAAAGGACTCATCTTTATCCTGCCTACAAGAGACTCATCTCAGAACCTAAGATACATGCAGATTGAAAGAGAAGGGGCAGAAAAAGATTTATAATGCAAATGTAAGTGAAAAGAAAGTCAGAGTAACAGTACTTATAATGGACAAATAGACTTTAAAACAAAGTAACAAGAAACAAAGAAGGTCACTATATAACCATAAAGGGAACAATCCAACAAGAATTGTAAATATTTATGCATCCAGCATAAGGGAGAACCCAAATATGTAAAAGCAGTTAATAACAAACATGAAGGAAGTAATTAAATAAGAATACAATAAGAGTAAGGGTCTTTAGGGGGGTGGAGAAAGATGGCAGAGGAGTAGGAGGCCTGAATTTCCTCTGGTCCCAGGAATTCAGCTGGATAGGGATCAAACCATTCTGAACACCTACGAACTCAACAGGAGATCGAAGAAAAGAATAGCAACAACTCTCTGAATAGAAAAGCGACCACTTTCTGGAAGGTAGGACGTGTGGAGAAGTGAATCGAGGCGATATTCGGGAAGATAGATGGCGGGGGAGGGGGAATCCGTTGACCACTTCTGGCAAGTGATAGAGCCGCAGAGCACAAAATCGGAACTTTTAGAAATCTGCTCCGTTGAGGGACGTTGCTCCAGTGGCTAAGGGGGGTGTGGAACCCTAGCTGGGACAGTGTGGTCTCAGGACCCTTGGGGTCACAGGAAGACCGGGGGGTGCCTGAATGTGGCAGAGCTCTCAAGTATCGAAGCAGGGAAGCAGGCTGCAGAGACAGAGCCAAGGAGTGGGCTCTTAGCTCAGGGTTGCCATAAACCGTGATCCGCAGCACAGTTGGGCCACTGCTCTTCCAGCAGGGACCCAACAAACAGCAGATCCAGGGAGACTCCCCTTCCTGCCCCAGGAAGAGGGTGCAGGAGCACACCACAAGGGATCTCCTGGATTTGGAGACTCCACATGGGGTTGTGTGCCAGAGATAAAAGTGCTCGGTCACAGGCCAGGTGAGCACAGAGTGCGGCCAGAGACCAGGGAGACAGGCGTGACTGGCTGCTTTGCTCTGGGGGCGCACTGAGGAGTGGGGCCCTGAGTTCTTGGTTCCTCCAGGGTGGAGATTGGGAGCCTGCCATATTCACTCTCGTCCTCCAAAGCTGTATGGAAAGCTTGCAGGGAACAAACCAGAGCAGATTGCATATCCCAGCCCCCAGCAAGGGTGGGGCAATTCCGCCTCCAGCAAAGACATTTGGGAACCACGGCAACAGGCCCCTCTGCCAGAAGATCAGCAAGAAGAGCCAGCCAAGAAAAAGTTTACCCATCAATGAGAACGGCAGAACTCCAGCACTAGGGGAATACTGCATATAGAATTCATGGCTTTTCCCCCATGATTCTTTAGTCTTTCAAAGTTATTTTTTTAACTGTCTTTTTTTTTGAATTTTTCTTTTTCCCTTTTTCAACCAACATCTTATCAATTCCTTTTTTTAAAAATATTTTTTATTTTTCATTTTTAGAGTCATATTTTATCCCTTCATAGTAGTTACCCTTATTTTTGGTATATATATATATATAAGTTCTTCTCTCTTTAAAATTTTGAGATACAGTTTCTTCTAACAGATCAAACGATACCTTAAATCTCCAGTGTGTGGCTTTGTTCTAGTCCCTGCCTGATCACATTCTCCCCCCTTTTTTTTTTTTTTAAATCCTCTTCTTTCTTTTTTCAACCAACTACTTATCTTATCAATTCCTTTCATAAAATCTTTTATAATTTTCATCTTTACAGTCATATTCCATCCCTTCATCATATTAACCCTTATTTTTGTACATATATAAGTTTTTCTTTCCTTAAAATTTTGGGAAGCACTTTCTTCCAACAGACCAAAATACACCCAAAATCTAGTGTGTGGCACTGATCTATGCACCAGACTGATCATATTTGATCATACTCTGTTTTTTGTTTTGTTTTTGTTTGTTTTTATCATTTTTTTTCCTTTTTTCTTTCTTTCCCTTTCTTTTCCCCCAGTTTCAGGTCTTTTCTGATTTGTTTAGTGTATATTTTCTGGGGACATTGTTACCCTCTTAGCATTTTGTTCTCTCTTTCATCTATTCTCCTCTGAGCAAAAAGACAAGATGGAAAAAAATCACCTCAACAAAAAGAATAAGAGGCAGTACCGACTGCCAGGGACCTAATTAATACGGACATTAGTATGATGTCAGAACTAGAGTTCAGAATGATGATTTTAAATATACTAGCTGGGCTTGAAAAAAGCATGGAAGTTATTAGAGAAACACTTTCTGGAGAAATAAAAGAACTAAATAATATATATAATAGTGGGGGACTTTCACACCCCCCTCACTAAAATGGACAGATCATCTAAGCAAAAGATCAACAAGGAAATAAAGACTTTAAATGACACACTGGATCAAATGGACTTCACAGACATATTCAGAACATTCCATCCCAAAGCAACAGAATACACATTCTTCTCTAGTGCCAATGGAACATTCTCCAGAATAGATCACATCCTAGGTCACAAATGAGGTCTCAACTGGTACCAAAAGACTGGGTTCATTCCCTGCATATTTTCGGACCACAATGCTTTGAAACTAGAACTCAATCACAAGAGGAAAGTCTGAAAGAACTCAAATACATGGAGGCTAAAGAGCATCCTACTAAAGAATGAATGGGTCCACCAGGAAATTAAAGAAGAATTAAAAAAATTCATGGAAACCAATGAAAACGAAAACACAACTGTTCAAAATCTTTGGGATGCAGCAAAGGCAGTCTTAAGAGGAAAGTGTACAGCAATACAAGCCTTTCTCAGGAAACAAGAAAGGTCTCAAATACACAACCTAACCCTACACCTAAAGGAGCTGGAGAGAGAACAGCAAATAAAGCCTAAACCCAGCAGGAGAAGAGAAATAATAAAGATCAGAGCAGAAATCAATGAAATAGAGACCAAAAGAACAGTAGAACAGATCAACGAGACTATGAGCTGATTCTTTGACAGAATTAACAAGATTGATAAACCCCTGGCTAGACTTATCAAAAAGAAAAGAGAAATGACCCAAATCAACAAAATCATGAATGAAAGAGGAGAGATCACAACCAACACCAAAGAAATACAAACGATTATAAGAACATATTATGAACAACTCTATGCCAGCAAATTAGATAACCTGGAAGAAATGGATGCATTCCTAGAGATGGATCAACTACCAAAACTGAACCAGGAAGAAGTAGAAAACGTGAACAGACCTATAATCACTAAGAAAATTGAAGCAGTATTCAAAAATCTCCCAAGAAACAAAAGCCCAGGGCCAGATCACTTCCCAGGGGAATTCTACCAAATATTTAAGGAAGAATTAATACGTATTCTTCTGAAACTGTTCCAAAAAATAGAAATGGAAGGAAAACTTCCAAACTCATTTTATGAGGCCACCATTACATTGATCCCCAAACCAAAGACCCATCAAAAAGGAGAATTACAGACGAATATCCTTGATGGACATGGACGCAAAAATTCTCACCAAAATACTAGCCAATAGGATCAAACAGTACATTAAAAGGATTATTCACCATGACCAAGTGGGATTTATCCCTGGACTGCAAGGTTGGTTCAACATCCGCAAGTCAATCAACATGATACAATACATTAACAAAAGAAAGAACAAGAATCATATGATCCTCTCAATAGATGCAGAAAAAGCATTTGACAAAGTCAGCATCCTTTATTGATCAAAACTCTTCAGAGTATAGGCATAGAGGGTACATACCTCAATATCATAAAAGCCATCAATGAAAAACCCACAGCGAATATCATTCTCAATGGGGAAAAACTGAGAGCTTTCCCACTAAGGTCAGGAGCACAACAGGGATGTCCACTATCACCACTGCTATTCAACATAGTACTAGAAGTCCTAGCCTCAGCAATCTGACAACAAAAAGAAATAAAAGGCATCCAAATCAGCAAAGAAGTAGTCAAACTCTCACTCTTTGCAGATGATATGATATTTTATGTGGAAAACCTAAGAGACTCCACCCCAAAACTGCTAAAACTCATACAGGAATTCAGTAAAGTGGCAGGATATAAAATCAGTGCACCGAAATCAGTGTCATTCCTATACACCAACTACAAGACAGAAGAAAGAGAAATTAAGGAGTCGATCCCATTTACAATTGCACCCAAAACCATAAGATACCTAGGAATAAATCTAACCAAAGAGGCAAAGGATCTTACTCAGAAAACTATAAAATACTCATGATAGAAATTGAGGAAGACACAAAGAAATGGAAAAACATTCCCTGCTCATGGATTGGAAGAACAAATATTGTGAAGATGTCAATGCTACCTAGAGCAATCTACACATTCAATGCAATCTCCGTCAAAATACCATCCACTTTTTTCAAACAAATGGAACAAATAATCCTAAAATTTGTGTGGAACCAGAAAAGACCCCGAATAGCCAGAGGAATATTGAAAAAGAAAATCAAAGTTGGTGGCATTACAATTCTGGACTTCAAGCTTTATTACAAAGCTGTAATCATCAAGACAGTCTGGTCCTGGCACAAAAACAGACACATAGATCAATGGAACAGAATAGAGAGCCCAGAAATGGACCCTCAACTCTAGGGTCAACTAATCTTTGACAAAGCAGGAAAGAATGTCCAATGGCAAAAGGAGAGTCTCTTCAACAAATGGTGTTGGGAAAATTGGACAGCCTCATGCAGAAGAATGAAACTGGACCATTTCCTTACACCACACACAAAAATAGACTCCAAATGGTTGAAAGACCTCAATGTGAGACAGGAGTCCATCAAAATCCTAAAGGAGAACACAGGCAGCAACCTCTTTGACCTCAGCCACAGCAACGTCTTCCTAGAAACATCACCAAAGGCAAGGGAAGCAAGGGCAAAAATGAACTATTGGGACTTCATCAAGATAAAAAGCTTTTGCACAGCAAAAGAAACAGTCAACAAAACCAAATGACAACCAACAGAATGGGAGAAGATATTTGCAAAGACATATCAGATAAAGGGCTAGTATCCAAAATCTATAAAGAACTTTTTAAACTCAACACCCAAAGAACAAATGATCCAATCAAGAAATGGGCAGAAGACATGAAGTGACATTTTTCCAAAGAAGACATCCAAATGGCCAACACACACACGAAAAAGTGCTCAACATTGCTCGGTATCAGGGAAATCCAAATCAAAACCTCAATGAGATACCACCTCACACCATTCAGAATGGCTAAAACTAACAAGTCAGGAAATGACAGATGTTGGCCAGGATGCGGAGAAAGGGGAACCCTCCTACACTGTTGGTGGGAATGCAAGCTGGTGCAGCCACTCTGGAAAACAGTATGGAGTTTCTTCAAAAAGTTGAAAATAGAGCTACCATATGATCCAGCAATTGCACTACTGGGTATTTACCCCAAAGATACAAATGTAGGGATCCGAAGGGGTACGTGCACCCCGATGTTTATAGCAGCAATGTCCACAATAGCCAAACTGTGGAAAGAGCCAAGATGTCTATTGAGAGAAGAATGGATAAAGAAGAAGTGGTATATATATACAATGGAATAATATGCAGCCATCAGAAGGAATGAAATCTTGCCATTTGCAATGACTTGGATGGAACAGGAGAGTGTTATGCTGAGCGAAATAAGTCAATCAGAGAAAGACATGTGTCATATGACCTCACTGATATGAGGAATTCTTAATCTTGGGAAACAAACTGAGGTTTGCTGGAGTGGTAGGAGGTGGGAGGGATGGGGCGGCTGGGTGATAGACATTGGGGAAGGTATGTGCTATGGTGAGTGCTGTGAATTGTGCAAGACTGTTGAATCACAGATTTGTACCTCTGAAACAAATAATACATTATATGTAAAAAAATTAAAAAAAAGAAGAAGATAGCAGGAGGGAAAAAATGAAGAGGGGGAAATCGGAGGAGGAGATTAACCATGAGAGATGATGGACTCTGAGAAACAAACTGAGGGTTCTAGAGGGGAGGTGGGTGGGAGGATGGGTTAGCCTGGTGATGGGTATTAAATAGGGCACATTCTGCATGGAGTACTGGGTGTTATACGCAAATAATGAATCATGGAACACTACATCAAAAACTAATGATGTAATGTATGGTGATTAACATAACATAATAATAATAAAAAAAAGAGTAAGGGTCTTTAACAGCCCACTTATGTAGGTCATCCAGAAAATCAACAAGGAATAAATGGCCGTGTATAACAGACTGGACCAGATGGATCTAACAGATATATTCATAACATTATATCCTAAAACAGTAGAATACACATTTTTCTCAAGTGCACATGCAACATTTTCCAGAATAGATCGCATATTAAGCCACAAAACAAGTCACAAAATTCAAAATGATTTAAGTCATACCAGGTATCTTTTCTGACCACCATGCTATGAAACTAGAAATCAATCACAAGAAAAAATTGGAAAGGATACAAACACGAGAAGGTTAAATAACATGCTACCAAACAATGAGTGGATCAACCAAGAAATCACAGAGGAAATAAAAAATTCATGGAGATAAATGAAAATGGAAACACAATGGTACAAAATCTTTGTGATGTAACAAAAGCTGTTCTAAGAGGGAAGTTTGGGGGCACCTGGGTAGCTCAGTTAGTAAAGCATCTGACTCTTCATTTTAGCTCAGGTCATGATCAGGTTCCTAGGATCCAGCCCTCCACTGGGCTCTCTGCTCAGCAGGAAGTCCCCCCCACCCCTCCCCCTGCTCATGCACACTCTCTCTCTATAATATAAATAAATAAATCTTTAAAAAAAAAAGAAGGGAATTATGCAGGCATACTTCAAGAAGCAAGAAAAATCACAAATAAACAACCTAACATTAAATCTAAAGGAGCTAGAAAAAGAAAGACACACAAAACAAAACTAACAGTAGGAAGGAAATAATAAAGATTAGAGCAGAAATAAACAAAACAGAAACTAAAAAAAAATGCTACTAGAACAGATCAGTAAAACCAGGAGCTTGTTCTTTGAGAAGATGGACAAAAATTATAAACCTTTAGAGAACCTCAACAAAAGAGAGAGAGAGAGGACTCAAATAAAATCAGGAATAGAAGAGGAAAAATAACAGATACAACAGAAATACAAAGATTGTAGAGGAATGTTATGAAAAATTATATGCTAACAAGGAGAAATGTATAAATTCCTAGAAACATATAACCTTATAAAAATGAATCAGAAAGAAATAGAAAATTTGAAGAGACCAATTACCAGCAATGAAATTGAATCAGTAATCAAAAAATTCCAACAAACAAAAGTCCAGGACCAGACAACTTCACAGGTAAATTCCACCAATCATTTAAAGAAGAGTTGATACCTATTCTTTTCAAACTATTACAGAAAAATAGAAGAGGAAGGAAAACTGAATTCATTATATGAGGCCAGCATTACCCTGACACCAAAACCAAATAAAGGAACTCCAAAAACAAGAGAACTACAGGCCAATATCTCTGATGAACACAGGTGCAAAAATCCTCAACAAAATACTAGCAAACCAAATCCAAAACCATACATTAAAAAAATCATTCACCATGATCCAGTCGGATTTATTCCTGGGATATAAGTGTGGCTCAATTAAAAAAAAAAAAAAGGCAGAAAACATGAACAGCCATTTCTCCAGAGAAGACATATAGATGGCTATTAGACACGTGAACAAATGCTCAACATGACTAATCATCAGAGAAACAATGAGATATCACCTCACAACTCTCAGAATGGCTAAAGTTCAAAACACAGGAAACAAGTGTTGGCAAGGATGCAGAGGAAAAGGAACCCTCATAAATTGTTGGTGGGAAAGCAAACTGGTGCAACCACTATGCAAAATAGTATGGAGATTCCTTTAAAAAATGAAATAAGACTACCATTTGATCCAGTAATTCCTCTACTGGGTATTTATGCAAAGAATATGAAAACACTAAATTGAAAATATATGTGCCCTGCTATGTTCATTGCAGCATTATTTACTATAGCCAAATTATGGAAGCAGCTCAATGCCCATCGATAGATGAATGGATAAAAACATGCTATATATAAACACACACACACAACAGAATATTACTCAGCCACAAAAAGAATAAAATCTTGACATTTGCAACAACATGAATAAAGCTAGCAAGTATAATGTTAAGTGAAATAAGTTAGTCAGAGAAAGACCATGTGATTTCACTCATGTGGAATTTAAGAAACAAAACAAAGAAAAAAAAAGAGACAAACCAAAAAACTGTCTCTTAAAAAGAACAAACTGATGGTTACCAGAGGTGAGGTGGACAGTGGGATGGGTGAACTAGGTGAAGGGTTTAAGAATACATTTATCATGATGAGCATAAGTAATATACATAATTGTTGACTCACTATATTGGATGCCTGAAATTAATATAACACTGTATGTTAACTATACTGGAATTAAAGTAAGAAAAAGAAAAATATTTTTGAGGGATTCAGAGGCAATACAAGCTCTAAAATTTTCAAATGCATTAACAAGGTCTGTCCATTTGTTATATGAGATGGTATAAATAAGCTTACATCAGGGGATATTTTTTTCCCAAATATTTCCCTAGTTAAACACTTAAAAGAGTTGCCAAGATTTTGACCATAACAAAATGTAAAAGTAATTGGTGTAGTGTTTCCAAAAATGTCCCTAAAGTGTTTTTTGGAATGGTAGCATTACAGCTACTTTTCAACTCTGAATTGGATAAGCTTATACAAATATTACCATAAGCTGCTCTTTTAATATAATTTTCTTGGAGTCACAGAGTTCTGTAATTTCTGGTCATGCACATTGTAAGCTTTTAATAACATCCTGATATTCCTTAGTGGTTTTGATTGTTAGTGGAACTATATACCAAGATCTATGGTCTAATCACATGCAATTTAAGTTACAGTGTAATTTTGCCATGACAATATATCAATACCCTGTAATTTTGATGTGTTGATTTATCTGGAATTTTTCATGAGAAGAAAATGTAGAAAAATAGGAGATGAACTAAACAGTGACAGTCTTGGTATTGCTGATCACATATATATAATTTTACTTTTAAAGAAGTGAATCCACTTGGAGATTGAGTGTCCAAGATTTAGTTTTTATGATGCCATTTAATATCATTAATTTGTATATGGAAATTATTATCTATAGATTTGAGCTAAAATATAAAAAAAGAAATAAGGTCCACTGTGACTCAAAGTCCTTTATTAACCACATAAAAAGATTATTAGTAATATATTAATAAATATGTATTAAATAAAAATAGCCATAAAGTTTATTCTTTTTACAATTGTAGGCTTTTATGCAAACAATATTTTTGAAATGACATTTATGCATCTTATTAAAACTCACTCATAAAACCTTATTTTTCCCAATTGACTTGAAGAACCCAACAACAGAAATTTTTGAATTTCAATTAACTGTTTCAAATTAATCTTGAACTTTATCAAATTAGAGATATTGGGAAAATACAAGATAGAAAAAAATGAATAGGAGAGAAAAACCTTAGTGCTTCAGATTTCTTCACGTACCAGAATTATTTCTCAACTTTTGTTCTCTGCAAATTTATTTCCAACTCACTAAAACAAGTTGAATCAACAAATTTTGCTCTGGGCATATTTTGGAAATTTTTTTTTAATGAACTTAAAATATGGTTAAGGAAAGATATCTTATATACTAAGTAAATATAAAGTGAAATGACATGTGCTAAAAAATTTTATATACAAATAAAATTCTATATACACAAATCTTGTGTGTGTGTGTGTGATATAGTTCAGAAGTTCAAATGAAGATAAGATCAAATCCATTTTAGTTATGTAAGCTTTAAGCTAGGTTGTGAAAATACCATCTAATTTAGTTATTTCTATCTCTACACTTTTCCCAATGTGGTTTTTAGTGCCTGTAGTGCCTTCCTTATTTTCTATCAAATAATGTCTCTGTTATCCTTCCCAGAAATATACAGTGTCACTTCTTTCATGAGATTTTTCTAGTCTATACATTTAACATTACCTGATCCTCAAGCCAGCTTACATCAATATCCGCCAATTTCAGGATTTAATGTATGTTCTAGTGGAAGGATTACTTTTATATTTGGTTTTGACTTAGTTGAAATGAACTTTTCTCTATTATTTAATTCATCAAACATTTTTATTGAGACTTTGTTTTGATTATAGCAATAAAATGTATGTTTTTATATAATTTTTATTGTGAATTAGCTGAAAAACATAGAGACATGTAGTTTATATATCATGCTAGATAATTTGCATAAAGAACATTTTTTCACTCTAAAATAGGATTAATAATTTCTACTTCATAAATGCAAGGATAAAAATGAAATTTTTAGCACTTTTAGCACAAGACTTGGATATAATAAATAACATTAAATTAAAAGATATTAACAAAATCCAGTTTTGTGTAAATAATTCAGTTGAGTTCTAAAGAAAAAAAAATTAGACAATATGAAAAAGCAAGTTTTAAAATACCATAAACCAAAACCAAATATTAACATAGGAAAAAGTCCTATTGTTTTCTTGCAACATGGTGATGGATAAATAAATTAAGACCACAATTTTATTCCAGTCTTATCTAGCAAAAATTAAAAGTGGGCATAGTATTTCTTGTTGTAAAATATGCAATGAAATGAGTACTTTTTATAAACACTGTTGCTGGAAAGACATACATAAATGACTTTCTGGAAGGGAAACGTGGTGGTAACTTTTTTCAGAAATTGAAGTGGGTATAATTTTGGCTCAGAAAAGCAAATCCACTCTTATGAACCTATTGTGCTAAATCACATACTCAAAGAAATAAGCACATGCCTTTTCACATCAACATTTTTGATAGTTAATTTTTCTCTTATCTTGGGGTCAATAGCAAGAAATAAATGAGTAAAATATGGTTCATTTAGAATATTCAGTCATTTGAAAAGAAAACAGGTTTTTACTAATAATATGTGATCTCCAACATATATGCTTATACAGATCCCTTTTAGACTCATAATTTACCACTTTTTCCTTTTATCATTTACTTTTTTAAATTTTGATACAGAATTCAACTTTTGTTGTGTACATTAAAAAAACATAGAACTAATATGATAACCAAAATTTCAGGATCCATAATTATTTCAAACACATTCATTGGTTAAATATTTGTGATTCTTTTTTTTTTTTTTTAGATTTATTTATTTATTTATTTATTTGAGAGAATGAGAATGAGAGAGAGAGAGAGCACATGAGAGGGGGAAGGGTCAGAGGGAGAAGCAGGCTCCTCGCGGAGCAGGAAGCCTGATGCGGGACTCGATTCCAGGACTCCAGGATCATGAACTGAGCCAAAGACAGTGGCTTAACCAACTGAGCCACCCAGGCGCCCCTGTGATTCTATTTTTAATACGTCCAAATGTATGCATTGCCAAACACTTCAAGATTTGATTTATTCAAAACAATCTCCATGAATTGAAATATGCATATATGCCATTACTGTGCATATATAGAAATATAAATATAGCTACTCTCTTGCTGATCACTTAAAATATATACCATAATATTTCAGATTCAGTCATTGAGCAACTGTAAGTATACTCTGTAGAAATACAGACATGGTTTTAAATATTAATTGCACTTTGCTTCTTTATCTAATGCATTGAATGAAACTTTCTTTTTCCCTAAGTTCTTACCTCAAGGCACATTCTGATGTATGAATGGATTATAGATAATAATATAGAGCAAGTATTTTTAAATATTTTAAAATTTGTATAGAAATAGATACAAATATTTTTTGTGGGTGTGCTAAAGAACAGTCCTATGTGTGTTTTTACCTGCCCTTGGAATTTTATATATTACTATCTATCACATATATAGATTATCAGTTTAGCTTAATGTAGAGTTAACACAAATTGATATATAAATATCAAAATATATATTTGAGGGGCGCCTGGGTGGCTCAGTTGTTAGGCGTCTGCCTTCAGCTCGGGTCATGATCCCAGGGTCCTGGGATCGAGCACCGCATCGGGCTCCCTGCTCAGCGGGAAGCCTGCTTCTCCCTCTCCCACTCCCCCTGCTTGTGTTCCCTCTCTCGCTGTGTCTCTCTCTGTCAAATAAATAAATAAAATCTTTAAAATATATATATATATATATATATATATTTGAAAACATGTTGGGTAGTAATATTTACAAAATACCATTTTTATTTACAAAGATTTTATATGGTACTGCTCTTATTGAAATCAGAAGTGCTTATACAATATGATTTGAGTGTTAAAAATTATTCACCTTTTATATAAATATACAATATTTATAGTAAGACAACTGACAAGTCTGTATTTTAGCAAGCAATAAATCAGACAGTTGCTCTATCAACAACTGGTCTGACAAAAGTCATTTGTACAAGATACATTTTTATGGATGACATGAGCATGAATGTGTTACCTTTGTATTAAAATCAGAGGATTTTCTTTCATTTTTATAATTCATTTTTACCTTTCACCTCCTTCTAAAATTCAGTTGACTAATGTTTTATCAGAGCATGTTAACAATTCTTGTTTGAAACCATTAGACTTCATGCTCAAAAGTACAATGGTTGATGAAATTTTTCCCACAATCTGGATTAAATGTTAACAGGTTTGCAGACTTTATTAAGATCTCTATTTAAACTATCCTCTTTCCCAGTCAAAAGAATTTTCTTATGTGACATTGAAACTTTTTCCATTGTAAAATCAGGCAAGAATAAAATCATGCAATATAAATGATCTCATACTTCAGAATTTTTGAAGTATAAGGGTTTTCTATTAATGAAAAAGAGAGAAAAACTCTTTTTACAATGACTGAAGTTCAGATTCCAAGATAAGAGTGTGAGCATATAACTCATAACACATAATATTAATTTCATGATAATATTCATTTGAAATTAACTTAATGTCAATATATACAATATTTTATCTTTTGAGCTATAAAGATTAAACCAAATAATTTGGAAAGATTTAAAATAGAGGAAAAATCTACTGCACATATATAATGTATTCAATGTTTTTATTAAAATATCATTAAATTTAGTTTTATGCATGTATATATATTCACATCTTTTTAAAAAATAGAAATCATCTTAGCATATGATAGCTCTTGGTGTTATATTTCATAGAATTTCTAAATGGTTCATTGATTTTCTTGAGTTAATTACAATGTTATTTGCCTATATTTCAATTATATCCCTATTTAATCATTGTCTGCTTATCTTTTGTATTGGAATTACAGAAACCATTTTAACATTATTGTTGTATGGTGAACATCAAAGCTTTATTTAATCATTCAGGTTTACTATCACTATTTCATCTGGATAAAATCTTTCAAATTGTAAACCTTTGAACTACTCAAGTACTTTATTCTTTTTTAAGATTTGATTTATTTATTTGAGCGAGAGAGATCACAGAGCGAGAGGGAGAAACAGACTCTCCTCCAAACTACTCAAGTACTTTAAAAAAAAAATCTGTTCTGCTAAAAAATAGTATGTGTAAAATGAGACAAAATTTCTTTGTGAAAATAGCAGAGTAGATGATTTTTGCAATAACTCTTCTGTTGTGGACAATGAAAATAATAGAAAAAAGCAAAAACAAATTTTTTTTTGGCATCAGATGTTTGTCAAATGAGTGAAAAATTGATTCATGAGAAACAAGGGGATACATTTAGAACAATAGCCAGCATCAGAGACTGCTTTAATAAACCTTTAAGGAGTTTTGTAATTCCTAAAACAGTAATACATAACATGAGAGGAAAACAGAATGCTTTGCAGATTCATGAGATAGAGTTCAGGGCCTACCGAAGTTGAGTGATCTTATGATCTTGTGGGAGCATAATGTAGGGATAAGAATAAAATCCAAATAAGCTAAGTCTGTCTGGGATAGACACATATATTCAAATATTTTTTTTTCTTAAGTGTATTTAAGGTGATTGGATACTTTAATTAAAAACAGGAGATATATCCATATTTTATATGGACCATCCAAAACTCAATAGAAATAACAAGTCAACTAAGAAGACAAGATAAAACTAAAAATTAGTAAGCAAAGAAACCACAGGAATGACCTATTATCAGATAATAATTTTAGAATAACTTTTCCATAACATAAGTAGAAAATTTTAATGTCCTCAAAACTATTAAAGAAAAATGAAAACTGTAAAAAAATAATAGAAATTCTAGAGTTAAAACATACAATGCAAAATAACTGAATTTAAGAATTTGATCACAGGTTTAACAGAAGATTAAGCAAACTGTAGAAAAAATTAAGAAAAAAAGATGTACTTGAAGAAATACTTAGAATAAGTTTCAGAGTAATAAAACGTTAGAAAATATAGAAAAAGTTCAAGATTGATATGGAATATAGCCACAAATTTATGTGTCATATGATTTCCAGAATGATAGGAGAAAAAATGGTGCTTCCAGGAAGAAATACACCCAAAATATGATGATATAGGGAAGATAGCCTGCTAATATCATATAAACTTGTATGAGGATTCAGTTGGAAAATGTTAATGACTTGTTAAAATATGTGTTGCCTACTATATGAGTATGAAGCCTATGTAGACCTCAGATATAGGGAGATTGGCATACATTTTCAAGCCAGTTCTCCAGGAAACCCATGAGAAACTTACAGAGAAGATAGGGGAAAAGGTAGAGCTTAACTACTTTCCCTTTGAAAGTGGGGTGTACATAGGGACTTGCTTCTAGTGAACAGAATATAGGATTGTAAGAATAATAATCTTAGAAATCTGGAGAAATCTGGCAGGTACTGCCATAACCAAATAATCAAAGTGAACATCATGATGAGTTATGTTTATACCATGTACCACTGATGGGCTGCCATGAGATCATATACTCTTTGATATTCTTCCAAAAATAAATATCCCTAACCATAGTATAATCATGAGAAAACATCAGAAAAATTCAGTTTTAGGACATTCTATGAAAGACTTCTCCATTACTCTTCAAAAATGTCAAAAAGGGAAATTTTTTTAGGAAAAATACCAATTTTTAGCAACAGAAGCCCAGTCTAATGGTTATCATGGGAGTGGAACATGATGTTGATTGTGAAGGAACATGACTAAACCATGTAGAGTGATACAAATGTTTTTTTCTTGATGGAAGTGGTTGTGGTGGGTGCATTGATCTATACCATATATATTTATAAAAATTCAGTAAGCTATGCAATTGAGATATGTTTACTTTATACACCTTACTGCATATTTTTACATGAGTTATTTTATACTTCAATAAAAATGTTATATATAAAAGTAAGAAAATATTAATAAAACGAATTACTCCTAAAAGATACACAGATACATCTGGATAAATGAGAAGACTTCTTCCTTTCTTGGAGAGGATGGTTTAGTGGTGTAAAATGTTAATTTCTTCCACATAAATATACAAATTTAGTGTAATTCACATACAAATACAAACAAGTTTTTCTCTCTCCTAGAAATGGCACGATAATTTTAGAGTTTGTATAAAAAACAAATATTTACACATAATAAAGGACATCTAATAAAAAGGCTAATGAGAGGCCAAATATTCCCTTCATATTAAAATATTTATAAGGCCTCGGGGCACCTGGGTGGCTCAGTGGTTAAGCGTCTGCCTTCGGCTCAGGTCATGGTCCCGGGGTCCTGGGATCGAGCCCCGCATCGGGCTCCCTGTTCAGCGGGAAGCCTGCTTCTCCCTCTCCCACTCCCCCTGCTTGTGTTCCCTCTCTCGCTGTGTCTCTGTCAAATAAATAAATAAAATCTTTTTAAAAAATAAATAAATAAATAAAATAAAATATTTATAAGGCCTCTATAATTAAAACAGTGTACTGGTACATAAATAGATCAAGGGAACAAAATATGAAGTCTAGAAATAGAAATAAGTACATCAGGAAATGCAGTATCTGTTAAAAAGTTTATGGAAAATATTAATATGCTAAGTTGGGATATTTTGATAGCCATTTGCAAATGACAACACTTGATTCATAACTCATATTGAACACCAAAAAATTTTAGTATTGGTAAAAGATTTAAATATTAAAAACATAAATATCTTCATTAAAAACATCAGTTAATTGACATATCTGAGTATAAGGAAAGGCTTCCAACTATGACTCAGCATTGAAATTTAAAAAATGAAAAATTGACAAATATAATTACAACTTAAAAAAATTTCATAATGAGAGAAAACCATAAACCATGTCAAAACTGAAATGTTCAATGAGCTGGGAAAAATATTTGTAATATTTATCACAAATTTTTTTAAAAGCCTATGTTCCATGTATATGTGTCTCTTACATATATGCATATATATGATTATATATTATATATACATGTACATACATATATATGATTATATACATTATATGCATATATATATGATTATTGTATATGTGTGTGTGTGCATGATTCTCAAAACTTGAGGAGAGCAAAGGACAAAAGAAATGAACAGCAGTTCATATCACAGTATACAAATGATTCCTACACCGATGAAAAATAAACTCCACATTATTCACAATAAGAGAAAAGCAAATTTAATTACATTGAGGTGCCACTTCTGAACTTTTTCTTTGGAAATTTTCGAACACTGGACACAGAACTATTTTAGTGAGACAGTAAAGGAAACTAGTATTCTCATACACTGTAAGTAACAGTGAATAATAGTAAAACACCTATGGAAAAAATGGCAATATTTAACTATGTATGCATTTATTAATGTGAATCTACTGGTTGTGATATAAAACTGTAGGTTTTCAAGATGTTACCATTGGGAGAAACTAAGTACAGGGTACCATTATCTCTCTGTAATATTTCTTACAGCTACATGTGAATATTCAATTTTCTCAAAGTAATAAGTTTAATTAAAACAAAACAAAACAAAACATTAGCTTAGACTAATGGCTACCTTTGAGGGAGGGAAAGATTTTAGTAAGGGGGGATAATGGATATTGTTGATTGATATTATTTGTTGGTAATTTTCTATTTCTTAACAACCTGAATTGTTGTTAAACAGGAGTATCATTTTGTGATATGTCATTAAGGTGAATAATTGTTAGATTTGGAAATCTCTGTATGAACATTATATTCCAATTTGTAATTTTTTTTAAAGTCAAGGTAGAAAAATTAATCTTAACTTGCTAGGCATTTTGGCTTATTGATAAAACTTTCATAACAAAGTAGGCATCATGAGTGGACTCTGTAGAAACACTGATATTTAGGGAGCAGGTAAGGAGTGACTTTCTCTTTTAAGCTTGTACACACAGAAAGAATTTTCTAAATTAGTTCTGGGGTTTCTTGAACTGGGTCTTTGATTAGATTTTAAAACACTAACCATTCTGTTTGTAGTTGTAAAGAGACCACTGATAGGCCATGGCATGATCTGACAATAAAAATCTGTAAAATTTCACCATTGGATACTTGCAATCAAACATTTATAAGAAGAAAAAAATCTTGGTGACCAATATTTTTAAATATATTTGTCAAGCTAATAAGTACAATGAAATTGTCTGGTTGTTCCTAATGTCACTGGACAAAATGGGGAAAGAAAAGGATGAGTTCCAGGATTTAAATTCCCAGCTAGAGAACCACATAAATGACCTGAAAGTTTCTACATCTGCCTTAAAAGAGACCTTCATCTCCAATAGACACAGGGCTGAGACTGACAAACTTCAAACTCAGAATCTTACCTGGCAAGTTGCTAAATTACCACACAAATTAAATTCCCAGGCTTTAAGGTAGCTACTGTTAAAAAGGAGACAATGATTGGGAAGGAATAAGATCCCCAGTGTTGGAATGGGATGTATGAAAGACATGATAGTACTGGAAAATTGAGCCCTTAAATTCTGATGAGACTTCCTTGCCAGTAGAAGCAGCTACTCTATCCTCAGTAGAAGCAAGCAACCCACTCCTCATACAAATCCCCTCTCCTCCCCCATCTGAGGGGATTAAACTGATATTACCTGAACAAACTCTAATGACTTTCCCTGGAGCAGTTGCTTTATATGACAATTCTGTTTCTCTTCAGGACCCATCCTACCACCCCTCTTTTTCTTCTAAACATGTAACTAGACTGAATTCCCATCAGGGCCCTAAAAGATGAGATACAAAATATGATCCATGAGGAGGTACACTACATTCCAAAATAAATAGTTGTTTTCTAATTTATATAGACAGAAATCTGGGGAATATTGTCACATGACCCACTGAACTCAGGACAGACTTCCTGAACTCAGAAACTCCTAGTAGCTTTTACCTAACTGTCAGTCTTACCTTTTAGAAACTAACAAACTGCTGGAACAGAAAAAGAAACATTTAAGATGAACCGGAAAGTGCCAGAAGTGCCAGTTAACTCAACATCATTGTAATGTTAAAAATCTCCCTCTGAATATTCATCCCAAACCCTGATAAAAGGAGCCTTCTTCCCCCTTTTTGGGGAGTCACAACATTGACCTTATTTGTACACATAAAGATGATCTTGTGATGCTAAATTCATCTGGTGTAGTCTTTGTCTATAACTCACCAAGGAGCAGACCCACCTTGGTTCAGTAACAATATGTGTGGGGATGGATATTAAGGGTATGAAAAAAATGGTAGAAGGAATATAAATTTGGATGATGCTGAATTTATTGATATGGGTTCACTGATCAGGGATTCTACATTTACTATTCTAATGCTCAGGGAGTTAGAAAGGGCTCTGTTTGGCTTGTTGGTTGGCTGAAACATGTACCAAAGAGTGGCTTATAGTGAGTTAGACCTGCCTTGTTTCACATGAAGAACAGGATTCAAAGTCTTAGGGGAGTTGGAATGTTAGAGTGGATTTGTCATTTAAAACCTACTCCCTCACACTGGAAGGAGCCAGAAGGCACATTTTTACTAAAACTGTAAGAAATAAATTTGTGAAGGGAGCCCCAGCATTCTTGAAATCCTCTGTGAACTCTTTTCTCTGTAGCCCAGGTCTTAGAGTGGAAACTGCAGTCACTGAATTGGGAAACCTAAATACAATGGGACCAATTATACCCTAGGGCTGCAGGGGCTATGTGGTGGCTCTCAACCACCAAAAGCAACATGGTTATGGTTATGATTACCCTGAAGGACAGTAGAATCATAGCAGCAATTAGAATAGCCTGACTTGCACAGACCTTTGGCATTGGCTAGTTGATTATGGCATTCCTAGAAATAAAATTGATAGGAAGCCTATCAAAACTTCTCTGCATAAGCAGAGAAGTTTTAGGTCAAGCAAACAAAAGTCTAAGTTGAATCATAAAATCAGAGTCTTGGTTCCTGACTCAATTCCCAGTTGTAAGCCAGTTTATAGACCCAGAACTCCTTGAATGAAAGCAGGCTAGGATAGCCTTGAGGAAGGACCCCAGTATAGTATAAAAATTTTATACTGTTAATCTTTATCCCAGCTATCTCCAAAGGGATCTTTGACTTATTACCAGAGTAACTGGTATTGGGACAGAGGAAATGATTAGACCTTTGGAGGACTATAGAATACTGGCTTTGAAATACTTCTAATTCCAGGAGAAACAAAATAACACTGTGGTCTACCAATAGCAGTAACAGCTTATGAAGATCAGGTGATCAATAAAGTTTTAGCTCAGACCTATTGCAGAGCAAGCCCAGTGAGTTCCCAGACGTATCCTGTGGTCTTTTCCCCAGTTAAGAATGTATAATTGGAACAGACCTATTGAATAGCTAGAGGAATCCCCACATTGGTTTCCTGACCTATAGAGTGAGAGCCATTATAAGAGAAGAGGCCAAGTGGAAGCCAATAGAACTGTCTCAGCCTAGGGAAATAGTAAACCAAAAGCAACACTGCATTCCTTGAGGGATTGCAGAGATTAGTGCCACCACGAAGGATTTAAAAGATGCAAGGGTGATTCTATCACATTCCTGTTCAACTGGCCTATTTGTCCTGTGTGGAAAACAGATGGATCTTGGATTATTACACTGGATCATTGGAAATTTTAACCAGGTGGTGACTCCAGGTGCAGTTGCTGTACCAGATGTATTTTCATTACTTGAGCAAATTAACACATCCTTTGGTAAATGCTATGCAGCTATTGTTCTTGCAAATGCTTTTTAATCTGTCCCTGTTAATAAAGACCACCAGAAGCAGTTTGCTTTCAGTTGGTAAAACCAGCAATACACCTTCATTGTCCTTCCTCAGGAGTATATCAACTCTCTGTCCCTATGTCATAAATTAGTTTGCAGGGATCTTGATTGCCTTTCCCTTCTACAAGTTATCACACTGATCTATTACATTGATGACATTAAGCTGACTGGACCTAGTAAGCAAGAAGTAGCAACTATTTAGACTTATCAACAAAACATTCACATGCAAAGAAATAAGAAATGAATCTAACAATAATTCAAGAGCCTTCTACCTTAGTGAAATTTCTAGGGGTTCAGCGATGTGGGTCAAGTTGGAATGGCCCTTCTTAGGTGAAGGATATGTTATTGCATCTGGCCCCTCCTATAACTACATTGTATATATTGGAGACCACATATTCCTCAGTGGAGTGTGTTATTCTGGCCCATTTACTGAGTGATCTAAAAATCTGATAGTTTTCAGGGATACTCAGAACAAGAGAAAGCTCTACAATATAGGTTCTGGTTGTCATGCAAGCTGCTCTGCTGTTCGGACTACATTATCCAAAAGATCCAGTGCTGTTTGAAGTGTGTCAGTGGCAGATAGGAATGTTGTTTGCAGGCTTTGACAGGCCCTTATAGGTGAATTTCAGTTCAAGCTCTTAGGATTTTGGTAGCAAAGTCCTCTGATCCTCTACAGAAGATCTCTCTTTTTGAGAAGCAGCTCTTGGCTTACTAGTAGAGACTGAATGCTTAACCATGGACTACCAAATTGCCTTGCAACTGGACCACCCATCATGAACTGGGTATTATCTGACACACTAAGTAAAGTTGAGTATGTACTTCACTATAAAATAGAGTGGTATCTATGAAATTGGACCTGAAAAGGCTCTGATGGCATAAGTAAGCTATATGAAAAGTTGCCCAAATGCCCAGGTCCTTTCTCATACCACACTTCCCCTATGGTCTTCTGTGGAGTTTCCCATAATCAGTTGACAGAGGAAGAGAAAACTCAAGTAAGTTGTTACATATTTAAGAACAAGTAAATAATTTATTAACTGTGTGACTTAAAGTATGTCATTCAAATCTTTCTTGTCTCTGTTTTCTCATCTATAAAGTGATAATTTTAATCATTTCTGTGTCAGAGGAAAATTGTGAGAAATAGATGATTAATAAAGCATATGTAAAGAAATTAGAACACAGTCTGAAATATTTTGTATAAGCATACTTATTATCAAATTAGATTTGATTAAAAATTAAACAATTTAATTAAAAATTAAACAATTAGATTTGATTAAAATTAGATTAGATTAAAAATTAGATTTCTATTTTTATCAGAAATTTAGATAGGATTAAAAGATATGTGGAATCTTTGTCATTTAAAGTCCCTTCCAACAGTGAAATCTATGATTCTAAAAATAAATGCTGAATTATTTTGCCAATAAATTTGCCTAAATCAAATTCAATTATTTGGATGAGTATATAGACTTTATAGAAGAATGGCTTCCTAAATATATTCTTTTTAGGATAGTAGACATTATTCTAAATTTATTTTTCCTGGCTTTGTAGGGTCTAAAAACAATTCTGCATATTCAGCCAAATTTGAGCTGACTTTTTAATATCCCTCATTATTTTATTTCAGCATGAATGGCCATTCATACATTTCTCTGTTACCAAATATAGTACTCATGGGTCATGAAGATATTAACAGCTCACACTTTTTCCAAACACTGAAGCATTTCAAGTGTAAATAAAATATACTGGTTAAAATGAAGACTCTGACACCACACCATATGCCACAGTGCTATTTTTATACTGTGATAACAAACTCTGAACCCTAAAAAAGAAAAAACAAAAAAACAAAAAAAAACCTGATCTTTCTCATTAATTTTTGCCAACTTCCTGAATAAGCCCTGCATATTTTTGCTTTGTCTTGCCTTTTCTCAGCTCATTACTTTATTCAACAAACATCGATTGAACAACTACTATATATCAGGAAATTTCCCATGCACTGTAAAAAACAAGCAAAAGACAAAAATTGTCTCAAGAGAATTTTATATATCTATGGGAGAAAGACATTGAAAAAAATGTTACACATACACACAGTGTTGGATAATGATAAGGATTTAGGAAAAAACAAAGCAGAGAAAAGGGATTTAAAGTCTGGAGAGAATGGACACTGACCTTTTATTTAAGTGATCAGGAAAGAACAAACTAGTCAGAGGGACTATGATATATTATACTTAGGTATAAACCCAACAAAGTTCGTACAAGATCTGTTGTTGAAAACTATAAAACTGTGATTAAAACAGTGATGAAAGAACAAAACAAAACAAAACTAAAACTGTACAGATATGCTGAATATATATATATATATTCCATTGTCTAAAATTCTTCGAGGCAATAGGAGCTAAATCATTGACCTAGTAATGTTTCCATTTACAATCCTGCATTGGCTAATACCATAGAGCTAGTGAGGACTGTTCGAGGACTGCTCTCAGACAAAACATGCAGTTAGCTTATTGCTAGACAACTGTATTAATCTGGTTTTGAGAACACTTTACAGTTTGTTATGATGCTACTATGCTGACACTGAGGAAAAAAATCCATCATTGATCTTCCACCATTTTTTAAGTTTTAATATTTTCCTGTGTTATAGTGAAAATGTTTAACATTGCCAAGTGGATTAACAACCATATAACTTTCTCCAAAACATGGGCAGGCTTGTAAGCATTCCTTTAAGTTTCTCTACCAGTATTTTCCACTCTTTTTTTTTTTTTTTTTCTGGGACCCTGAAGTTCAGCTGGCTTAAGGGTGGTAAGGATCTCAGTTTTTATCTGCTTATTTCCTGCAGATCTACATAATATTTTGAAGAAAAATAATTATTTAAAATATACTACATTAAGAAGAACAAAACTGAAATTCTAAACAGTGATCAAGATCTAAATATAAAGCTACCTTATTCAAGGGAGTGTAGTTGTAAGGACCTATAGATAAAGTAGAGTCCTGAAAACAAAAATTGCGCATTCATGTAATTATACCAATGTGATGTGGACTAGAGAAATAATGATTTTATACATTGTTCTGAGTCAACTTGTACTGTTTTTATGTTTAATTTATTTATAATCCTAATTAATCCATAATTTATTATTTCTTAGATTAAGCTTACAAATGTGTTAAAGGGAGTTTATACAAGTCCTTTCAGTAGCATTAATATGTAATCATATCTAAATCTTCATTTAGCCACAAAACTAAATATAAATAAAGTGGTATAACTATACATGGATTGATTCAGTTAGCATGTACTGAACTCTTACCTTGAGCAATAGTCAATCTAGAAAAACAATGCATAGTACTGACTCCCTGCCCTCACTGTGTACTGGGGTATTGATACACATCACTGAAAAATTCATTGCCCTAAAATTTATAGAGAGCAGAGAAAAGAATGGTATTTACTAAGTTCTCAGCATTTCAATTTATGGTATATCATTAATTTCAAAAGTTACATTTAGAAACGTCTTTGATCTTGGCTGTAGCAACTTCTTACTAGACACATCACCACAGGCAAATGAAACAAAAGCAAAAGTGAACTATGGGGACTTTATCAAGATATAAAATTTCTGCACAGCAAAAGGAAACAATCAACAAAACTAAAAGGCAGCCTACAGAATGGGAGAAGATATTTGCAAAGACATATCTGATGAAGGGTTAGTATCCAAAGTCTACAAAGAACTTATCAAACTCAACAGCCAAAAAAACCAAATAACCCAGTTAAGAAATGGGCAGAAGACGTGAATAGACACTATTCCAAAAAAAGACATCTGGATGGCTCACAGACATGTGAAAATATGCTCAACATCACTTATCATCCAGGAAATACAAATCAAAACTATGATAAGATACCACCTCACACTTGTCAGTATGGCTAAAATTAAGAACACAAGAAACAACAGGTGTCGGTGAGGATGCAGAGAAAGGGGAACACTCTTACACTCTTGGTGGGAATGAAAACTGGTGCAGCCACTCTGGAAAACAGTATGGAGGTTCCTCAAAAAGTTAAAAATAGAACTACCCTATGGATCCAGCAATTGCACTACTAGGTATTTACCCAAAGGATACAAAAATACAGTTTTGAAGGGATATATGCACCCTGATGTTTATAGCCACATTATCAGCAATTGCATGTATACATACACATACATACATACACAATGGAATATTACTCAGCCATCAAAAAAAATTAAATCTTGCCATTTGCAACACTATAGAGAGAGCTAGAGTGTATTATTCTACATGCTAAGTGAAATAAGTCAGTCAGAGAAAGACAAATACTATATGACCTCACACATATATGGAATATAAAAAAGAAAACATATGAACATATAGGAAGGAGGAAAAGAAAAAAAAGAGAGAGAAACAAGCCATAAGAGATTCTTAACTATATAGAGAACAGACTGAGGGTTGATGAGGGACGTGGGTGGGGGATGTGCTAGATAGGTAATGGGTATTATGGAGGGCACTTGTTATGATGAGCACTGGATGTTGTATGTAAGTGATGAATCACTGAATTCTACTCCAGAAAGCAATATTGCACTGTGTGTTAACTACCTAAAATTTAAATTAAAAAAATAATAATAAAAAAAATTACAAAAGATCTTAAGATGTCTTGAAACAATGATATTTTTGGCAACTTCATTACAATAATACCATGTAGAAATATACCTAGCCATGAGTACAAAGCAAGTTTTGCTTAGGAATGGTTTGCCTTTGAGTTTGGAAGCTGTCAGCATTAATTCTTTATATGTAGCAACACAAGATTCACTGTGCTGCCCCTGCTGTAAAAACACCTCTTGCTGCAATCCTACTCCTTTCTTCTATTCATTTTTGAGCTGAGTGATCGTCTCATAAATGACACTAGATAAAGTAAGGTATCTAATTTATACTGTTTTTTATTTAAACTACTGAATTTAATCCCCTATATTTCTCAAAGGAAAAAATGAGAGGGTAGCTGTCATATAGCATTCTTTGGTTGAAATAGTTAGATTGTTAATTACTCTTATGTTTTTCTTTGTTCTTAAATAAATTCTGTTAGATGTGCACTGAAATATGTTTCCAGTGACACATACAGATTGATTTATTCCTTGGTGATAGAAAGTTTACTTTGAAGAATTCTGAAAATAAATGTGATTGCTTTGAAATCTTGAGGAAATGGACAGTATTTGAGGATCAGATCCCTTCTAAAATCTTTTCCATTTTATTTGCATAATTTCAACTTTTCATATAAAAAATAATCAAAATTAATCTTTATTTCAGGTTCTTTGTAAATCAAATGTGGATATCACCTAGAGTAAAATTTTCTACACTTTGATTTCTCAGTTCAGTTCCTAATACCAACTATATATGCAGCCATTGTCAGATCACCATACACTATGTTTTCTACTCTTACTGACTCCAATAACTTTCATTCAGTGTTAATTTACAGACCTTAAGAGATAGTACAACAGTTGTGACAGAATGTATTTAATGGCTCTTGTAATTTTTTTCTAAGCACATTTATATGCAGAAAATTAAAATTAGTTTAACGAATCTTGCCTGTAAGTGCAAAAAGTATTTTTTAATAGGGCTCTGATAGGAGTGTGTGTGTATTTGTGTGTAATCAATAAAGCAGGCACCATTTTATTTGAACTTAACAACAAATGATTTTAGTAATAGTTTAGGAAAAATTAATATACTTTTCAAAATTTTATTAAATGATTGTGAACCTCAAAGGAAAAGTTTGAGGAAGATGAGCAATAAAATAAACACATTGTGTATTAATGAATATACGCGTTAGGAAAGTATAATTTAGTAGAGAATAGTAGAGGAAAAAACAAGAGAAGAAACTCTAAAAGAATATCAAAAAGGGCTTGTCAATTTAATTTTCATGAAATTAAAAACAACAACAACATCAACAACTCCAACATATTGAACCACTGCTCTGATTAAGCATCTGAAACAAAGTGGTTTGAACATCTAGTACATGATGTTTGGAAAGCCTGCGGTGGCCTGCAGCTACAACTTTCATTTCTAAAGAAATTGTCAGCAGGGAAGGGAAACCAGTTAAGATAAAGTAAGAAATGAAAGAACCTTGACTCAGGTCTCTAAGCAATACATTTTAGACATTGGGGGAAAATGCTGCATACATCTATCTTTAGAAAGAGACCCAGGAGTCTAGCTTATTAAAGAGATAGACATTTTTTTTTTGAAATTTCTCCAATATTTGGATGAGATTGCCCTAATATCCAACTATTTTTGATGATTCCACATCTACAATTTTAAATCTTAGTTTTCATATCTGTAAAATTGACTCACTAATTTAACACATCTTATAGTGTTTTGAGAATTATGTAAGACGATGCATGTAAAAGGCTTAGCACAGGGTCTGACAAGTAACAAACAATAAATGGTAGGAATGTAGTCATAACATGCTAAAAAGAATTTACTATCTATTTAGTAGTCGTGGTAGTAGTAGCAGTGGTAATATAGTATTAGTACTATAAATAATATGAACTCTGAATGCAGTATCTCATTTGTTATACACAACAAATATATAGGATGCATGTCTTTATTTTACAAATATAGAAAAACATATTAATCCAAACCTGGCTCAATCTAGAATTCCTAAATTAACTCATCTTGCCTGATATGTAGTAGAGAGTGCTCTGAATAACAGATAAGAATATTACAAGTATTAGATAGCCATATCCACTCCTCACTTTAAAAATGTGTGAGGTTTTTGTTTTTTTTTTTTAATTTTTAGCCATTTATGTTCAGAAGTAATTTTTTAGAACAAATTCAAACATCACATGAGCTCTTTTACATAAAAGCTTTAGAGCCTCTCCCAATCCTGATATTAAATAAGTATACAGTTTGTGGTCCACAGAATTTTCCTGTGTGGATATAAACCTCTGGAAGATATTAACCAAGGAGATGGTCCAGGCACAATATGCTGTTACACAGACTTTGTTTAGTGCTGAAGATGGACCAGGCAGGAAAAGAAAACAAAACAAATTAATTTCTTGTTTGTATGTGCCAGACACTAAGCTGGGTTTAGTATTAATTCACAAGATCTCTCAGTAATTTCAAGAAGCAGTTTTCATGAATCTCATTTTACTAAAAAGAGAACCAACTCAGGGAGGTAAGTAAAATTCCCAAAGACATAGAATTTCTGCCAAGGAATTTCATGATCTATTTTCAAATTATCTCCAAAGAGTAGGCACTCACCTTTTTAGTGATGTATGCTTTATAAAAAAATCAAAGAATATTGAACTTGAATTTTATTTTGTATAATGGCAACATGTCTACCATAACTCAATTATCAAATTCATAATTCTCAATGGTATTTAAGACTTAAAAAGTGAGATACTTTCCATTTTTCTGTGAAATATTTTAAGTTATACCCAGCAGACTTTTTATGGGTTTCCTCATTTTAACATGCTTGGCAGAAAGCTGGTAAAATATATGTTAACATACCACAAACAAAATTACATCCTCAAAGCTCTATCAATAATTGTATCCAAGCATTTGGGATAGCTTCAAAAATAATTTGTTAACACAGAAACTGAAATTTTTATGTATGTGTCATTATTGCTTGCATAAAAGATGCCACAGCTAATGGCAAGTTAGAAAGCCAGAGCTAGAAAATATTTACTTAATTGCATAATTTACCATATTTTTATATTAAGTATAACTTGACATATGTGATATTGCATTAATGTAATGATTTACATTTACAAAGTAACTTTTAAAAGTAAATGTATTTTATGCTCCCTGTAGTGAAATGTAGATAGCATTTTTCTTTTGAACTAAAAGTCAAAAGTAAAGAAAATTAAAAGAATCCATTGTCTATATCTCAAAGACATGCAGAATATTTGTGTTGCTTTTCATTGCTCTATTTTTACTTATCCTATATTCTCAGTATGGTTAGAATAATTGTTACTATTTAAGTAGCCATCAGAAATTTCCCTAGGAAAAACTGATTAAAGTGAAGCCAGAATAAAAAAAAAATCAGATACTCAAATCTTTATGAACTACGCTCATTATGTATCATAGTTAAGTACCAGTTCAAAGGCCTTTGGGGTTTATAATCATTATTATTCGTCTTTTAGACATGCTATTTTATCTATACTGATTACAAAGTAGAAACTATTTGATTTAATATTTCATACAGAGGACAAATTAGTATGTCCCTTAAAGTGGGGTTAATGTTAGTAGATGGACCAAATACAGTCCATCTCTTCCTCTCCTTTCTGTTACTTAAACATATGATGGCCCATTGTTTCTGGAGGTTAGAGAGTTTCCTATAAATCTAGAAACAAAAATTACATTTCCATAATAATTACTAGCAGTCTTTCAGTCTCTTCCCTTTTAAGAATTAATCTGTCTGCAGGATATATTTTGTTTCATTTAGATATAATAGTGAATTAGATTATTTTCATCTCAGATACTTTATTTGAAATAGTGAAATAATAATTGGGAGCTTCTTTAATTCCAGTAGACTTCTAAATAGATTTTTAAAGATATTGACATATTTTGATTTATTGCCAATCCTAGTCTTTTATTGGTACCCTTTCAGTCAGATATATTTCCAATTGAGAAGTTTTCAGATTTTGCAAGTGTAATAGTTTGTATGATGATGCATACCATTTTCAGCATGGGCTTCAAGAGCAGTTCCTAACTAAGCATATTTCATTTCTCAATAAAATGTTAATTAAAATATTAATTATAGATGAAATGTAAATAGGGTTATATCATTTCAAATTATTTTCCACAAAATGAGTTCCAGCAAGTCAGATTTTGCAGTTAAAGGCTATTTTAAAAAAATTTCTACTTTATAAAAGAGAATTTTAGATATTGAAGAAAACAGATTTTAAAATTTGTATAAATATTTCTTTTCTTTTAAATTTTTATTGTTATGTTAATCACCATACATCATTAGTTTTTATTGTAGTGTTCCATGATTCATTGTTTGTGCATAACACCCAGTGCTCCATGCAGAACGTGCCCTCTTTAATACCCATCACCAGGCTAAGCCCATCCTGCCACCTCCCTCCCCTCTAGAACCCTCAGTTTGTTTTTCAGAGTCCATTGTCTCTCATGGTCCATCTCCTCCTCCAATTTACCCCTTCATTCTTCCCCTCCTGCTATCTTCTTTTTTTTTCCTTAACATATATTGCATTATTTGTTTCAGAGGTACAGATCTGTGATTCAACAGTCTTGCACAATTCACAGCACTCATCATAGCACATACCCACCCCAATGTCTATCACCCAGCAACCCCATCCCTCCCACCACGCCCCCACTCCAGCAACCCTCAGTTTGTTTCCTGAGATTAAGAATTCCTCATATCAGTGAGATCATATGATACTTGTCTTTCTCTGATTGACTCGTTTTGCTTAGCATAACACCCTCGAGTTACATCCATGTCGTTGCAAATGGCAAGATCTCATTCCTTTTGATGGCTGCATAATATTCCATTGTATATATATACCACCTTTTCTTTATCCATTCATCTGTCAATGGACATCTTGGCTCTTTCCACAGTTTGGCTATTGTGGACATTGCTGCTATAAACATCAGGGTGCATGTACCCCTTCAGATCCCTACATTTGTATCTTTGGGGTAAATACCCAGTAGTGCAATTGCTGGATCGTATGGTAGCTCTATTTTCAACTTTTTGAGGAACCTCCATACTGTTTTCCAGAGTGGTTGCACCAGCTTGCATTCCCATCAACACTGTAGGAGGGTTCCCCTTTCTCCGCATCCCCGCCAACATCTGTCATTTCCTGACTTGTTAATTTTAGACATTCTGACTGGTGTGAGGTGGTATCTCATTGAGGTTTTGATTTGGATTTCCCTGATGCCGAGCGATGTTGAGCATTTTTTCATGTGTCTTTGGCCATTTGGATATCTTCATTGGAAAAATGTCTGTTCATGTCTTCTTCCCATTTCTTGATTGGATTCTTTGTTGTTTGGGTGTTGAGTTTGATAAGTTCTTTATAGATTTTGGATACTAGCCCTTTATCTGATATGTCATTTGCAAATATCTTCTCCCATTCTGTCAGTTGTCATTTGGTTTTGTTGACTGTTTCTTTTGCTGTGTAAAAGCTTTTTATCTTGATGAGGTCCCAATAGTTCATTTTTGCCCTTGCTTCCCTTGCCTTTGGCGATGTTTCTAGGAAGAAGTCGCTGTGGCTGAGGTTGAAGAGGTCGCTGCCTGTGTTCTCCTTTAGGATTTTGATGGACTCCTGGCTCACAGTGAATGTTACTGTATATTGTCTGTGTTCCTTTCTGGTCTGTGTTGCTTTTAGGCTCTCTCTTTGCTTAGAGGACCCATTACAATATTTCTTGTAGGGAGGGTTTCGTGTTTGCAAATTCCTTTAGTTACTGTTTGTCATGGAAGCTTTTCATCTCTCCTTCTATTTTCAATGACAGCCTAGCTGGATATAGTATTCTTGGCTGCATATTTTTCTCATTTAGTGTTCTGAATATATCATGCCAGTCCTTTCTGGCTGGCCAGGTCTCTGTGGATAGGTCTGTTGCCAATCTAATGTTTCTACCATTGTAGGTTACAGATCTCTTCTCCTGAGCTGTTTTCAGGATTTTCTCTTTGTCTCTGAGACTTGAAAGTTTTACTATTAGATGTCAGGGTGTTGACCTATTTTGATTTTGAGAGGGGTTCTCTGTGCCTCCTGGATTTTGATGCCAGTTTTCTTCCCCAAATTAGGAAAGTTCTCTGCTATAATTTGTTCCAGTATACCTTCTGCCCCTCTCTCTCTTTCTTCTTCTTCTGGGATCCCAATTATTCTAATGTTGTTTCGTGTTATGGTATCACTTATCTCTTGAATTCTGCCCTCATGATCCAGTAGTTGTTTATCTCTCTTTTTCTCAGCTTCTTTATTTTCCATCATTTGGTCTTCTATCTCACTGATTCTTTCTTCTGCCTCATTTATCCTAGCAGTTAGCACCCCCATGTTTGATTGCACCTCGTTAATAGCCTTTTTGATTTTGACTTGGTTAGATTTCGGTTCTTTTATTTCTCCAGAAAGGGTTTCTCTAATAACTTCCATGCTTTTTTCAAGCCCAGCTATTATCTTTAAAATCATGATTCTGAACTCTAGGTCCGACATTGTACTAATGTCCATATTGAGTATGTCCCTGGCAGTCGGTACTACCTCTTGTTCTTTTTGTTGAGGTGATTTTTTCTGTCTTGTCATTTTGTTCAGAGGAGAATAGATGAATGAGAGAACAAAATGCTAACAGGGTAACAACGTCCCCAGATAATATACTCTAAACAAATCAGAAAAGACCTGAAGCCAGGGGAAAAGAAAGGGAAAGAAAGAAAAAAGAAAAAGAAAAAAGATAAAGATAAAAACAAAGAAAAACAGAACAAAACAAAACAAAAAAACAGAATATGATCAAATATGATCAGGCTGGTGCATAGATCAGTGCCACACACTAGATTTTGGGTGTATGGCACTGATCTATGCACCAGTAAGAGAACAACTTATATATATATGCCAAAAATAAGGGTAACTACTATGAAGGGATAGAACATGACTCTAAAAATGAAAAATAAAAATGTTTTTTAAAAAAGGGATTGATAAGATGTTGGTTGAAAAAGGGAAAAAGAAAAATTCAAAAAAAAAAAGACAGTTAAAAAAAAATTAACTTGAAAGACTAAAGAATCATGGTAAAAAAGCCATGGATTCTATGTGCAGTATTCCCCTAGCGCTGGAGTCCTGCCATTCTCATTGATGGATAAACTTGGTCTTGGCTGGTTGTTCTCACTGATCTTCTGGGGGAGGGGCCTCTTGCCGTGGTTCTCAAATCTTTGCCGGAGGCAGAATTGCCCTGCACTTGCTGGGGTCCGGGCTAAGCAATCTGCTCTGGTTTGCTCTCAGGAGCTTTCGTTCCCTGCAAACTTTCCGCACAGCTTTGGAGGATGAGAGTGAAATGGCAGCTTCCTGATCTCCGCCCTGGAGGAGCTGAGAACTTGGGGCCCCACTCCTCAGTAAGCCCCCAGGGAAAATCAGTCAGTCACTCCCGTCTCCCAGGTCTCTGGCTGCACTCTGTGCTCACCCAGCCTGTGACCAAGGATTTCTATCTCTGGCGCACAACCCCTTGTGGAGTCTCCAAACCCAGCGGATCCCTGTGGTGCGCTCCTGTGCAGTTCCTCCCAGGGGAGGAAGGGGAATCTCCCCGGATCTGCCACTTGTTGGGTCCCTGCTGGAGGAGCAGTGGCCTGACTGTGCTGCAGATCACTGTTTATGGCAACCCCGAGCTGAGAGCCCGCAGCTCGGCTCCCTCTCTGCAGGCGGCTACCCCGCTCCGATACCTGGGAGCTCTGCCGCACTCAGGCATCCCCGTTCTTTCTGTGACCGCAAGGGTCCTGAGACCACACCGTCCCAGCGAGTGTTCCACCACCCTGCTTAGCCACTGGAGCGATGTCCCTCAGTGGAGCCGACTTCTAAAAGTTCTGATTTTGTGCTCCGTGGCTCTATCACTTGCCTGAAGTGGCCAACGGAGGCCCCCTCCCCCGTCGTCTATCTTCCCTAATATCACCTCGGATTCACTTCTCCGTACGTCCTACCTTCCAGAAAGTGGTCGCTTTTCTGTTCAGAGAGTTGTTGCTATTCTTTTCTTCGATCTCCTGTTGAGTTTGTAGGTGTTCAGAATGGTTTGATCGCTATCCAGCTGAATTCCTGAGACCAGAGGAAATCCAGGTCTCCTACTCCTCCGCCATCTTGCTTCACCCCCTCACCATGTAAATATTTCATATCTTGTCACAAGGTCTAAAACTTAATTGCTTTTTTAGTGCAAATAACAGCATCTAAACAACTAAATTACCAGTCAATCCTTCAATCCCCCACCACACACACACAGCCACCCCCTGTATCTAGGATTTCCAATGTGCAATTTCTCTGCAATATAAGGAAAATGCTGATTCATTACCAAAAGAAAAAAAAAAAGAAACACGTTTTCCAAGAATTCCTCTTAGATCTACATTTCATCCAGATCTTTTAATTGAATATATGCCTCTGTCATAAAATAATTGAGTGTTGTCTTGTTACTGTTTTGGTGAATTCAAAGTATATTTTTATATTCACTGTATTATTCATTTTCCTTTTTGCCCTATTTGGCAGGTAATACAAATTATGGGTCTTAATCCTAGAAATTCTTTAACCTCCCCAAGCCTATTCAGTCAGTACATGGCAGAGACAGATTTAGAAGTATGATAGAATTAAATGTCTTATTGAGTCTTATGCTTCAGACAAATAGTACTAAGATAGAGGGAGCAAGGTAATATGAATTAAAACCAAAAATAAAAAAAAAGAAAAGGAGGCTGTGGAGTCATTATCTGAAGCTGAATTTAGATCTATCTCTCTGAAACTGTGTAACATTGGACAAATTATGCATGCTCACTTAATCTTACTCTACTTCTTCCTTTTACTCTTTGAACATTTTAACCACAGCCTATTTTAAAATCTCTTTCATATGCTTTTATTATCTGTGGCTCCTTACCTTTTAATTTTCTCATTTCTTTTAACTTTTGAATTCATTTCATATCTGTGGGTTTCCTAATGTGCTTTGTCATTTTATCTGTGAGATCACTTTTAATGCAAGTTCCTCTCTGATGAAGAAATCAGCCCCTCTATTAGACATCACTGCAACTCAGTAGTTAGAAAAAGAAATGATCGGCTCTTAATGTTTCATGGGACAAAGTTGAAATCTTTACATTATGCCATTCAAATTCCTTTCAAGTGGGTTTTACACTTTTGCTCCGTTAGGCTACAAAGCTTACCCTCTCCTTACTTGGTGACAGTCCCTAAATCTTCTTCACATTACTAAAGTTCCATAATATTCTTTCTTCTTTGCTAACCCCTAGGCAATTTTAAGAGACATTTGAGGTTGTACCTATATATAAAAGAAAAGCTCCAAATATACTATTTATTTATGTGAAATGTGAAAGGGAAATTTTCTGTTACTGTCTTGTAAACATGTTTATCCTTTTCTTATGCAATGCATTTTTAAAGTAAATAGTAAAGCATATATTAAATTTGGTACCTGTGGGTTTTTTCTACAATACTTTCATGGAAATCAACTATATGACATGTAAAGTAAAAGTTTTAGTATGCAGAAGTTGCATATTTTGTATTTATTTTGCTAGAGCCTAAGAGTTTCATAAGTTCCAGATCTCTGCCTCTCTTTCATTTTGCTTTTTTGTGTTTTAATTTTGAGTCAGAATTTCTGTGGTGGCAAGTGATAATCAGGGTCCAAAACTTATTCAAGGAGCAACATTGTGTTGTTGTTGTTGTTGTTTTTAACTTTCTTTCCTTCTTTTCTTCCTCTTTTTTTTTCTTTCTTCTTTCCTCTTTATTCTTTTCTTTTTTCTTTTCTTTCTTCTTTCTTTCTTTCTTTCTTTCTTTCTTTCTTTCTTTCTTGCTTGCTTGCTTTCTTTCTTTCTTTCTTTCTTTTTTCTTTTCTTCCCCTTCCTTACTTCCCTACTTCCTTCCTTCCTCTCTCTCTCTCTTTCTTTCCTCTTTACTTTGAAACAAAATCCAGTTTACAAAAATTTTTGCAAAGCAGCCCAAAGAACACTTTTTTCCTCATAATTTCAGAGAAAGTTGCCAACATGGTACTACATCAATTTCAATTATGTTTTAGTGTGTATTTCCCATGCACAAGGAAAGTGTACTACATGATTACAATTTAACCATCAAAACTGCCAAAAATAATATTGATACAATAAAGCCAAGAAAATTTCACAAAATTCCCCATTAATATCTTTATAACAAAAATGTTCAGGCCAGAATCATTTTTGTACTTAGTTTTCATGTCTTTAAGTCCTCTTCAATTTGGAATAGTTGCTCAGGTTTCCCCCCCCACACACAATTTTGACCTTTTTAATCATTATTGGCCATTTGTAGAATATCTCTCAGTTTAGGCCTGTCTGATATCCCTTCACAATTAGATAAAGATTATGCACCTTTGGTAGTAACATTACAAAATGATGTTGTATTTTTCTCATTGCATCCTATAAAGTAGCATGGGATTGTAGATTTGTTTTTAATCCTATTATTGGTGTTAATTGTGATGATTTGCTTGACTAATTTGTTCACATAGTTCAAATAAAAAAATATATTACAGGAAAAAATTTGTGCAGCAAATATCATCCTTTGCTTACTCAACAGGCTTTGTTTCCAATCACCTTTTTCCTATATATAATACCCCTCCACCAACCGGATCCTTCAGTTAATCCGGGGAAAGATTTGTGATGGATCTTACCCATTTTGGTAATACATCTAGGCATGAATATGTAATTTGATTCTGGCCAATGAGAAGTCAGAAAAGTCTTCTTGGCAGGTATTTTGGGAAAGTTTTTTGTTTTTGTTTTTCCCTGACAAATGAAAGAAAAGGAACACAGCATGTTAATCCCCCCTCCCCCTGCCTTTTGTTTTCTTTATGCTTGAAATGTCTATCTATTTTGATTAGAGGTGCAATAGACATCTTGAAAACTTAACCAAGGAAGCAATTTAGGATTGTGGAGCAGAAAGACTGAAGGAGCTTGAGACCTCTCTGAAATCATTAAGCTATCATAACTACCTTTGGCAGCTCTAAACTTGTTTTTACATGAGACAAACACTCTAAAACCATTCACAAGTAATTATTGAAAATTTTAAAATAAGTTAATCCACTTAAGTTGAATTTTCACAGTATTTGACCAATGCTACATAATCAATATATATTAACTGTTTTGTTATTGTTATTCTAGTCTATGAGTTATCATAACAGAATAAATAGTTTAAAAGACTAACATGGCATAGAAAAATCAGAGATGAAATGAAATGCATGAAAATATACCCTTAAGGATCCTACATTTTAATGAATATTGATTGGAACACTAAGACAATCATGGATGTTTTCCTTTCTATCACCTATACTTCAGTTTGAGGCCACAATTTCTATTGGTATTGTTGTCGGTTCATAGGTCCCTGAACATTTTGTCTAAAGCCTTTTCTCATAGAAACATGATTTTGTTCAACTATACAACAGGATAAAAATTCCTGTCTTTATACTTCCTGAATTTGCTGTAGAGTGGGTTGTTAATATTTCAATATACATATCATATTTGCTTTAATTTTTAAAATTTTACACTTGAACTGAACACACCAAAGAAATTAATAGTACTCCCAAAACTCCTTTAGTGGGGGTTTCCCAGGGAACTCACCAATATCATCTGGACTTCTAACAGAATAAATTAGTTTTAACTATTTTTCCACTAGATATAAACAGAATTACACAGTTTGTATTTGTTTATCTCTGACTTCTCTCAATATCCTGTTTACGAAATTTATGCATATTGTTGCATGTAGTTGCTAATTCATTCTCATTACTGTATATAACACATTTTATAAATGTATTCAAAATGTATCCATTCTACTCTTGATGGATATTTAAGTAGTTTCCACTTTTTAGATATTGCAATAGTGTCATTATAAACATCCTAGTACATCTCTTCTGGTGAACATATGTATATATGAATATTCAATACATATTCATATACATATACATGGAATTGCTAGATAATACATTTATATATGTTACAGTTTAGTAGATACTGCCAAGGACTTTCCTAAGTGGTTGTCAAATTATTCTCCCATAAACTGTAAATGAGGGTTTTAGGGTCTCAGCATTCTGGCCAACATTTGATGTTTACAGCCTCTACCCCACCTCCCCACCGCCATTACCGTTTGCTGTGTTGTATGATGTTGTGGTTTTACTATGCATTTCCCTAATGATAAAATATTAAAAGGTTACAAAAAGTGACTTATGCAATTATATAGTGAATGTATGTCAAATATTTTATTTTTATAGTTAATTAATGAGGTAAGCAATAGGGTGTTGAAACCAGTTCAAAGTTCATTTGAGCTGCTGGGGAGTCATGGAAATCTAATAAAAGAATGTTAAGATAAAATTGAATTTTTTTAGATACAAAACTGATTCGTGTCATTTAGGGCAATATACTATAATCTTTGGACTTATTTTTTTCCATGACAGAAATTTTTTGTATCTTTCCTTGAAAATAATTACAAAATAAATCCACCCTTACAAAATGTGAAATAACCCAATCAGCAGAAAATCAATTATTAAAGGTGCAAGACGAGAAATGTCCTATGGGAAGAGCTAGCAATCTTTTTGCCTTTTTCCAAACTTCAGGTAACATTTCTGACAGTCTCTCACTGCCCCCTCTTTTTTCTTTCTTTCTTTCATTCTTTCTTTCTTTCTTTCTTTCTTTCTTTCTTTCTTTCTTTCTTTCTTTCTTTCTCTTTCTTCTTTCTTTCTTTCTTTCTTTCTTTCTTTCTTTCTTTTTCTTTTTCTTTCTTTCTTTCTTTCTTTCTTTCTTTTCTTTCTTTCTTTCTCTTTCTTTTCAAGAATTCCTTCCCATTAAGTAGAAAGGGGGAAAAAAAAAAAGAGACCTAATGGTTTCATTGTTGTTATAGGAATCTACTTCAAGGTCAAATTCTGTGAAAAGTCTTTATTTGACTATAGAATATACAGAGTTTATGGAATGTATATAGGGTTTATGCTAATAAACCAAGTTTCTGAGAGACTATAAAAAGAGCTATCAGGAAGTAGAATAAGTCATAAAATATGCTTTCAGGGTATACAAGTACTAAGTTTAAAATGTTCCAGCTTGCTAAGAGAATGGACTTTAAATTAACACTAAAACTTTATGAAAATTGATGAATATGTTTTATTTAAATTGTATGTTACTATTAGGGTACACGGCATAATTTCAAGGGACAGTTCATGACCATTCTAAAATGTCTGAGTGGTTACAATGTTAAAAGTCATATTTTATTATATTGTGATTTTAGGTGTGATGACTTTTATCAGATCCTTTTTTTATGGGTATGTTAAATTTTCTCTATAATTCAAATGAGAATTAATTTATTTATAAAAGAGAGAAGAGAAGGAAGAGGAAAATCATTACTGTCAAAGTCCTTGGATTAGTGCAAATTTAATTTGGTCCCATTCCTCTGTCAGCTGGGGGAAACTCAAGGACCAGATTCTCACTTTATGTAGATTTTTTTTTCTCTTTTGAGTGAGTATTATCTGTATGACTTTTTTTTTTTTTTAAAAGAGAGAGGGCACGCACAAGTTGGGATGGGGGAGGGGAGGGGCAGAGGGTAAGGGAGAGAGGAAATTTTAAGCAGACTCCATCCTCAGCATGGAGCTTGGCTGGGCTCCATCTCATGACCCTGAAATCATGACCTGAGCCAAAACGAAGAGTGGGATGCTTAACCAACTGAGCTATCCAGGCACCCTATGACTTTTTAATTAGCTTTTAATCTGAGATTTTTCTTTCTCTTAATATATTAAATGTTGTCAACTTTGGTAAGGAGTGCCATCACCGTATGTTTTAGTCATATATTCATGTTTTCATGCTTCCATATTCTTCATTCATATATTTATTATTTATTCAACAAATATTTATTAGGGCCAGGCACTCAGATAGGGTCAGCAGGAAGGAATCATAGGGTTATTAAAAGAACATGAAGTCAATATATTTATAGTTAGAATACAAGAAAATATCTCAATTTTTTGTGGACATTTGATTCACGTTATCCAAATGCAGCAGCTCTATTTTGGGCCTGTGACATCCTACGTGGATATCTTTCATAAATATGAAATTATGCAAATGTTGGTCCTGGGACCAAAAGGGAAGTTGTTGATCCATCTTTTTTCCACAGAAGAATTTTCCCCAATTTTTTTTAAATTACAACATTGTTCACTTTCATTAACCGTGAGATTTCTCTATTACACAC
Source organism: Phoca vitulina (assembly GCF_004348235.1). NCBI lineage: Eukaryota > Metazoa > Chordata > Mammalia > Carnivora > Phocidae > Phoca > Phoca vitulina. Next base: position 14,185,134 of record NW_022589737.1, read on the forward strand.
ATTATTAATATTTTTTCATTGTATTCTTCAAAGTCCTTAATATAGTCACTTATTTTGTTAGTTCACCACGGAGAGCATATTTGTGAATATTCTTTTCATGCATCTATTATCATATTCCCTGCTAAAAGAATGGCACAACATCCTAGTTACCCATATGCTAGAGATTTGCAGAGTTTTATGAGTAAACTGTGTCCATAATTTTACTCCAGCTAATTTTTTTCAGGCAGAAGAAGCAGTCATACTTAAAACTGGAATTCTGGAGTGACAATAACATTAATAGGGCTTGAGTTAGTATTAAGTATTGGCCTTAGCCTGATAATTCCTCTGGATTTCGTTACTTGGGTTCCTTAATAACACATTTAAGTTTAGATCTTCTCCAGTCACTGGCAACAATTCTATATTTAAGAACAGATACGTAAGGAACTCAAGGTCAGGATTTTATAACCTTAGCATCAACTCATTCTTGGCATTACTTTGTCTTAGTACATTGATTTTAGTAATTAAGCTCTTGCTTTGACCTCTTTTAATCAAGCCACTTCTTACATCCATCTCTAAGAGTTGAATCCCTATTTTTCATTTATAAATGAATCTATTCTTTGTTTTCTTGCACATTATACTAGTTCTTTCTAGTTTAAGTTGCTATTTTGTTTTTTTATTTGTTTATGATGTTATTTATTTATTTTTTTCATCATGGTAAGTGATTTCCTTAATCCCCATCTTCTTTACCCATTCATCTATCAATGGACACTTGGGAAGCTTCCATAGTTTGGCTATTATAGATAAGGCTGCTGTAAACATAGGGATGCCTGTATCCCTTTGAATTAGTGTTTTGGATTTTTGGATAAATACCCAGTATCATGATTACTGGATCATAGGGTAGTTCTCTTTTGAGAAACTTCCATATTGTTTTCTAGAGTGGCTATACCAGTTTGCATTCCCCCCAACAGTGCATGAGAGTTCCTTTTTCTCCACATCCTCACCAACACTTGTTCTTTCTTGAGTTTTTTGTTTTTTTTTTTATCCATTCTGACAAGTGTGAGGTGATACCTCATTGTAATTTTGGTTTGTATTTCCCTGATGATGAAGAATGTTGAGCATCTTTTAATGTGTCTGTTGGCCTCTGTATGTCTTCTTTGGAAAAATGTCTGTTCAAGTCTTCTGCCCATTTTTTAATTGAATTATTCATTTTTGGGGTGTTTTGTAAGTTATTTATATATTTTGGATACTAACCCTTTATTGGATATGTCATTTGCCAATATCTTCTCCCATCCAGTAGGTTGCCTTTTAGTTTTCTTATTTCCTTCCCTGTGCAGAAAATTTTTATGTTGATATAGTCCCAATAGTTTATTTTTGCTTTCATTTCCCTTGCCTCAGGAGACATATCACTGCCATTTTGATGATAATCTCCAAAGATTAATCTTAATTATATTAAGACTCATCTCGGGGCACCTGGGTGGCTCAGTCATTAAGCATCTACCTTTGGTTCAGGTCATGATCCCAGGGTCCTGGGATTGAGCCCTGCATCAGGCTCCCTGTTTGGCCGAGAGCCTGCTTTCCCTCTCCTGCTCCCCTGCTTGTGTTCCCTCTGTCTCTCTTTCTCTGTTAAATAAATAAATAAAATCCTAAAAAAAATAAAGACTCATCTCATAATTTTTGGTTAGATTATTACATATATGGGTCCAACAAAAGTGTTAATTAATTATATAAGCTTCTTTGATCATGCAATGTTGAGCCAGAGAATTAACTTTCATCTGCAATTTTCATAAAGAATCTGGAATGCACTTCTAAAAGCCTATGTTATTTGTTCTTGTATGTTAAAGCTACAAAAACCACATATAAAACACTCTCTACCTGTTCTTAGCCACAGTCCCTTTAAGTTTGGGTAAATTGCACTCTTTTTAAGGCCCTCAAAATTTGCTAAGGTTAATGTACTCCCTAATTGCTTGTGAAAGTGAGGTCCTGAATGTCAGGTACCAATAAAACAATAAAAACATTGCCAACAATATTCCGAATAAATAAGAAGAATTGCATTTTTCTCATTAGTTAATTTAGTTTCATACAATTAATTCTTGCTTCTCTGGATCTTGAGTTGGTAGTCTCTCGGCTTCTGAACTAAAAATCCTAAAATCTTAAAAAAGACCACTTGCACAGTCAAAAGTTGTATAAGCAACATTAGGTAGGAAGCCTGTACCAAAGTCTATATTCTCTGAAGTAATAAGAGTATTTCAAAGAACCTGATGCAGTTCTTCCCACAGAGCTCTGGACTGTGAAGACAGCATTTGAACTGTAGCAGGGAATTTACAGGGAATAGATAAGGAAACAGAAATCTGTTTGAGAGTTAAGACCAAATGGCTGTGGTTAATTTATTTCAATAACTATATAAAAATGGAAAAACATAAAATTATCTTTGAATCACTATTCCATAAGGATGTGACCCATGTTTCCCCGATGATAAGAACATAGTATGTACAGGGAAGGCATTGGAGATATACAGTGTCCTCTCAAGAAGCATACAATTTCTGAATATTTATATTAATAACATTTAACCTTACAAGCTCAACTTAGTAAAGGTTGATTGTGTCTTTTGATTTTACATTTCTTCTCATGCAGCTCTTCCAATAGTGATGAAATAATATATGTCCAGTACATATGAAACATTGCTATCATCTTATTTTATGCACTGAAGAAAAATCTTTGTGATTTCTAGAACTTTGGGGAAATCTCAAAGGTAGTTCTTCATACAATTTTTTTTTCCTATATATAGTATCAGATATTGTAAAAACAGATAACAAGAGGTTTGAGAGGAGGTATCATCTTGTCTAAAAGTCACGAGTGCATAGGAAACAACTTGATTACAAAATGACAATTCATTTAAAATAAAAAGAAAGATAGCACAAATGTTAAAAAACTTAGTTCTTTGATAAGCAAGGACATTTTGTTCACTGTTTTTTGCTTTTGTAAATAATTAAGGGACTGGTAAAGTCAACACAAGCAGATAAAATTATTCTTCGGGTGAGATATAGAATCTTTATCTGAACAGATTACATATAAGTGTTACATAAAGTGTTACCTTTTACTTCCCCCTAATTAAGAGTTTTGGAACCAGTAGAGTTTTTTAACAAAAGAAAGCTAACTTCTCATTTTTCACTAATATACTATTTGATACAAAAGTTGTCATGAGGTCTTTTTCTCTTGAATTTTTCATAAATAAGCTTAGCAAAAATAGTGAACTTTGCCAAAAAGTTAACACAATTAATAATAACATCTTTGCAGATTCAGATATTATGAAACAAGCAAAAAAATAAAATAAAATAAAATAAAATAAAATAATAAAGTGAAAGAATTCACTCCCTTGAATGTTCAACAACTTTCTGCCATCCCTCAAAATTTTATCTTTTATTATCTTTTCAAATTCAGGAACAAAATGATACTTTATAACAAAGTAGGTTTTCTTTTTTCTTCAAAAAAAATTCACCCCATTACCTTGCATACATGGTGATATTTTTCCACTGGTAGTGCTTCTAGATAGGCTCAACCACCATATCCATTATAACTTTTAAACAAGAAAATAACCTTATTTCACAGAGAAAACAGACATTGCACACATATTAGCAAACTAGCAAAATTTATGAAAAACCATAACACAATTTATCATAGCTATACCATCCTTGTACATTTTGTAACTGAAAAAATAAACATGCCCATTCCTATAACCCAGTAAAATAGTCATGATATAGCATATATATAGGCATATATATAATATATGCATAATGCTTATTTATCAGCCCCCTGTATTACTTAGAAATTATGTAATTACTTAAGAATTATTCATTAATTATCCCAGTTTAATACTCATTTAAGATTTCAAATGTCCAAAAGACCTTAGAAATTATTTTCAAGTTATTATAGTAAAAATATAATTGCTATTATTAAAAATCCATACGAATATTATTCAATTTGGTTGAACAAAAATTTATATTTTTCATAATTCTAATGATTATACAGGAGTATAGGTCAATATTTTAATCATGAAATTAGTTTAAGAAGCTTAGAAATTTAAGATTAATGAGCTTATTATGAGTAAACAACCCAAAATATAACTAAAAAACAAAATGTATCACATTCTATATTGATAAATCTGAGAAAAGATATCAAAGAAAAGTTCTTAAAAAATTTCCTAAACCAAAAGTATTAAACCACCTTAATTATATGAACTTGATGTAAAAAAAATTATATTAACTTGATTAAAAAATATTTCAGTAAAAAATGATTTTTCTTTCAAGTCTAGCAAATTTAAATATTAAAGGCTTATTTTTCTTATTTTCTGTTGATTTGGAAAATGTTGAATTTATATACACATTTATTTCTATAAACCTGTAGGAATATATATATATAAAAATATATATTATAAAAATTTAATTTATAAATACCTTCCATAAATAGAAAAAGCCTTCACACTGAGGTAAAATATTTTCTGAGTTATGGACAAAGAGAGGAACAGAGATGCAGAATGCTTGTAGTTTCAGTTCTACAACCTCAGTCACATGTCAAAAGTATAAACAGAAACACAAAAACTCAAAGTTCCAGATATCAAAGAACTATTCTCCTAATTGGGCACAAAATATTTTCTTGATTCTGTTTACTGATCAGAAAGGAAACAAACAAGAGTAAAAGCTGGGTTTTCTGTTATCTCTTATGTGGTAGGGTAGATATATCCATCATTCACCTGATGGAATTCTCCAAATTATCAGTCTAAAAACAAAATTCTGAATTATGCCACCATTAGAAAAAGACTTATTGGCCATGAAAAAATTGTCAGTAAAAAATGAAACAAAATTAGTAGGAGTAGGAAGGGAAGAGAGAAACAAAGAGTTAGGAAATGAAAATTATGTTGCTTCTTAGATTTTCCTTGGAAGCCAAGAAAAAAAAGATATGCATGGACTTAAGGGGCTTGTGAGGTACTCTATGCATGCAATAAAAATTGCTTGACTCCATCAGATAAGTCCACTAGGACAATTCAGTGGGACACCTAAAACTGCAAATATAAAATAAATATGTAACAAAAGTTTTATTTAAACAATTTAATTTAATAAAGGAATGGATAAGGTGAAAAACCAGTTCAAAGTGCATTGAAAGAACTGGATATTTATAAATAATTTAATAAATGCATATGCCTGGTTGATATAAACTTGTTCATGTCCAACAGGACAATAAACAATTATCTTTTGGATTATCTTTCCTAATGGCAGAAAATATTTGAATTTTTTCCAGTTAAAAATTTCTAAGTTAGCTTCTGATCCTATACATGTAAAATAGCTTATTCAATAGTAAATCCATTAACATCTGATAATTTCTGGTTTATTTGCAAGTTTCAGATAATGTTTAGACAATCTTTTTATTAAATTTTTGACTGTTTATCTTCCATGAAAAAGTATGCAATTTTTTTGTCCATGATATTTCTGTTGCATTCCCTATATTTTTAATATTAATTTTCAAAATAAATATATGTACAATGTATATATGCATTCTTTTTTATTTGTTTTCATTCTTGTTTGTTTTTTCATCAGTGTCATAATACTTAGCATAATGGTCATTTTCCCAAGGTTTCTTTTTAGTTTCTTGTTGTATGTATAGATTAACAACAAGGTGCTAGGCTGATTTATAAAAGACTAAATAAAATACAAAGGTAATATTTCTTATTCCAGCTAATCCAACAAACCAGTGTTAACACAAGAGTTCAGACTTGTATTTCATATATCTGAATCTTGTTTTAATACTCCAACAGTATCTTAAATAGCTTTATTCTGAATTTTTACAATGTTAATTATACAGAAAGGAAAACTATAAATTTTATAAGCTATTGTAATTTTGAATTCAATTCACATCAAGAACTGAGAAATAAAAAGTCCCAAGTCATGTTTATATGTCAGAACTTCATATAATTCTACATTTTAAAATTCAGTTTTTGTCTTACTGAATATGGGAATATATTTAATGTCCTTTCTTCATAGCAATAGCCAGGAAGAGATGTAGGGGAGATTATAAAAAAAATGAATTTTAAAATGTCACATTTTTAAGGAGACTAAAAATAATTCGGCCAAGGGAAATTATGCAGGTGTCATTTCAAATACGTATTTAGTGTTAAGTATTACTAACAATGCCAAAAATATTACCTGCAACTGTTCCAGAAAAATTAAGGGTCCAAGTAATCACAATAATATGAAAATTATTGCGTCAAGAAATACATTTGAAAAAGTCAAGTAAAAATTGTTAGAGTATAGAACATGAAAAGAAAAGATCTTATTTGGTCTGTTGTCCTGCATGGAAACACATCTTCTAAGATATCGGAATATAATGATAGTGTTCTAAATTCAAAGAGAGCTTTACAGTTTACAATGCAATTTTACCCTTATTTTCTATTTCTTTTTGCCTTTATTAGCATTCCAAAACCTTTCATTTTGCATTTAAATTAGAATTACCTTTTGAATTTAGTGAGATGCTATAATAAAAAGTACCTAATCTGAGGAGATTAGTGATATTATCTGATTAACTATGAAATTAGCTAAATTGTTAAATTCTGGTAAATAATCTACACTTGATCTTTATTCATCACCATCATAGCTTTGGTAACAAGAATAAATAAGAAACTAGAGGTTTGGCATATGATTTTTCTTGTATATTCATAATGTAATATCATATAAAATTAAGAGCAAACACAAAAATGTGCATATGACAAAAATAACTAAATCCACACACAAACTATATTTCTATAATTCAATATACTCAAGTATCTTAGAGATGACTGGTTCCCAGATAAGTATGTATCCATATATATTCATAGCAGCCTTCCTTACAGAATCTGTAGAATGCCATTGAACTTTTTCATTCAAAGTATTTATTGTCAATATAACTATTTTGGGAACATTATGTTATGAGAAAAAAGAGAAATAAAATGAAAACCTTTTTTTTTTTAAGAAACATCGATTATATATGTACACACATACACATATAAACAAATCATTAAAATTTGACATCATGTGTCAACATTTACAAGAATGAAAAATACATTTTATAATGCAGGATATGGATTATGTTTATGTTTTATAAAGAAGATATGATTTGATCTGGGTCTTGTTAGTTTAATAGAAATTTTGCATATAGAAATTCAGCGACAACTTTTGAGTAGGGGAAACTGAAATAAAGATGAAAGGTAATGATTAGCAAGATGGGGTACTTAGGTAGTGCTGAGAAAAGGCAATCCCTGCTTTTCAAGCTTTCAAAATTAATATAATCTATTTTATGTGTATTGAGAATTAATATAACTATGTTTAAAGGTACAGGATTTAGAAACGTTGTCTGGGTTGAAATCTATCTTAACCAATTACTATTTTGTTGTTTATATTTGAACAGGTAGTTTAACTTCTCTGCTCTCCAGTTTTCTCAGATGTAAATGACACCAATGTTAACATTTATATCATAATTTATTGTGAGGATTAAAATGGTTAATATATGTAAAACATTTTGAATAATACATGGCACAGAATAAGTGCTATATGTTTGATTATTGTTATTTTTATCATTACTATTATGAGAGAGAAGTTATATACATAGATATCTATAAGTCAAATTCACAAATAGACATTATTATTGTGGGAAATATACACAACATGATGATGAGTTGAAGTTATAAATAAGTATGCTTTAAATAAGAAATCAGGGATTTGGCCTATAATTTTTCTTGTGGATTCATAAAATGTTAGACACTCCTCCTATCTGGTTGATTAGCACCCTACTTTACCAATTGTTAACTTTATGCCACATTATCATGATTTCTTATTTAAATATACGTCTTCCATGATAGATGTTTTTTGTGAAGGAAGGGATTATTTTTGTTCATTTTTGTATCATCAGATATAATTATGGTTCTTGGGACATGACAATTTTCAAAACTTATTTATTTGTTGGCTTACCTGAGAATTTTACTCTTAGCATATAGCCTTTAATTGTGTGTAAAATGAAAATGTGTTCATTTGTATGTGTGGTTCAGTGGATGAGAGGGGTTTTGATGAAGCCATTGCTTGCCAAAGGCTTTTGCTACTTAAGTTAGAAAGTGCTGCTATGACCTTCCTGCAATTTCTCATTTCATGTCATCTGAGACTTATACTATCTAATGCTGATTCAATAACCTCCAAAAGCCCACAAAAGGATCTATAGAGTATCTGTACATGAAAACTGGCCAAATGATCTACATGTATCTAAAGTGTAGCTTTAGTCAAATGAAATGTTAAAATAGTATAGTAATGATAAGACATGGATATTGGTAAAGATAGAATGGAACATAATTAATAAAGATTTATTAAGTATATGCAGAATATCCAGAATGGTGTTAATTACTGTAGAAAAATAAAAGGAGTAAGAGTCTCTGTCTCCAAGAAATGTTTAACTGGTTGATAAAAACGTATGAATAATATAGTCATAAGTGTTCTTTTATTGTATTGGTATGAAATGCAAAGTTATAGTTTTTAACAAGAAAAACAAATTCCACATATAAGTAAATTCCTATGATATTTGTCTTTCTCTGTGACTCATTTCACTTAGCATACGTCCATCTATGTATTATTACAAATGGCACGATTTCATTCTTTATTATTGTCGAGTAACATTCCATTCTGTATATACACCACATCTTCTTTATTCATTCATCTATCAAGGGACACTTAGGCTGCTTTCATATTTTAGCTATTGTAAATAATGCTGCAATGAACATTGGGTGCATATATCTTTTTGAATTTGTGTTTTAGAAGGAGACTTTTATAAGGTTCAAATTATCCTCTTCAATTAAATTTCAAAACCACCTGAGGTGACCTTAACTTCTTTTATTAGATCTCTATGATAACTGCACATTTTAAAAATAATAGATTACCCAATAGCTACATAAAATGAGATTGCAAGATGATCTCAATTTGATAAACTTAAATGCTGAGGATAAAAAAAAAATTCTATTTCTTCTTAGTTATTGAAAATTCCTGATTTATGGTAATAGAGAACTTTGCAGGTTCATTAGACAAAATAAAACAAAAGTGATTTTATCTCTTTGGTGCTATCTTCCAAATTCACTGTGAATGCCATTACTTGAACATCACTAATATCTAGGAAAATAGCATTAGTCATTTCACTTTTTTAAATATTTAATGATTTTTAAGAACTTTTTTTTTTACATTTACTGCTTCACATAACTTGTATGCTGCACTGTGTAGTGCAACATTGGATAATTTAAATTAAACTACCCATGAAACTTAATGACATTTAAAAAAGGAAGAGTCAGATAACATAATATACTTTTATTACCTAAGGTAGATACTTTTTAACAATATACTTTTATTACCTAAGGGCAAAAACAACATATATAGAAATACTGACACTTTGATGGATAATCGTTCAATCTCTTTAGAAGGGAACATACCACATATAAAGTAATTCTGTTATTTATATTTATAATTTTGCCCTGATTTTATATATATATTAGTTTTCTGGGTCCAGAATTTTTTCATATTACCTTTCAAGGACAAGTTTTGAACATGAACGAATTTACTAATAAATTTCTACATAACTGATTACTTCAGAGTCAGGATAGAGATTTTTTTCTCTGATAATTGTTTGAAAATGAGTTAAGAAACAATAAGGAATTAATTCAGTCTCATAACTAGCTATAGAATTGATATTTAAAGGGATTGGGTGTTTCTTTTGAGGACAAAAAGAAATAAGCCATTTAAAAATTAACGATATAACTTCTAAGTAAATGTGATAATTTGAGCATAGGCATTGATACTCTATCCTTCTAAATTCCCACTAATATGACTAAGTGAATATACAATCAAGAAAAGAAGCTATGAAATCTATTGTGATATTTATGCACATAAGTTACATTGAAATCACACAGTGTGACATAAATAAAGAGAATCAGATCAACTTTGGTAGGGGTTTGGATCTCCTCATTAAGAGAAGAGTAATCTTAGTTACATGATAAATTTGTGTCTGCATCTCTGCATCAGCAGAATGCATTTGAAAATTTTGAAATAAAATTTAGAATAGTGTGCCCAAATAATTTTAGAAAGTACTATATAAAAGTTTGCCAAGATAAACTTCAAAATCAGTAAAATGGTCATTTTTGTGCATAAGATATAAATTGCCAAAATTACCTAAGTAAAATGAATATTTCAAGTATGTACAAGTACTTCAAAAATTTACTAGGAAATTTTCTTCTCTTACCCTGAATGTAGAGGATTCATGAAGTTTTGAGAAACTATTTTCTTTTCTTTTCTTTTACAATGTAAATAGTAAACATTTAATATGTACATACTAAACAACACGCTATTGCATAAGCAATGGGCAAAAGAAGAAATTGAACAGTAAATCAAAATATGTCTCAAAACAAGAGCTCTGGTCCAAGATGGTGGAGGAGTAGGAAACCTTAATTTTGTCTGGCCCCAGGAATTCAGCTGGATAGCTATAAAACCATTCTGAACACCTGCAAACTCAACTGGAGATCAAAGAAAAGAATAACTGCCACTCTACAAATAGACAAGCGACCATTTTCCACAAGCTGCACGGAAAGCCTTCGGGGAACAAAAGCCATGGAGAGCAGACTGGAGCAGATTACGTAGCCTAGGCCCCAGGCAAAGGTGAAGCAATTCTGCATGGGGTGAAAACATTTGAGAATCAATGAAACAGACCCCTCCCCCAGAAGATGCAGGAGTCTGTGGAGTTTGGTACAGGCAGAGGTGGAGATGGATTGACCTGGAGGATCTGTTGAGGGGGGTGGACCACAACATTGTAGCTCTAGGCCAAAGATTCTGGCATGGCCACATTTGCTCTGACCCTCTAAAGAGAAGTGTAAAGAAGCCAGGGAAAAAAACCACACAGCCAACCACCTCACATTAAGCCCATACCCCTGACAAGGGTTGGGGCAACTCCACCCAGGGAAAGATGTCTGAGAAGCCAAGCAACAGGCCCCTCCCCCAGAAGACAGACTGGAAGAACAGGTGCATTTTGCTTGTATTGTGGTTGATATTTTGGACTCTGTACATTCCCTCAACCACCCCTCAACAGAAAGACTAGGAGGAGGAACTCCCAACAAAGAAAAGAACCAGAGACAATGTCCTCTGCCACAGATCTAATGGACATAGATATAAGCAAGATGTCAGAGATAGACTTCCAGGTAGCAATTATGAAGTCAATAGTTAGGCTTCAGACAATATAGAATCTCTAAGGGCAGAAATGAGATCTAATCAGGCTGAACTTAAAAATGCTATGACTGAGATGCAGTCTAAACTGGGTACTCTAACAGCCAGGGTAAATGAGGCAGAAGAATGAGTTAGTGATGTAGAAGATAAGCTGATAGAAAGGAAGGAAGCCAAGGAAAATAGGGATAAACAGCTAGAAGCCCATGAGAAGAGACTTAGAGAGATCAATGATGTCATGAAACATACTAATGTCAGAATTATTGGGATCCCTAAGGGGGTGGAGAGAGAAAGAGAGCACTAGAAGATATATTTGAGCAAATCATAGCTGAGAACTTCCCTAATCTAGGTAAGGAAACAAACATTCATGTCCAAGAGGAAGAGAGGACCCCTCCCAAGATCAGTGAGAACAGACCAACGCCCCAGCATATAATAGTGAAACTTGCAAGTCTTAGAGTCAAGGAAGCTATCCTGAGAGCAGCTAAGGGGAAGAGGTTTCATATGTACAGAGGGAGGAACATCAGAATAATGTCAGACCTGTCCACAGAGACCTGACAAGCCAGAAAGGGCTAGCAAGACATATTCAGGGTACTAAATGAGAAGAACATGCAGCCAAGAATACTTTTTCCAGCCAGGTTGTCATTCAGAACAGACTGAGAGACAAAGAGCTTCCAGGAACAGCAGAAACTGAAAGGATATGTGACCACCAAGCCAGCCCTGCAAGAAATATTAAGGGAGAGTCTATAAAAGAAGAAAGACCCCAAGAGTAATATAGACCAGAAATTTACAGAGACTATCTATAGAAAGAGGGACTGTACAGATAATATGATGACAATGAATACATATCTTTCAGTAGTTACTCTCAATATGAATAGCCTAAATGCTCCCATGAAATGGCACAGGGTTTCAGATTGGATACAAAGACAGGACCTATCCATATGCTGTATACAAGAGACTCATTTTGAACCTAAAGATACCTCCAGATTGAAAGTGAGGGGATGGAGAACCATTTATCATGCGAATGGACCTCAAAAGAAAGCTGGGGTAACAATTCTCATATCAGACAAATTAGATTTTAAACCAAAGACTGTAGTAAGAGATGTAGAGGGACATTATATCATACTTAAAGGACCTATCCAACAAGAAGATCTAACAATTGTAAATATCTATGCCCTCAACATGGGAGCAGCCAACCACATAGGCCAGCTGTTAACCAAAATAAAGAATCATATCAATAATAATACATTAACAGTAGGAGATCTTAACTCTCCACTCTCAGCAATGGACAGATCATCTAAGCAGAAGATCAACAAAGAAACTAGAGCTTTGAATGACATATTGGACCAGATGGACTTCATAGATATATATAGAACATTCCACCCCAAAACAACAGAATACATATTCTTCTCAAATGCACACAGGACTTTCTCCAGAATAGACCACATATAGGTGACAAATCAGGTATCAGCTGATACCAAAACACTGAGATTATTCCCTGCATGATATCAGACCACAATGCCTTGAGACTGGAACTCAATCACGAGAAAAACTTTGGAAGGAATTCAAACCCTTGGAAGTTAAAGAGCATCCTGCTAAAGAATTATTGGGTCAACCAGAAAATTAAAGAAGAACTTAAACAATTCATGGAAACTAATGAGAATGAAAACATATCTGTCCAAAACCTATGTGATACTGCAAAGGTGGTCCTAAGGGGAAATACATAGCCATCCAAGTCTCTCTCATAAAATTAGAAAAACCCCAAATGCACAAGCTACCTTACACCTAAAGGAGCTCAAGAAAGAACAGCAAATAAAGCCTAAACCAAGCAGGAGAAGAGAAATAATAAAGATTAGAGCAGAGGTTGATGAAATAGGAACCAGAAAAACTGTAGAACAGATCAACAAAACTAGGAGCTTGTTCTTTGAAAGAATTAAGATTGATAAACCTCTGGCCAGGCTTATCCAAAAGAAAAGAGATATGACCCAAATTAATAAAATCATGAATGAAAGGGGAGAGATCATGATGAACACCAAAGAAATAGAAACAATTATTAGAAATTATTACCAGCAACTATATGCCAAAAGATTAAGCAACCTGGAAGAAATGGATGCCTTCTTGGAAACTTATAAGCTACCAGGATTGAAACAAGAAATAGATAATTGCAATAGACAAATAACCAGTAATGAAATTGAAGCAGTCATCAAAAACCTCTGAAAAAACAAGAGTCCAGGGACAAATGGCTACCCAGGGGAATTCTACTGAACATTTAAAGAAGAAATCATGCCTATTCCACTGAAGCTGTTTCAATAAAGAGAAACAGAAGGAAAACTTCCAAACTCATTCTAAGAGGCCAGGATTGCCCTGATTCCAAAACCAGCAAAGACCCCATCAAAAAGAAGAATTACAGCGCAATAGCCCTGATGAACATGGATGCCAAAATACTCAACAAGATCTTAGCCAATAGGATCCAACAGTACATTCAAAGGATGAAAAGGATTATCCATCATGACCAAGTGGGATTTATTCCTGGGCTGCGAGGGTGGTTCAACATTCTCAAATCAATCAACATGATAGAGCATATTAATAAAAGAAAAGATAAGAACCATATGATCCTCTCAATTCAGGCAGAAAAAGCATTTGACAAAATACAACATCCTTTCCTGATTAAAACTCTTCAGAGTGTTGGGATAGAGGGAACATTCCTCAGTATCATAAAATAATCTATGGAAAGCATAGAATGAATATTATTATCAATGGAAAAAAGCTGAGAGCTTTTCCCTTAAGGTCAGGAACATGACAGGGATGCCCGCTCTCACCACTATTGTTCAACATAGTGCTAGAAGTCCTAGCATCACAATCAGACAACAAGAAGAAATAAAAGGCATCCAAATTGGCAAAGAAGAAGTCAAATGCTCACTCTTCACAGATGACATGACACTTTATGTGGAAAACCCAAAGATGCCACCCCCAAATTACTCATACAGAAATTCATCAATATGGCTGGATAAAAAAAAAATCAATGCACAGAAATCAGTTGTTTTTCTATACACTAACAATTGTGCTTGTGCATTTGAGATTTTTCTAATTTTATGAGAGAGACTTGGATGGCTATCCATCTCTTTGAAGAAAGAAAAATTAAGGAATTGATATCATTTACAATTGCACCAAAAACCATAAGATACCTAGGAATAAGCCTAACCAAAGAGGTAAATGATCTATACTCTAGAAACTACAGAACACTTACGAAAGAAATTGAGGAAGACACAAAAAGATGGAAAAACATTCCATGCTCATGGATTGGAAGAATAAACATTGTTACAATGTCTATTCCGCCCAGAGCAATCTACACATTCAATGTCATCCCTATTAAAATACCATTGGCATTTTTCAAGGAGCTGGAACAAACAATCCTAAAATTTGTATGGAACCAGAAAAGACCCTGAATCGCAAATGGAATGTTGAAAAAGAAAAACAAAGCTAGGGGCATCATGTTGCCTGACTTCAAACTATATTACAAAGCTGTGATCACTAAGACAACATGGTATTGGCACAAAAACAGACACAAAGATCAATGGAACAGAATAGAGACTTCAGAAATGGACCCTCAACTCTATGGTCAAATAATCTTACCAATCAGGAAAAAATATCCAATTAAAAAAAGACAGTCTCTTCAATAAGTGGTGCTTGGAAAATTGGATAGCTACCTACAGAAGAATGAACCTGGACCATTCTCTTACACCATACACAAAGATAAACTCAAAATTGATAAAGACCTCAATGTGAGACAGGAATACATCAAAATCCTAGAGGAGTACACAGGGAGTAACTTCTTCAACATAGGCCACAGCAACTTCTTTCAAGACACGTCTACAAAGGCAAGGGAAACAAAACCAAAAATGAGATTGATAAACCCCTGGCCAGACTTATCAAAAAGAAAAGAGAAACAACCCAAATAAATAAAATCATGAATGAAAGAGGAGAGATCACAACCAACACAAAAGAAATAAAAACAATTATAAGAACATATTATGAGCAACTATATGCCAGCAAATTAGATAATCTGGAAGAAATGGTTGCATTCCTAGAGATGTATAAAACACCAAAACTGAACCAGGAAGAAATAGAAAACCTGAACAGACCCATAACCAGTAAGAAAATTGAAGCAGTAAACAAAAATCTCCCAACAAACAAGAGCCCAGGGCCAGATGGTTTCCCAGGGGAATTCTACCAAACATTTAAAGAAGAATTCATACCTATTTTTCTGAAACTGTTCCGAAAAATAGAAATGGAAGGGAAACTTCCAAACTCGTTATATGAGGCCACCATTACCTTGATCCGAAAACCAGACAAAGACCCCACCAAAAAGGAGAATTACAGACCAATATCCTTAATGAACATAGATGCAAAAATTCTCACCAAAATACTAGCCCATAGGATCCAACAGTACATTAAAAGGATTATTCATGGGGTCCCTGGGTGGCTCAGTTGTTAAGCATCTGCCTTCGGCTCAGGTCATGATCCCAGAGTCCTGGGATCAAGCCCTGCATTGGGCTCCCTGCTTTACAGGAAGCCTGCTTCTCCCTTAGCCACTCCCCCTGCTTGTGTTCCCTCTTTCACTGTGTCTCTCTCTGTCAAATAAATAAATAAAAACTTAAAAAAAAAAAAAAGGATTATTCACTACGACCAAGTGGGATTTATTCCTGGGCTGCGAGTTTGGTTCACCATCCGCAAATCAATCAATGTGATACAATACATTAAAAAAAGAAAGAACAAGAGCCATACGATCCTCTCAATAGAAGCAGAAAAAGCATTTGACAAAGTACAGCATTTTTTCTTGATTAAAACTCTTCACAGTGTAGGGATAGAGGGTACATACCTCAATATCATAAAAGCCATCTATGAAAAACCCACAGCGAATATAATTCTCAATGGGGAAAAACTGAGAGCTTTTCCCCTTAGGTCAGGACCACAGCAGGGATGTCCACTATCACCACTGGTACTCAACATAGTACTAGAAGTAATCAGAAAACAAAAAGAAATAAAAGGCATCCGAATTGGCAAAGAAGAAGTCAAACTCTCACTCTTTATAGATGATATGATACTTTATGTGGAAAACCCAAACGACTCCATCCCAATACTGCTAGAACTCATACAGGAATTCGGTAAAATGGAAGGATATAAAATCAATGCACAGAAATCCGTTGCATTTCTACACAGCAACAACAAGACAGAAGAAAGAGAAATTAAGGAGTTGATCCCATTTACAATTGCACCCAAAACCATAAGATTCCTTGGAATACATCTGACAATGAGGCAAAGAATCTGTACTCAGAAAACTATAAAATACTCATGAAAGAAATTGAGGAGGATGCAAAGAAATGGAAAAACGTTCCATTCTCATGGATTGGAAGAATAAATATTGTGAAAATGTCAATGCTACCTAGAGCAATCTACACATCCCAAACAATCCCTATCAAAATACCATCCACTTTTTTCAAAGAAATGGAAAAAATAGTCCTAAAATTTGTATGAAACCAGAAAAGATCCCTGATAGCCAAGGAATGTTGAAAAAGAAAAGCAAAGTTGTTAGCATCACAATTCCGGACTTCAAGCTCTGTTACAAAGCTGTCATCATCAAGACAGTATGGTAATGACACCATATCAAACTCAAACCTAAAGAGCAAATAATTCAATCAGGAAATGGGCAGAAGACATGAACAGACATTTTTCCAATGAAGATATCCAAAGGGCCAACAGACACATGAAAAAGTGCTCAACGTCGCTTGGCATCAGGGAAATCCAAATCAAAACCTCAATGAGATACCACCTCACACCAGTCAGAATGGCTAAAATTAACAAGTCAGGAAATGACAGATGTTGGTGAGGATGCGGAGAAAGGGGAACCCTCCTACACTGTTGGTTGGAATGCAAGCTGCTGCAGCCACTCTGGAAAACAGTATGGAGGTTCCTCCAAAAGTTGAAAATAGAGCTACCTTATGACCCAGCAATTGCATTACTGGGTACTTACCCCAAGGATACAAATATAGTGATCTGAAGGGGTATGTGTACCCCAGTGTTTATAGCAGCAATGTCCACAATAGCCAAACTATGGAAAGAGCCAAGATGTCCATCAACAGATGAATGGATAAAGAAGATGTGGTATATATATATACAATGGAATATTATGCAGCCATCAAAAAAACACAAAATCTTGTCATTTGCAATGACGTGGATGGAACTAGAGGGTATTATGCTAAATGAAATAAGTCAATCAGAGAAAGACAAGTATCATATTATCTCACAGATATGAGGAATTCTTAATCTCAGGAAACTGAGGATTGCTGGAGTGGTGGAGGGTGGGAGAGATGGAATGGCTGGGTGATGGACATTGGGGAGGTTATGTGCTATGGTGAGTGCTGTGAATTGTGTAAGACTGATGAATCACAGACTTGTACCTCTCAAACAAATAATACATTACATGTTAAAAAAAAAAAGAGAAGATAGTAGGAAAGGAAAAATGGAGGGGAGGAAATCGGAGAGGGAGACAAACCATGGGAGACTATGGACTCTGAGTAACAAACTGAGGGTTTTAGAGGGGAGGGGATGGGGGGATGGGCTTGCCCAGTAGTGGGTATTAAGGAGGGCATGTATTGAATGGAGCACTGGGTGTTATATGCAAACAATGAATCATGGAACACTACATCAAAAACTAATGATGAAATGTATGGTGATTAACATAACATAATAAAATAAAATTTTAAAAAAGGCAAAAATGAACTTTTGGAACTTCATAAAGATAAAAAGCTTCTCCACAGCAATGGAAACAGTCAACAAAACAAAGAGGCAACCCACTGAATGGGAGAAGATATTTGCAAATGACATTACAGATAAAGGGCTGATATCTAAGATCTATACAGAACTTCTCAAAGTCAACACCCAAAAGACAAATAATCCACTCAATAAATGGGCAGAAGACATGAACAGACACTTCTCTAAGGAAGACATACAAATGGCTAACAGACACATGAAAAAATGTTCAACATCACTAGCCATCAGGGAGATACAAATCAAAACCACAATGAGATACCACCTTACACCAGTTAGAATGGCAGAAATTAATAAGTCAGGAAACAACAAATGTTGGTGAGGATGTGGAGAAATGGGAACCCTCTTACACTGTTGGTGGGAATGCAAGGTTGCATAAGCCACTCTGGAAAAGAGTATGGATGTTCCTCAAGACATAAAAAATAGAGCTACGCTATGATCCAGCAATTTCACTTCTAGGTATTTACCCCAAAGATACAAACATAATGAAAAGAAGGGGCACATATTCCCCAATGTTCATAGCAGCAATGTCCACAATAGCCAAACTGTGGAAGAAGCCAAGATGCCCTTCAACAGATGAATGGATAAAGAAGATGTGGTTCATATATACAATGGAATATTACTCAGCCATCAGAAAGGATGAATACCCTCCATTTGCATTGACATGGATGTAACTAGAGGGGATTATACTAAGTGAAATAAATTAAGCAGAGAAAGACAATTATCATATGGTTTCACTCATATATGGAACATAAGGAATAGCATGGAGGACCACAGGGGAAGGGAGGGAAAACTGAATGGGAAGAAATCAGAGAGGGAGACAAACCATGAGAGACTCTGGACTTCAGGAACCAAACTGAGGGTTATAGAAGGAAGGGGGTGGGAGAATGGGGTAACCAGGTGATGGATATTAAGGGGGGCACATGTGGTGATAAGCACTGGGTGTTATAGGCAACTAATGAAACATTGAACACTACATCAAAAACTAATGATGTACTATATGCTGGCTAATTGAACATAATAATAAAAAATAATAAATAAAACAAAAAATATGTCTCAAAACAAAAGAAAAAGAAAACACAATATTCCAAACCCTATGGGATATGGCAGATGTTAGAGTTAAATTTCTGCTGTATATGCTTGTATAAGAAAAAAAAATGTTCAAATAGCATTACACCACAAGACACTAGAAAAAGAAGAAACTTAACTGAAATTTAGTAGAGGAAGAATATAACAACAAAAAAAAATGATAAATAAATAAAATAGAGACCAGAATGAATACTATCAAATCAGAACTTAGAATAAAAACAGATAATTCCTAAAAAACATAAGTTACCATGAATGAATCATGAATCTTGAATTGAAGAAGTAGGAAATTTTCTTATACCAATAAAATGAATGAAAGGTGAATTAGGAATAAAAAATCTCCCAGCACAGAAAAGCCCAAGACCATATGGTTTCATTGATGAATTCTACTAAAATTTTAAAAAATATTAATGACAATCTTAAAATCTATAAATAATGAAATAGAGTGAACATTTTCAAATCATTCCATGAGGCCAATACTACCCTGATAAAAAAGCAGGATAAAAACAACACAAGAACAAGAGTCTATCTAACTGATATAAGTATTGCTAGTCAGAATTTCTTTTGACATCCATTTGCATGATAAATATTTCTCCACTGTCTGACTTTCAACCTGCATGTGTCTTTAGTTCTAAAACGTGTCTCTTTAGACAGCATATAGATGGGTCTTTTTTTTTTTTTAATCCATTCTGATACCCTATGTCTTTTGATTAGAATATTTTGTCTATTTACATTCAAATTAATTATTGATAGATATCTATTCAGTGCCATTTTATTACTTGTTTTGTCATTGTTTCTGGAGATTTTCTCTGATCCTTTCTTGTCTTTGTCACTTTTTGTCTCTCCTCTGCACTCAAAGAATCACTTTTAATATTTCCTGCAGTGCTGGTTTAGTGGTTTTCTGAACTCCTTTAGTATTTGTTTGTTTGGGAAACTCTTCATCTGTCTTTCATTCTGAATGTGATAGCCCTGCTGGATAGAGTATTCTTGGCTGCAGATTTCTTTTCCCATTCAGCACTTTGAATACCTCATGCCACTCCCTTTTGGTTTGCCAAATTTCTATTGATAAATCTCCAGCTAGCATTATAGTTTTTCCCTTGTAAGTTAAGGATTTCTTTTGTCTTGCTGCTTTTACAATTTTTCCTTATCACTGTATTTTGCAAATTTAATTACAATATGTCTTGGTGTTGCCCTGCTTTTGTTGATTTTGATGGGAGTTCTCTGTGCTTCCTGGATCTGGATGCCTGTTTCCTTCCCCAGATTAGGGAAGTTTTCTGCTATTATTCCTTGATATAAATTTTCTGCCTCCCTTTCCCTCTCTTCTTCTTTTGGGACTCCTATATTACATTTGATGGAGTCACCAAGTTCCCTAAGTCTATTCTCATGTTGCATAATTCTTCTTTCTCTCTTTTGTTCAGCTTCACTATTTTCCATTATTTTATCTTCTAGGTCACTAAATCCTTCCTCTGCTTTTTCCAGCTTGCTCTTTGTTGCATCAAGCCTATTTCCAACCTTGTTTATTGCATTCTTCACCTCTGATTCTATTTTAACACTTTTATCTCTGTGGTAAAGGTCTGACTGATGTCTTCTAGTCTTTCTTCAATCCTTATAATTGTTGCTTTAAATTCTCCATCAGAAAAGTTACTTATATCTATTTTCTCAGATCTCTGCTTGTGGCCTTATCTTGTTCTTTCATTTGAGATAAATTCCTCTGCTTTACCATTTCGTCTAAGTCTCTGCCTTCTTCTCTGTGTTTGAAAAGCCAGTTATATCCCCTGCTCCTGAAAGTAAGCCTTATGAAGAAGACGTCATGTAGTGCAGGGCCTAGTGCTTCAGGGAATGTCTCTGGTGTGTGCTGTATACACTCTGCTATTGTGGTTTGGCTGCTCTATCCTTTAGGCCAGTCATCTGCAGTCTCTCCTTGCCAGTTGTAGGCAGTGTTTGGTCCCTGATCTGAATGTGTCATGTTTTAACTAGGTATGCTCTGACCTGCTTGTGAAATGAGACCTAACACTAACTCCACCGGAACTGAGGACCTGCAGAACTCTTTGGTTGGGAAATATGGTGTGGGCAGGGCTTTGTGCTGATCTTATGGGAGAGGTGTCTGTCACACTGGGACTGAGGCAAGCTTCACCAAGAAGGGCAGTCCTGCCAGAGTGCATGGGAGTGGGGGTTGGTGTAAGCAAGTTAGGCAACCAGTGTCCAAGCTGAGCTGCTTCCCTCAGGTGGCTCTATGTTTATGCTGAGGTGTAGAGTAAGGAAATGGTGCCAGTCAGCTCCTTTGTTCTCAGATGTTACAATCATAACTATGAAAGTATTTAACTGTAACTAATAGAATAGTTCAAACTATAGTACTGTTGGTAATATGTTTTTATTATCAGAAAACTTGTATATGAATAAAATAACCCAACTCTTATTGATATTAGCCATAGAGATCAACTAATGGTAGTAATTTGCAATATTCATGCAGGATAGTCATGTATGTGGTGGGGATAGAGGTGAGGGAGGAGAGTTTTGTTATTAAGACATTCCTTCATCTAATTCAATCCATTGCCCATATGGTGAATTTTATTTTATTTTATTACTATTATTTAATTTGAGTATATTTGACACACAATGGTACATTAATTTCAGATGTATAACTTAGTGATTTGACAAGTTTATACATTATACTATGTTCATCACAAGTGTAGCTACCATCTGTCTTGTTAAGTTGCTATTATAATATCATTGCCTGTATTCCTTATGCTGTGACTTTTATTCCTATGACTTACTCATTCCAGAACTGGAATACTGTATCTCCCCTTCATCCATTTTTTCCAACTTCTCATTTACCTCCCCTCTAACAATCATCAGTTTGTTTGCTGTATTTATACAATTGATTCTACTTTTTATTTGTTTATTCATTTTTTTTAAGATTCCACTTATGAGTGGAATTACATGGTATTTGTCTTTCACAGTCAGACTTATTTTACTTAGCATAATACCTTCTAGGTCCATCCATGTTGTCTCAAATAGCATGATCTAATTCTTTTTTTATGGATGAGTAGTTATCTATCTATAATCTATCTATTGTCTATCTATCTATCATCATTATCTATCTATCATCTATCTATCATCTATCTATCTATCTATCATCTATCTATCATCTATCATTTTCCTATCTATCTATCTATCTATCTATCTATCTATCTATCTATCTATATCATCTATCTATCATCTATCTATATCTATCATCTATCTATCATCTGTCATCTATATCACATTGTCTTTATCCATTTGTCTATTGATATTACCTTAGGTTGCTTCTATATCTTGGCTATTATAAATAATGCTGCAATAAGCATAGGGTGCATATCTCTTTTCAATTTAGTATTTTCATTTTCTTTGAGTAAATACTCAGTAGTGGAATTTTTGCACCATATGTATTTCTCTTTTTAATTTGTTTTTCAATTTTTAATTCTTTTTTTTTAAGTTTTTATTTTAATTCCAGTTAGCTAACATGCAGTTTTCTATTAGTTTCAGGTGTATATTTTTAATTTTTGAGAAACCTCCATACTGTTTTCCAAAGTGGCTGTACCAATTTGCATTCCCACCAACAGTACACAGGTTTCCTTTTTCTCTGTATCCTTACCAATGTTTGTTATTTCTTGTCATTTTGACTTTAACAATTATAACTAGTATAAGGTTGTATCTTATTGTGGTTCTGATTTGCATTTCCTTGATGATAAGTGATGCTGAGCATCTTTTCATGTGTCTGTTGGGCATCTATATGTCTTCTTTGGAAAAATGTCTATTCAGGTCCTCTGCCCTTTTTTTTTTTTTTTTTTTGGTGTTGAGTTGTATCAGTTCTCTATATATATTTGGATATATATAACACTTTATCATATATATCATTTGCTAATATCTTCTCCTACTCAGTAGGTTGCATTTTTGTTCTGTTGATGATTCCCTTTGCTGTGCAGAAGCTTTTTGTTTTGATGTAATGCCAATAGTTTATTTTTCCTTTTGTTTCCTTTGCCTTAGGAGACATATCTAGAAAAAATGTTGCTATGGCTGATGTCAGAGAAATTACTGGCTCTGTTCTCTTCTAGGATTTTCATGATTTCAGTTCTCAGATTTAGAGCTTTAATCCATTTTGAGTTTATTTTTGTGTATGGTGTTAGAAAGTGGTCCAGTTTTATTCTTTAACATGTAGCTGTCCAGTTTTCCCAGCACCATTTACTGACAAGACTATCTTTGCTCCATTATATATTCTCATCACCTTTGTCATAGATTAATTGACCATATAATCATGAGTTTATTCCTGGGCTCTCTGTTGTGATGACTGACCTATGTGTATATTTTTGTGTCAGTACCAAAGTGTTTTCATTACAACAACTTTGTAATATATCTCAAAATCTGGTATTGTGATACCTCCAGGTTTGTCCTTCATTCCCAGGATTGCTTTGGCTATTCAGAGTCTTTTATGGTTCCATACAAAGTTTAGTATAATAAAGCCTACCTTTATTGCTACTTATATTTTCTGTGAAAAATGCTCTTGGTATTTTGATAGGTATTGCATTGAATTTGCAGATTGCTTTGGGTAATATGGACATTTTGGGAATATTAATTCTTCTAATCCATGGAATATCTTTCCATTTCTTTGTGTCATCTTCAATTTCTTTCATCAGTGTTTTATAGTTTTTGGAGTACTGATCTTTCACCTTTTTGGTTAAGTTTATTCCTAAGCATTTTGTTATTGTTGGTGCAATTGTAAATGCTGTTACTGTTTTTTTTTTTTTAATTTCTCTTTCTGCTCTTTTGTTATTAGTATATAGAAATGATACTTACTTCTAAGTATTAATTTTGTATTGTTCAATTTTACTGAATTCGTTTATTACCTGTAGAAGTTTTTTGGTGGAGTCTTTAAGATTTTCTCTGAATAGTATCATATCATCTGAACAGTGCCAATTTAACTTATTTTTTTACCAATAGGGATGCCCCTTATTTCTTTTTCTTGTCTGATTACAGTGGCTGGGGCTTCCAGTACTATGCTGAATAAAAGTGGTAAGATGGGACATCCTTGTCTTGTTCCTGACTTTAAAGAGAAACTCTCAGTTTTTCACCATTGAGTTTGAGGTTAGCTGTTGGTTTTTCATATATGGCCTTAATTATGTTGAGGTATGTTCCTTCTAGCCACACTTGTTGAGAGTTTTTATCATGAATCAATGTTGAAAATTGTCCTATGCTTTTACTTCATCTATTGAGATGATCATATGATTTTTATCTTTGTTTTGTTGATATGGTGTATAATGTTGGTTGACTTATGAATATTGAATCATCCTTGCATTCCCAGAATAAATCCCACCTACTCATTGTAAATGATCTTTTTAATGTATTGTATGTGGTTTGCTAGTATTTTTCTGAGGATTTTTTTAATATAATGACCTATAAAAATAGATATATATTATCTTCATTGTCTGTGAAGTGATGATGAAATTAGGGAACAGAAACACACTTGAAAATGTTATTCTAAATTCCCAACTGGGACCCAGACTCCCTCAAAACAAAATGAAACAAAATAAAATATAAGCAGAAAATGAATGTATATTAAATTTTTAGAATGAATATATTTGTATTTCTTGTTTTGAGCTATCCCACTTATAGCTAACTTTTTTAGCAAACATTTATAAAGTACATTAAAGATTTCCAAGTATTTTCAGTTAACTTTTTAAAAATATGATCCTCACAGAAAGTGTATGAAAGAGAAAGGAATTTTTATTATCATTTTGTTGCTGAGGAAACTGTGGGTTTGGGAGTTTCCACAATGGGTGTATGGCCCTACAATTGACAATGAAAAAGCAAGGACTTGAACCTGCCCTCTTCTCATGTTATCAATCTATTATATTTTTCATAATAGTTCACAGTTACATGAGTGTTTGCTGGTAATATTTGAAAGAGAGATTTAGGGCAATTCATATCAATATCCTACTGCTAGTATGTCAGAATTCAAACTAAAGCCTACCTTTATTGCTACTTACATAGTATAATTTTACTGTGGTGCCTTTTCCTTCTTACGCTTATGTATTATTTTCTCTTAGGAACTGAAGCACTTTGCAGGCATTATCTAATTAAACCTCACAAATTTCCCTTTGAGGTGATATGGAGGAACTGTTAATCATTTTTTGCTTTTATATTTATATCTCTGTTAAGAGCTACAGAGGTCTTAGTGAACTGATAGCTTATAAATAGCCTTCTTGAATTTAAAGAGGAAAAAAGCTCATACCATTAGGGCAATTTGCATTAAATTTATATAATAACAATAGAAAGGGGGAAAGCTTAGGAATTACATAACAATATAAAGTACGAATCTGGTTTCATACTGTGAGAGCTAATGCCTGGAGAGAAATCCATCATTATTGTTGGCTATGGTAGAAGACTTGTACTTTTTGTATCATATTTTCCTTTTAATGCAGATCAACAAATGCAAAAAAAAAAAAAAAAAACTTACATGAAATCTCTTCAAATGTAGTGGACACTATGGAATCTTTTGATACATTGAAAACCATAATATGACTTCTCTAATAATCCAAATAGAGTTTTTTTAATGTTTCATATTTAACTATCTTACATATTATTTTATTTTTTTTTAAAGATTTTATTTATTTATTTGACAGAGAGACAGCGAGAGCAGGAACACAAGCAGGGGGAGTGGGAGAGGGAGAAGCAAGCTTCCCACTGAGCAAGGAGCCCGATGTGGGACTCGATCCTAGGACCCTGGGATCATGACCTGAGCCGAAGGCAGACGCTTAACGACTGAGCCACCCAGGCGCCCTTACATATTATTTTAAAACTACCGAATGACAACATACTTATCTTGGGAATATAACTGCAAAACCTAACTTGTTATTTAACAGCAAACACTCTTAAATATCTAGTTTAACATTTGATATATTGACTCTATCTATATATTATTGGATTTGCTTGCTGTTTTTGTTCTATTGCAGATATTCCAAGAAATTCCCAGAAATCTATATTACTACTCCATTACATTCTCTATTCTTCCTTTCTCTAATTCATCTTGTATTCGTTATTATTTATTATGTAAAATTTCTTCAGGATTATTTTATGCATTGAATCTGAATGTATTTGTTAACATATATAAGATTTCAAGATAAAAACTGTGTACTGTAATATTTAATCATGAACTTAGAGGTAATTAGTTTGAAGCAAATAAATAAAATCCAATTCATTTATGAGAATATTAAATATATTTAGTTGTCTTGTCTTTTGGTAGTCTTCAGTATGTTAGAATGCTATCTCTACTTCCATTAGGCTGTTTTCCTTTTTTTTTTTCTTCTATACAAATAAGACTACCATATAATTACTTACCCTAATATTAAATTTTATTTCTGCCTTCAGCCATACCTCTATTCTATTATTTTCTTCTACATTTTTATTATATAGCTTCTTATCATCTAACTTGTCATAAACCCAAGTGTATTCATTAAAAGTACATATACAGAATTATAAGAACATAGCAAGAACAGATGGAATAGTCAAAGTAGGCAACTGGAAGAGGGTTTAATAAGTTTCCAAAGTTTATAAAAAGATGGACAGGGGAGGAGCTTGAGAATATGGCAGAGTAGGAGGACACTAAGCTCACTCTGTCCCACGTTAACAACTAGATATCACTCATATATCATGTAAATAAATTGGAAAGTGATCTGACGACTGGCAGAACAAACTCCACAAGTAAATATAGAGAAGAAGTTGCATCTGAGAAGATAGAAAGGGCAGAAACATGGTCGGGAGATGGCCACAGGATAGAGGGAGCTGCATATGGAGGGGAGAGAAAAGGTCCTTAGCCACTGGGGAACACACATGGAGATGAATCCCCATGACATCTGGTTTAGAAAACCAGAATGGTTGAATTCCATAAGTTTGTATAACCAGCTGGACATGGAGCCTAGAGCTTTAAAAGTCAGCAGACTCAGCACTGGGTGAACCAGGAGAGTGATGGATAGCTGAGCCCCTATGCTTAAAGAGACAGCAGCCCACAGAAAGGGAACACAGAACAGAGAGTTTGCACAACACCTGGGGCAAACAGGAGGAAGATCTGTTTATATTGATTTTGGAGCTTGTTGGTGGTCTTCTCCAGGAAAAAAAGAGCTGGAAAGTACCATTTTCCTCTCCCACTCCCCAGCATAAAAACAAGGCCACTTGTGGGAGTAGTGCTGCACAGACACTTGCTACCTAACCTGCTAGCAGTGCCCCACTACACATTCTGCTGAGGACTTGCCCAATCTAAGCCTGGACCTGAGTTTAGTCCAAATTTTGCTAATGCCACATGTTCCTGCCTTGCCCAGCCACCACATGCAGATGCAGAGCACCCCTGGCCACTGCCACATGCCACACTTCTAGCCACAGTGCTTTAGGAAATTTGGCCCAGGTCTAGGGGCTCAGTGCAAGTTTTGCTAATACCCCTCCTCCTGAGGTCATGCCTCCTCAGCCAGTCTGCCTGGATCTCATTAACACCAGAGAGAAAACACCCCACAACAGGCAGAGATTCAGTGCAGTCTTCCAGACTGAAAGAAAAAGCAACCCAGATACAACAGCAGGGTGCAAGTAACACATGTAGGAGACATTCCTTGAAGTGCCAGGTTCAGGTGAACAAGGACACTGCACTGCAGGGCACTACAGGACCTTATTTTCATAAATATACTACTTTCTAGAGTACAAGAGGTAGCTGATTTTCCAAACACACAGAAACAGACACAGAGTTGTAGACAACATGAGGAGACAGAGGAATATGTCTCAAATGAAAGAATAGGACAAAATCACAGCAGGAGAGCTAAGCAAAACAGAAATAAGTAATATACCTGGTAAAGAATTTTAAGTAATGACTATATAAATACTCACTGGGCTTCAGAAAATGGTGGAGGACATCAATGAAAACCTTGACAAAGAGATAAAAAATAACATATCAGAGATGAAGAACTCAATAAATGAAATAAAAATGCAATAGATAGAATAAAAATTAAACTACAGGAAGCAGAGGAATGTATATGTGACCTGGAGGATACAGTAAAGGGAAGCAATAAAGCTGAATAGATAAGAGACAAACAGATATTTCATAATGAGAATAGATTTAGAGAACTCAGTGACACCATCCAGCATAATAACATTTGCATTATAGGGATCCCAGAAGGAGGAGAGAAAAGGGGTCAGAAAATGTATTTAAATAAATAACAGCTACAAACTTCCTGAATCTGGAGAGGGAAATAGAGATCCAGATTCAGGAAGCACAGAGATCCCCCCAATGAATTCAACCCAAGAAGGTCCATGCCAAGACAAATAGTAATTAAAATGGCAAAAAAAAAAAAAAAAAGTGATAAAAAAAGAATTTTAAAGGTTGTAAGAACATAAAACAGTTGCATACAAAGAAAATCCTGTGAGGCTATCAGCTGATCTTTCAGCAGAAACTTTGCAGGCCAGAAGAGAGTGGCACAATATATTCAAAGTGCTACAAGAGAAAAATCTGCAACCAAGAATACTCTATCCAACAAGGTTATCATTC
This sequence comes from Phoca vitulina, assembly GCF_004348235.1. Taxonomy (NCBI): domain Eukaryota; kingdom Metazoa; phylum Chordata; class Mammalia; order Carnivora; family Phocidae; genus Phoca; species Phoca vitulina. Next base: position 14,213,847 of record NW_022589737.1, read on the forward strand.
AGAGTAGAATGAGAGATAAAGAGTTTCTCCCACACACAAAAGATAAAAGAATTCATGACCACTAAAGCAGGCCTAAAAGAAAGCTAATGGGGACTCTGTGAGTGAACAACAAAAAACAGGTAAGAGCAAGAAGAATAGGAAGGACAGAAGCAAATATATACACACACACACACACACACACACACACACAATTATATATATATATATAATTGTAAATACTTATGCACTTAACACAGGTGCACCCAAGTACATAAAGCAGTTAGTACCAAACATAAAAGACCTAATCAATAGTAATACTATAATAGTAGGATATTTTAACCCCTCCCCTACATCAAGGGATACCTCATCATATATAACCTCCCAAAACTGAAGCAGAAATAAATAGAAAATTTGAATAGACTGATTACCAGCAAATAAATTGAATCAGTAATAAAAAGAAAAACTACCAACAAACACAAGTCCAGGACCACATGGCTTCAAAGGCAAATTCTACCAAATATTTAAAAAAGAGATAATACCTATTCTACTCAAATAATTCTAAAAATAGAAGAGTGAAAAATTCCAAATTCCCTTCTGATGCCAGTGTGACTCTGACACAAAAAACAGATAAAGACATCACAAAAAAAGAGAACACATGTGTATATCTCTGATGAACATAGATACGGATGGCCAGAAGACACATGTAAAGATACTGAACATCACTCAGCATCAGGGAAATGCAAATCAAAACTACAATGTGATATCACCTCACACCAGTCAGAATCACTAAAATTAACAATACAGGAAACAGCAGGTGTTGGTGAGGATGTGGGGAAAAAAAGGAATCCTCTTACACAGTTGGTGGGGATGCAAACTCTGGAAAACAGTATGGAGGTTCTTCAAAAAGTTAAAAATAGAACTACCCTATGACCCAGCAATTGTACTAGTAGGTATATACCCAAAGGATACAAAAGTGCCAATTGGAAGGAATGCATGCAAACTAATGTTTATGGCAGTGTTATCAAAAGTAGCCAAATTATGGAAAGAGCCCAAATGTCCAACAACAGATAAATGGATCAAGAAGATGTGGTATATATATATGGAATATTACTCAACCATAAAAAAGAATAAAAGCTTGCCATTTACAACATGGATTGAGCTAGAGAGTACTATGCTAAGTGAAATAAGTCATAGTATATGATTTCATTGATATGTGGAATTTAAGAAACAAACAGAGGAACATACGGGAAAAAAAAAAGAGAAGCAAGCCAGGAAAAAGATTTTTAACTATAGAGAGGAACAAACTGAGGCTGTATTCAATAGATGATGGGTATTAAGGAGGACACTTATATAAATGATGTTGTTGTGTATAAATGATGACTCACTAAATTCCTTACTTGAAACTAATATTACACTGTATGTTAACTAACTGGAATTTAAATAAACCTTGAAGAAATTTAGATAAAATAAAATGTGTAGCTTCTCCATAATTATGCACTCATGTTTCCATAAATCAATCTAGTTAATGAATAATTTGGTAAAATCCATTGTATTGATCAAATGTTCTACATTACAAAGAATATTACCAAATCTCATAAAAAATGAAGTAGTATGTATATATATATATATATATACACACACACACACACATATATATATAGAGAGAGATATACAATAGAATATTATTTAGCCATTAAAAAGAATGAAATCTTGTCTTTTGCAACAACATGGATGGATCTAGAGAATATAATATTAGGCAAAATAAGTCAGTCAGAGAAAGACAAATACCATATGATTTCACTCATATGTGGACTTTATTTAAGAAACAAAACAAACAAGCAAAGGAACAAAATAAGGAGAGACAGACAAACCAAACCATACAGAACAAACTGATGGTTACCAGAGGGGAGGTGGGTGGGGGGATGGGTGAAATAGATGAAGGGGATTAAGGAGTACACTTATCATGATGAAAATGAGTAATGTATAGAATTGTTGAATCACCACACTGTACACCTGAAACTAATATATGGAATTAAAATAAATTAATAAAAATTTTGGACACGGTCTTGGGAGGAGGATAGGAATAATAGAGTAATCCAAGAATTATAAATTTAAGGTGCCAATACCACCCTAGACCTAAAGGATAAGGAAGATAACAGTAACTAAAACCTGGAGAGGATGGTTGTTTGAAGAAGGCTGTGCTTTTTTGTACAGAGATGCAACAAACCTGTGACAAAATAGAAGAAATGGAAACAAGGAGATTAAACATCCTTTTCTCCCACTCTCTGACCCCTGCTGGTTCCTTGCATTGACAATTTACAGTAAAAGTCATAAGACAAAGAAGCTCATTGATATATCCCATGTGAGTCATTCCTCTGGGGCATATAACATGATGTGGGAGGGTGGGGTGGGAATATGAAGTAGCAAATAAGATATATATAATACAATATATCTGTATTATCTAATATATCTTTACATCTTCTACCACTGTCATGATTGAGCTGCTACATATGAAATGCATTTATCTTGTTATGATTTACTCCTCTTTTTTCTCCTTTATAATTCTTATGATATTTTTCTTCATAGATGGAGATAAGTAGGTTATATAACCTATGAAATACTTTCACAGAATATAAAGGGAGTGCCATAAGATGAGAACTACCATTTTGCAGAGCATTAACAAAGGTACTTTGTATAAATAATTTCAGGATTTCAAGTTGAAGACTTTTTCTCTGGCCATCAAATCTAATAATTTAGACAATAATTGACAAGCCTATGCTCTAGTCACATGATCTCTCTTTCTTCCAGTATGTTCATCATGATCTTTTTGTGACTTAACTCCATGGGGCTTTTTCTTCATCCTCTAGGTCTGATTTCTGTTTTGCTTTGCTCTCTAGTCTTCAAATTGATTTCCGCTAGAATTCATAGTAAATACCTTGAGACTCTCAGGTTATTGATTCTTTATTCTTCTGAATCTTTATTTACAGCTGTATTATTTTTCTCACCCTGTACAATATAATTTCTACCTCTGCCAGCCATTGTGCCTAGTCTATTAGAGATGTCAACATTTCAGTCAACTTGGATTCCATAGTAGATTTGTCTTTTAATTTTCAATTCTCACATATGTAATTGAGATACTGTACTTTGTTATTTGTCTTTGGGTCTCATCTCCATATCTGCCTTTACATGTTCCCCTCAGTATCACCAGAGTGTAGAAACCTGAAAACTACATTTCTCATACTTCCTTGCTAGCCAATGGAAGACAATAAATGAAGATCTGAAGTGAGAGGAAGAAAGAAAGATTTTTTTCCTTTCTGGTTCTGTTGTAGTGTCCAGTAACAACAATGGCAATTTCTTCCTTAGGCAGTGTGGTGCAAGTAAGAACAGCTGAAGGACCTCCCAGCAGCCTCAGCCAGCAACATAGTTCCCATGTAGTTGGTTCAGACAGTGAACACATTAATCTCAGTATCAGAGTCCATAGAGGGGCTTCTGCAGTAACAATGACAGTAAAATCCTTTGTAATCTGAGACTGAAAGGCCTAATGAGCATAATGGGATTATAAATTTCTGGGTCCTGCAAAGCTTTAACAATGTTGATTCTAACAGCCACAAAACTCACAGAAGCTCTAGTAGCCCCAGTGGCAAGCATTACTGATTCCAGGCAACATTCCTATTATTTTTCTTTCCTTGAAAGAGGATAGTGTTCCCTGCAGTTTCTTATCATTACCTCACTTTTTTCACTTACATCTTTCCAAAAGTTTTGTACCTAATTTATACATTAAAATCCTTCTGGGGCGCCTGGGTGGCTCAGTTGGTTAAGCGACTGCCTTCGGCTCAGGTCATGATCCTGGAGTCCCTGGATCGAGTCCCGCATCGGGCTCCCTGCTCGGCAGGGAGTCTGCTTCTCCCTCTGACCCTCCCCCCTCTCATGTGCTCTCTCTCTCTCTCATTCTGTCTCAAATAAATAAATAAAATCTTTAAAAAAAAAAAAAATCCTTCTGAAATGCTTAGAGTGATATTCTGAGAGCATTTTGATAAATATACCTTTTCTTAATTATCCCTTTGTTTGACTATTTTAGCTATATTTAAAATAAATAAAAAATAAAATAAAATAAAATAAATTTTTATTACATAATGTGTCATTGTATAATTTGAACACAGTTTAGTATCTGTATTATTAAATTTGCTAAGAACTTGAAGCAACTGTCTTCTCTTTGCTAACATTGATTGAAATACCATTTTATTTTCTCTCATCTGTGAATCCAATTATCCTAATTATCTCTCACGTAATTTAGGGTGTTTTCTTAATGTAGAGGTTTATTTTCCAGCACTCCCCAGATTAGGAAGTGCTTTTATCGCAAACCTTCTGAGCATAAATTTATATTGAAATTATTATGTCATAATCACAAATCATTAATCTATGAAGAAATCATTAAATATTAATAGTATAGCTAAAAAAACAAAATTAGTTTCTCTTCTTTAATAAATATTTGCACATGCAAATTCATGAAACTTCTCTCATCTTTATCTACTGTATTGTGGTATTCTTCCAATTTAGTGTTCTCTGAAATGACATTTTAAATATCCATATACCCTCACCTAGGTAAAAACTTACTAGACTCTAATGTACATAAGAGTATCATGGGTAAACAATTATTTATAGATAAATTATCTCTGGAAAAAATAATCAATGTAAATTCTCTCATTCTCATTTTTACAAATATTGTTAATGTAAATTTGCTACACCTTCAACTGTCACATATATCTCATACATATTATAGATTTCTGAATGTGCTTTGTGGAATTTTATTATTCATAGAACATCACTACATCTATGTTTAAACTCATGTGGATCCAAACATCAAGCCAGATCAAATCTTCTTTTGTAATTTGGATACCATCATAAAAATTTTGTTACATTTAGAAATCTAAACTGATAAAGATTTTGCAAACACTGGTTTATATCCAAGCTCTTCTCCATAATTCACTTATTTATTTCTTTTACTAACCATTATTGTGTTTCTGTAGATTCCATTTGATTCCCTGATTCTCACAAAATCAATCTTAAGCTCCATCTTATCTTACTGCTCTGCTATTTCAAGTTCTTTCATGGATAAATAATCGCTGCTCCTAGTAATGCTTGGTATTCTACATCTTAATCATTTTTCTCCCACATTATATAACTACAAATGGCACAATTTTGCCATAGTAATAACAGTTAACTTACTTACAGTTGAATGCACAGCCATCACCATACAGGAAACATTCTATTATATAATTTATGCAAATGGAAAATCTAAGAGAATATTTTATTGCTTCCTTTCCACATCCAATGATGCCATTAATCCTACTTTTTACTGTTATATACAAATGGGCACTTTTTCAGTGTCTAGTGTTTTATATAAGGAATTATTTTAGTATAGTTCTCTTTTGACAGCATAGTTTATCTGAGATAAGCCACAAACATTTTATGCAGATAGTGAAGTACTATACTTTACTCACAGAATTGCATTTTTCTCCAACATCCTAAAAGTTTACATTAACAATTTACTTTAACTAAAGGGTTCAATTGCCTCTAGAGATTTGCTAAAAGTTAAGCAAGGATTGAGGCACCTGGGTGGCTCAGTCGTTAAGCGTCTGCCTTCGGCTCAGGTCCTGATCCCAGGGTCCTGGGATCGAGCCCTGCGTTGGGCTCCCTGCTTGGCGGGAAGCCTGCTTTCTCCCTCTCCCACTGCCCCTGCTTGTGTTCCTGCCCTTGCTATCTCTCTCTCTGTCAAATAAATAAATAAAATCTTTAAAAAAAAAGTTAGGCAAAGATTATTTCACTTTATGATGTATATTCTCAATTCACTTGACCATACAGCCACATAGAATAGACAATGAATGTGCTTTATCTGCCGCAGACTAACTGCCTTAAACTTATCCATCAATCAGTAGTGTCACCAAACACTTGATTTTTCCAGTTAAACTGCTCTTACAAGAAATTAAGTAAAAAGGAAAATAAAAGCAAGATGGTCCATAGGAAAAGAAATTTTCACAAAATATCCTGTTAGTACAAAAAGAATATAAAGAGGAAAAACAAATTTTTCACACATAAATTAAAATTCAAAATTTCCAAACAACACTTAATTGTGAAATTGTCTAAATATTAAAAAAATATATTCAAAGAATATGCAAAATATTTCAATAACATAAGGATTTTAGGGTAAGTTAAGAAAGTTTCTGCCTATTTTTCATGACTAATATTTCACTGTCTGTCCATTAGTACTGTCATTCTTTCTTTTATCCTATTAGTTACAAGAGGTGGATTTCCTGGTAAAATACCTTCAAATAGAATTCAATTTTTGTGTATTTTTCTAGTCTTGAAACTCTAGCAGTAGCTTTGATATTACTAAATTACAGGCATTCTCTCTGAAAGATTCTGATTTGAATTAATCACTCTCTGAATGCTCAGAGGTTTTGTTTTTTCATCCAAATCCATCATTTTCTAAGACCTGAAGATAGAGATATTTCTTATCTGTCTTCAAAAAAAAAAATACAGGTCTTTTCTACCTTAAAAATATTTCTGAACTTGCATATTTTTGGAAGAAATATTTTAGTTCACTACAACATAGTAATCAGACTACCAGATTTAAATTTATGTCCTTCTAATACACACTATCACCAGCTTGTTATTACTCTCTCTAACCCTGATAGTTTCATCTGTGCAATGGGGATAATAATAGACTTGTATTTGGATTTGTAACTAGGATCAGATGAGATAATGTATATGAAATGTTTATCAGAGTATATTTAGTATTTAAAAAAAGAACATATTTAGTATACATTGGCTCTAGGTAGTCTTAAAGTTATACCACTCTCTGATATACATAGCATTTTATTTTTTCATATACATACTCCAAATTTTGATGAATTATAAGCTCATTGGTGATAACTGTTCATCCTTTATTCAACTTTAAAATTTTCATTATGCCTAAAAATGTGCTGTGAATATCATTTTAATTAAACAAATACATGGTATACCATAATGAGAACACACTATAAAATGTGAGGTTTTAGTTGTATGTATGAACATAATTCAATCAACACATTAATATCTCAGTAGAGAAAAGCTATTTGATTCAACTGGTTATGGATCATTTTAATAAGTGTAATATTTTGTCCCTTCAAACTTGTCTTGACCACTTCTTTTTATTTTTATTTTTTTATTTTTTTATTTTTGACCACTTCTTTTTAGTGATTTGTATGTAATTTAACAGAGTTTGAGCTACTAACTTTAGAACTACCACTGTGGACTCAAAGTGAATTCACTTATTTGGTGATGTGCATTACATACCTAATCATCATTTCTAGAAATGTATTGATATTTTCTTATGTTTCATTTAGATAAAGCTTACTATGTAATGGATGCTTTTGTAGATTTTGTGTCGGTAGTAAATACTTTTTGGTGAGCTCTCTTCAGTAAATAGTGTAAGTAATATGCAAACTTTTAAAGTGCTCATTTTGCAAATGCTCCATTATTTCATTGGGTTCAAATATTTTTGCCACTCGAAATTTTGAAGTTATTAATTTTATTTCTACCTTATTTTAAGGGCTTATTATTTATATTCACACAACCAATTTCTTTTGGAGTGTGTGCGTGTGTGTGTGTGTGTGTGTGTGTTCCAGAACTGTCCGGATTTTTAGATTGTATAAATTATCACACTGTAGCATTATTTACCCGGGCTTTTTCCTAATAGTATCCTTTTTACTATGTCTGGCTACTCTCATTTATGATAGTAAGTTAATAAAATACTTATTATATGATAAGAAGATGTTGTGCTATCCAAGTAATGTTTTCATAGACATTTAGAGGATAAAGTTTAAATGCAAATTTTTGACTGAACTGGCTATTATGTTAAGTGCCATGAAAAAGAAATCTATAGAAAAAGAAACATATTGTAGTGAGAATAGTCCACTTCGTATATGCTTTCAGCAAGCTCTTCATTCATGCATTGGATTCATTGGGTGTTTAATATATACCAGGCACTGCTTTAGGCATGGGGGAAAAAAAGAGTGATGAAAATCTCTGCCCTCATCAGACTTAACTTCTAATGAGCAGATGTCAACAATAAAAGTAAGCATAACATTTAAGTGATTCAGTGGTCTTTAATAATAGCATAAGTGATGTTATCAGAAAACAAAAACAGAAAAAGTCATCAGAACAGTGAAAGAAGGCTTATAGTATTATTAGGATAGCTTCATTGAGAAGCTGACATTTATGCAGAAGGTTGGAGAAAGTGAGAGTGCATTAAGCAAGTGTATTGTCACCATTTTTCTGATAGCAGTTGCTCAATTTGTGCCTCTGTATCATGTTTTAGTAATTTTTGCAGTATTTCAAACTTTTTTTATTTTTATTATATTTGTTCTGGTGATCTGTGATCAGTGATCTTTGATGTTACTATTGTAATTGTTTTGGGACACCACGAATTGTACCTATATAAGACACAAAGTTAATTGATAAATTGTGTGTGTGTTCTCACTGCTCCACTGACTGGCCATTCCCCCATCTCTCTCCCTCTTCTCAGGCCTCCCTATTCCCTGAGACATAACAGTATTGAAACTAGGCAAATTAATAACCTATAATGGCCTCTAAGTGATCAAGTGAAAAGAAGAGTTGTATGTCACTCATTTTAAATCAAAAGCTAGAAATGTTTAAGCTTAGTGAGGAAAGCATGGTCAAAGCCAAGATAAGCTGAAAACTAAACCTCTTATGCCAAACAGTTAGCTAAGTTGCACATGCAAAGAAAACGTTCTTGCAGGAAATTAAAAAAGACACTCAAGTGAACATATGAATAATAAGAAAGAGAAATAGCTTTATTGCTGATATGGAGGAAATTTTAGTAGTATGGATAGATCAAACCAAACACAACATTCCTGTAAGCAAAGCCTAATCCAGAGTAAGACCTTAACTTTCTTTAATTCTATGAAGCCTGAGAGAGGCGAGACACCTGCCAAAGAACATTTTGAAGCTAGCTGAAGTTAGTTCAGGAGGTTTAAGGAAAGAAGACAACTCTATAACAAAATGCAAGATGAAGCAGCAAGTGTTGATGTAGATGCTGCAACAAGTTATCCAGGAGATCTGGCTTAAGAGAATTGATCAAGGTGGCTACGCTAAATAACAGAAACATATTTTCAATGTAGATGAAACAGCCTTTTATTGGAAGAAGATGCCATGTAGGCCCTTCACAGAAGTCAGTGCCTGGCTTCAAATCTTCAAAGGACAGGATGACTTCTCTTATTAGAAGCTAATTCAGCTGGTGACTTTAAGTTGAAGCCAATGCTCATTTACTGAAAGTCCGGGGGCCTGTAAGAATTAAGCTGGATTGGGGTGCCTGGGTGGCTCAGTAGGTTAAGCGTCTGCCTTCAGCTCGGTTCATGATCCCAGGGTCCTGGGATCGAGCCCCACATCGGGTTCTCTGCTCAGCAGACAGCCAGCTTCTCCCTCTCCCTCTGCTGCTCCCCTGCTTGTGCTCTCTCTCTCTTTGTCAAATCAATAAATAAAATATTTAAAAAAAAATTAAGCTGGATCTACTTTGTCCTCTCTAAATGGAACAGCAAAGCCTGGATGACAGCGCATCTGTTTACAACATGGTTCACTGAATATTTTAAGCCTACTATTAAGACCTACTGATCAGAAAAAAAATAAAAATAAAATATATATATATATATATATATATATATATATATTCCTTTTAAAATATCACTGCTTATTGACAATGCACCTGGTCACCCAAGACTGACAGAGACATACAATGAGATAAATGTTGTTTTCATTCCTGTTAACACAACATCCTTTCTGTAGCTTTCAAGTCTTATTATTTAAGACATACATTTCATAAGGCTATAGCTGCCATAGATAGTGATTCCTCTGATGGATCTGTGTAAAGTAAATTGGAAACCTTTTGGAAAGGGTTCACAATTCTAGATGCCACTAAGAACATTCATGATTCACAGGAGGAGGTCAAATATCAATATTATCATGAGTTTGGAAGAAGAGGATTTCAATCCTTATAGATAACTTTGACAGGTTCAATCTTTCAGTGGGGCAAGTAATTGTAGATATATTGGAAATAGCAAGAGAACTAGTATTAGACATGGGACCTGAAAATGTGACTAAATTGCTGTAATCTTGTGATACAAATTTAGTGGATAAGGAGTTGCTTCTTATGGATGAACAAAGAAAGGTTTCTTCAGATAGAATCTACTTCTGCTAAAGATGCTGTGAACACTATTGAAATGACAATCAAGAACTTAGAATATTCCATAAAGTTAGTTGATAAAGAAGCGGCAGGGTTTGAGAAGATCGACTTCAATTTTAAAAGAAGTTCTATTGTGGGTAAAATGCCATCAACAAGCATTTCATGCTACAGAGAAATCATACATGAAAGGCAGTCAATCAATGCAGGAAACGTCATTGTTGTCTTATTTCAAGAATTGCCACAGCCACCCAAACCTTCATAAGCCAACATCCTGATCAGTCAGCAGCCATCAGCATCAAAGCAAGACTCTCCACCAGCAAAAAGATTATGACTTGCTGAAAGCACAGACGATGGTTAGCATTTTTTAGAAATAAAGTATTTTTTATTTTTTTTCAATTTAAATTAAATTAATTATACAATGTATTATTTGTTTCAGGGGTACAAGTCTGTGATTCATAAAGTATTTTTAAATTAAAGTACATATATTGTTTTTTAGACATAATATTATTGCATACTTAAACTATAGTATTGTAGACAAAACTCTTACATGCACTGGAAAGCAAACAAACAAACAAAAAAGAACTCACTTGATTCACTTTATTGTGAATATGCTTTGCTGTTGTGATCTGAAACTGAACCAACAATATCTTTCAGATATGACTGTATAGACATTCTTAAGTCTCAAAGTGTGTATACACCAACAAATTTTATATGAGTAAGCTCATCGTAATCTAAAATGATAATTATCAAATTTTTGTTTTACAAGATTAATATTTGGAAGGGAGGGAAGAGGGTGTACATTGAACTAAAGGGTTATTTCTAAGTATCTTATGTACTGGCATGAGTTTTTTTAGTCCTCTTTAGAAAAACTTAATTGGCATGAGATAGTTATTTTCAGGTTCAACTTAACGTCTTTATTGTCTTTGCTTTGATCTCGTCAGTCTTTCAGAGAACACACATGACTAACTTCTAGCTAATTATTTTGGTTTGGAAACTGAAAACTGAGTTCAGGAGAGAGATAGATGGTTTTAGACTAGGATGGGTTCTGAAAGGCATCACTATTATGGAATAAAACTTGTAATTTTTCTCTCAAAAAGTTTTTTTTTTCAACTTGAAGACATATTTATCCTATTTTTTTAAGATTTTATTTATTTATTTGACAGAGAGAGAGAGAGAGAATGAGAGCAAGAACACAAGCAGGGGGAGTGGGAGAGGGAGAAGCAGGCTTCCAGCCAAGCAGGGAGCCCGATGCAGGGCTTGATCTCAGGACCCATGGATCATGACCTGAGCCGAAGGCAGACGCTTAATGACTGAGCCACCCAGGAGCCCCTATATTTATCCTATTTTTGTTCATATTTTATTTACTTTTAGTCACCAAGTCTCGATGCATTTATCTATAAAATATATCTCAAACCTGTTTAAGGATTTACATTTTTAATTAAATCACCTTAAAATTTAGTTAAGTCTTTGTTTTTTGGAAATTATTTTCTCTCTTAATCTTCTTTGAGCCCTTTCAAAGCAAGGACTGTTTTTGATTCTTCTTTGTGATAAAACTTCCAGTGAAGGTCTCAACATGTAGATGCTGAGGGTAATTTTTCTTTAATGAGCTAATAGTTCTGACCCTTATCATCAAAATCTGTATTGTTGAAATAGCTTCATAATTTGCCTTCCTATCATGTGTTGTATTTAAAATGTCTTGGGCTCCTCCTCACATTCTATTGGCACACCTTTTACACCAGACATTGTGCAAGATATAGCTTTTAAAAGTCATTACCTGACAACATTCCCCATCAACTGTGGTCCTTGTCTCTTATATTCTGTATCAGTGCTTCTCTGTTCCATTATGTATGATGTTACTAGGAACTACCTGGCACTCATGCATGTGCAACCTAGAAGCATGGTGAAATGAATGTGTCATGGTTAAGTCATTGTTCAATGGAAGAAAATGTGAATATGTATTCCCACCTTCTGTTGCTCAGGTAGGAAGTATTAAGATACATTATAGACATTCCTTTAGAAGGTCCTGGTGGAATTCAGCCACAGTTGCTCATTATGGTGACCAAACTTGAGAGTATACATTTGTACTGTTTTTCCTTTTCCCTTGCTTTGCTTTCCCCAGACTCCATTTATATATACCCTGTAGGATCTCTTTACAAATAAATTAAAGCATTAATGCAGTCACTTGTTAGAGGCTTCAATTCTTTGGGAAAGGTAAAGTAAGACATGTGCCCTCTACTTGTACATATGTGATCCATTGTGTAGATCCTGCCAGATCAAGCTTCAGAGGATGCAATATTCACCATGCCTTTTTTTTTTTTTTCTGCCTAGAAAATGTCTGGGCTTTCCACCTCCATCACAATAGATACCATGCCTTAATGTATACATAGGAATTCAAACAATTTTTAATATATATAACTGGTTATGTCAAGATGGCAAATGTTATTTATTATCTTATTAAAATTACATTTTCTCTTCAAGATGATAGTTTTCTGAGAGGCAAGAAATAAATTCTTTGATTAAAAAACTCTTTCTTACAGAGCCTAGCAACATGTTCCCATACATTAGGCACTAAATAGTTTTTGATGAATTGAATTAATGTCAAACTTTGGAGGCTGGAATTTTATAAATTTCTAAATCCTACCAAAACCTATCATTTTGAGAAAAATAGCCTTGGAAATGGATAATAAAGTTGTAAATGCCACCTGATAGTTCTAGAACATTTTAAGATTTTTTTAATTAAAATTTCCATTTTTTTTCAGAGGCAGATTAAAAATAAGAAACATCATAACAAATACAGCAGATTACAGTTGAAATGGCATTGTTTTTTGAGCCATGGAACATGGATCTATGTTTTGTTTGTGATTTGGTGAATCATCTATTTTAGAGTCTCATTTTTTCATCTCTGAAATGGGGAATCAAAAACTATCTTTTCTACTAGATAGGGTGCTGTTAAGATCAAATGCAAAAAAAGTTTGTGAAAAAACAGTTCTGTGATCTCTACAGATATAAAATGAAAATTATTATTATAGATAAAAGCTTTACTCTAGATTTATGCTTGAGAATTTATTGCACTCTTGGTTAACAAATAGTCTTTAAAATGCCTGACAACATCTAGATATTGTTAAAAAAATAAATTCATAATTTTTAAAATTATCCTTTCTCCATTAAAAAAAACCTTTTTTAAAAAAAAAACTTTTAATTTTTTTTTTTTTTAGAGAGATAGTATGGGGAGGGACAGAGGGAGAGAGAGAGAATCTTAAGCAGGTTCCACGCCCAGTGCAGAGTCCAACCCAGGGCTCCATCTCACAACCTTGAGATCATGATCTGAGCTGAAATCAAGAGTCAGATGCTCAGCCAACTGAGCCACCCAAGTACACCTATTATGTCAGTTTTATAAACTGTTTCAATTTATCTTTGGAAACAAGCAATATATAAATATATAGTAAGAATAATAATAGTATGACAATAATTAGTTGTTTGTTGTTGGGTGTTTATGGAGTTTTACTTAGTATTATGTTTTTTCTTGCTTTAGATTCATTAAGTATTAGTTGTTATTGTGGTTTTTCCTTTTTATTCCTCATAGCTCTATGTATAAATATCAATGAAAGAAAAAATGAATTTTTTCCAACAAAATCAACCAAGTTCTGGAATTCCATGCCAACCACAAACTCATTTGGTACTGTGGACATTTTTGATGTTTCTTCAATGTGAACCTGGGACATAAATGAGTCAGTGGACAAAAGAAATATTGAGCAAGTCCAAACAGCCTGCCTGACCATAGGGAGATAACAGCAGTTAATGTACATGTTTAATCATGAGACAGAAGGTAATAAAATCTACTAAGGAACAAACAAAACAATAAACTTGGTTTCAATTAAGTGTTTTAAAATATTGATATATTTAGTCCTTCCTTCAATCAGACTCAAATATGTGGTGAAAAAAAAAATCCATCATGTCTGGTAAAGTGTGACTGTTCAACTCATTAAATTGTTTGAAAAATGCTCTCAAATTCGTTAGAAAGGAAAAATGTACAACCTACAAAATATCAGGGTGTTTGGAAATAAGGCTATCTCCTGATTCCAGACAACAGAGTTTAGTGGAGTTTATAATAAACTTATATGTAATAAGGAAGCATTATACATATTTTTAAAAGTTAGAAAATGAAAAAAGCATAAATGTCCTCAAACATGGAAACATGGCAAGATGTGAAAATTCTAGATATATACATTCCCATAAATCTGCACAGCAAGAAATGGCACCTTTTACATTATAAGATTTTCTGAAAAGTCGATTACACCAATGTGTTAGGGAATTTTAGTTTTAGATTCCCTGTCAATTGGAAATATGATGTCTTAAAAGCGGATTTTAAATGAATGGTCTGAAACACAATAGTTTTGAATAAGGGGAAATTGAAAACCTAAAATCCTTAAAATAATTTGAAATATATATTTCATCTCTGCTACCAAACACCTCAATTTTTGGCTGTTATATTAGTAAAAGGTGAAACAAAGTAGCTTTCTTACCTTTTGTATATCATAGATTCTGTGATGTGAATATGACCTGGTTATTTCAACAATCCTGATACCAAATAGTTTTTTTTTTATTAGAGTTTTTCAATAATTATATCTTGTGGTATGGTATTAGTACTGTCTTAGTCCTTAATTGTCATATGAGCAAAACAGAAGTCATGACTGCACTAGCAATACTTACTATCCTATGGAGAGACAATTATTAATTAAACAACCAGACACATTTAATCCAGCAAAGTACAGTGGTAGGATTTTAAACCAGGTTTACCTGAATCCAAAACCAATGCTCATAACTAATATATCTATGATTAGTTATGCCCCGGGGACCTTGCCCCAGGTTCAGACTCCCCATTCTCAAGATTTCTGACCTGGTTCTCTCACTTAGATGAAATTTCCTAATTAAAAACAAGTTGTTGTTGTTCTTGTTGTTGTTTTCCATTCTGATATTCTAATGTTTTATTGCTAGCCTTTATAGGCTTTGATTTATCTATTTTGATAAGATTAGATTTATATATATATATTTTTTTAATACCTAAATGTGTGGACAGAAATCAAAACATATTCTATTTAACAAAGAACATACTTCATCAGTATCTTGACATTTCAAGGAATAGGTACAGAAGTAAAATGAATTGAAATTTATAACATGTTTTCAATTGCATTGGTTTGTAAGAATTAAAAATAAATCAAATTATAAGTATGTCATATTTTTAAGAAAATATCTCAGAAATAAATACTAAGTAGGCAAGATAAGTTTTTAAGTCTTTATTTTTATTATGGTGGATTTTTTTATTGAATAAAATATGAATGAGAGGATTTGTAAATTTGTCCTGGGTCCAAAACAATCTTGAATAAACCTTTTATAAAACATCGATGCTACTAGAGAAGAAGATCTCATCATTGGCAATGACATGAACAAAATAGTTTCATATCAGAAAATACATGTCTGGAAGTTTGAAAATTTAAATATAGATGTATCATTAAGTAATGTACATTTAATGTACATAGTACAGTTTGTTTTCTTGCTTGAATATTTGTCTGTATATTTATTTCATTAAAATATAATAAATTATGTAGAAAAACCTTTAACAGCATTATTTTCTTCTGTGACTTTGAAACATACTGAACTTTCAAAGGAGCATGTATATATTCTTTGTTCTTTTGAATCTGCATCTTATTTAAGCCTTGCAGGAGAAGGTTCTGTAAATGTTTAACAATTCTGATCAAAAGTAGTAAAAGTATATTTATTCTAAAACAGAGATAATGATGTCTGAAAAGTTGAATATTAACAATAAAAAAACCACTGCATTCTAAGAAAGACAACAGCACCTCTCCTTTTCTTCTCTTCCACAAAAAGAAATTATTGAACATGACAGCAATTAAATCGAGTTCATAAAATATTTACAGCAATCCAAGAAAATTTGGTCTTCATAAATTTTGCCCATTAGGACAGGTAAGGGTGAGGAACACTTTTAAAATCAAACATGGAATATGCTCTTAATTCATTGAGTTGTTTTACTTAGATGCAGGTCATGTATTGTGTAAATCACTGTTTTCAACATATAAGGAATATTTGATTATGAACTTTCAACATTGTTTTCCTAATGGCAGAAAGTGTTTATATTAAAACAAAAAGGGACACACTTTACTATACTGAACTGCAAGAAGGATAGTACATAATGCATGCATAATCAAATGTACATACACATCCACAAACAAACACACACAACCATGCTTCCTGAATTCACAGAAATCAGTAAATCTGTTTTAATTGTGTCTATACATCATGCCCATTATATATAAGCATTTATTAGTTTTTCAGTAAAAACATCTCCTATTTGCATTTTTCTCTCCTTTGCATAGATGCATCACTGTGGTAACATTTATTTAGATTAGTAAGACCTCAATGAAAAGCAAATATTTATATTTTTAAGATTTTTTTATTTATTTGAGAGAGAGAGAGAAAGAGAGACAGATTGAGAGAGAGAGAGAGCATGGGTTGGGGGGAGCAATGGGAGGGTAAGGAAATAGACTCCCTACTGAGTAGGGAGCCTGATGCAGAGCTCAAGCCCAGCACCCTGACATCATGACTTGAGCCGAAAGCAGATGCTTAATTGACTGAGCCACCCAGACATCCCTATATTTTTATTTTTGTACATTTTTATCATTTTTGTTAATAGAAAAAATAATACTGTATTATTTAGTTGTTAGGGCTGCTGATAATTAAACTAATGACTTTTGCTTATTTTAAAACCATCTTTTTCTTCAAAGGCCCACTACCTTACACATGTTTTGCCCTAAAGTGTATATCATAATGGCACTGTCTTGTGTATAACTTCAGCACATTTGGTTAAGTTCTATATAATTCTCATCAAACTTACTCTTAAAAACTCGGACCTATATTAGAAAAATGATCTGTAAGGAAGATAATAAAGAAGCAATTTCTTGAAATATGTAAGATTTTTAAAAACATGGATGAAGAATAATGGTGACACATACTCATCTGAAAGACAATATAGCTTAGAAGTTCAGAAAGTGGGTTATGGAAACAGACTACTTAGTTTCAAGTACCGACTCTACTACTTAATAACTATATACCTTTCTCTGCACCAAAGTTTTCTTTCCCTTAAAATGGTTATCACACTCTATTTCATACAGGTTTGTGGGGATTCAATAAATTTCTACAACTAAAGCACTTAGTATAGTACCTGGTACATTGTGAGAGCTAAATACTACTGAAAGCTTCCATTATATTTTTCCAGCTTTATTAAGGTATAATTGATAAGCAAAACTTCATATATTTAAGGTATGTGATATGATGATTTGATTTATGTATACATTATAAAATGATTACCACAATCCAGTTAATTAACACATCCATCACTTCACATTGATATTATTTTTTGAGAACACTTATTCTCAAAAACTTTCAAGTACACAACACAATATTATTAATTACAGTCATCATGCTGTACATTAGATCCCCAGAACTTACTCATCTCATAAGTGAAATTTTCTACTCTTAGACCAATATATCCCCATTTTCCCCACCCCTAGTTCTGATAATCATTGTTTACTCTGTTTCTACAGGATAGACATTTTTAGGATCCACATACAAGTGAGACCATACAGTATTTGTCTTCCTGTGTCTGGCTTATTTCACTGAGCATAATGTCCTCCAGGTTCATCCATGCTGTTGCAAATAGTAGAATTTCCTCTTTAAGGTTGGATAAAATATCACATTTTCTTTGCCCATTCACCCATTGACAGACATTTAGGTCATTCTGTTATTTATTGTAACATAATTATTACAATCTCTTCTAAAGCAGGTCTTATTTGCTAAGCATTGCACTATTTATTTCATGTATGTTAAGTTAGGAAAAAAAAAAAAAAGCTTCAAGATAAGTAGTTAGAACTATGCCTACCATCTTGCCCACATCTTTTCCTCCATGTTTACAAACCAGATATTTTTTATCTTCTTGAATGTGTTTTTATACTTTTTTTACTGTCTTGAATACTCTTCTCCCGCATCATGAAGTAAAAAAGTAAAAACAAAAAACAAACAAACAGAAATGCCCCTTGGGTGGCAGTAAGGAATGCAGAGTAGCATGAAATGGTTAAGAGTGTGGGCTTCAGACACAGTTCAATTTGGTTTGATATTAGTTTTGCCATTAATCAGTTAAATGATATTGGACAGGTTATTTAAACTATATTAAATCCCATTTCTTTAACTACAAATCAAAAAGTAATAGTAAACTTACCCAAATTGTGTTAGAGAGGCTTCAATAAAACATTAACAGGAAAAGTTCTTAGCAAAACACAAAGCAAATAGTACATACTCAATATACAATTACTTGATCTTTCAAGATTTAGCCACAACCTCCTTTATAATGTCTTTACCAATTCCTCCTTTCAAGAATGACCACACTATAATATCAAATGTATAGTGGTACATTTTCCCTGTATAATCCACAGCTCTCTTATCTCTTCTTCCTTTTTTTATATATGTGCCAATGTTTTTGGACTATGGCATCCATAAGTCCAAACTAGATATTCCTTTGTAATTCTGCTACATAATCATTACTCAGTAATATTTAGTTTCATGAATAAACCAAAAAGGAAAATTTCCCTATTAAAACAGTGATATAGTTATATAACTTAAAGTATTAGAGAAAAGGACGTACATGTTGGATTTTGAAAAAGACAGATACATACAAAGATTTATACATGTATATATTTATACATTATTAAAGAAGATTTATCCTTAAAATTATACTAATATCTTTTAAACTATAGGTTTGGGGAAATAGTTGTATTTTGGCTAAACAATTTTAGTTTAGAATAAGAAATGATCATTGAACTGTTTTTTAAATATCTATACTGAGTTGCTTACTATAAAATTATCAAGTTCAAGGAATATTTTATTTTACATCCCAAACTGTTACTCTATAATGATGGTTATTTTTTCATCCACTTGTGTCACAAATTTTTATTGAAGTATTTATTAACATTAAATTATGGACAAAGTTCCATGCCAAGTACTTTGGGGATATAAAGATTAAATAAAGTAGAGACACTCTGAGAAATTTATAATCAAGTTAAAAGTGAAAATATCTACACAGAAATAATAACAAAATGCAAAAATTTGATTTTGTAAAAGAGGGAAGATTGAGTACTATTAGGTGTGTTTGGGTGAACAAAGCTAGAGAATTTAGAGAACTCATGCAGAAAATCCTTAGATTTTTGATTGACAAATAAAAGAGGCTTATTCACATAAAGATACATTTGAAAGGAATACCATGTTGAACAATGACATAAGATGTGAAGTTCCCAAAAAAGATGGCTTTCCAAGGGTATTGTTGGGGTTCAGAATAAAAATAAACAATGGTATGTCCAAGTGTTACAAGTAAGTTGTAGTTTAGAAATAAGCAAACTGAAACAATAAATTTCATATCATTCTGTTGTCCGATAGAGCAAAAGGCAGAATCATTTCAGAGAAAATGCAAGAGAAATAAGTAGTTCCAAACCATGTAATATCTAGAATCAAGACTGGTTACCTAGCTTGTGAGGCACAGTGCAAAATAACAGTAAGAGGCCCTTTGCTCAACAATTAAGAATTTCAGGACAGTAGTTATAGAATATTAAAGTAACCCCATAGCACCTAAGAGCAGGATCTTGTGCACCTCCATAGGTCACGTGCTCTTGAAACCAACGCTGACCAGAGCAGCCTGAGGCTTTCTAATCCCAAAGACTAAAGCCATTTAAATGAAGAATAGCCTGAAGACATTTAGTAATACATAAAACCATCCCACAAAATTTAGAGACGAAGGCTGTTACTACTGATGGAGCAACATAAAATTTTCTTGGCTTTCCATTTCTCTGAAACTTGCTCTGGAAAAAGGTGGAAAGAGAAAGGGGAGGGGGAGGAAGGAAGGAAGGAAGGAAGGAAGGAAAGAAGGAAGGAATAGATATATGTAAATTTGAATGTGGTTATGCATACACAGTTTTTATTGAGGTAAAATTGACATAAAGCCTTATATTAATGTGTTTCAGGTGTACAACATTATTGAAAAATGATCACCACAGTAAGTCTAGTTAAGGTTCATCACCATACCTAGTTACAAATAATTTTCTTATGGTGATAACTTCTAAGATTATCTGTCTTAGCAACTTTCAAACATACAATACAGTATTATTAACTAAAGTCACCATGCTGTACATTATATGCTCATGAAATTTCTTTTATAACTAAATATTTGTAACTTTTGACCACCCTTATCCCATTTTACCCACATTCAACTACCACCTCTGACAACCACTAATCTATTCTCTGGATCTATGAGCTTAGTTTTTGGTGTATTCAGATTCCATGTAAAAGTGAGATCATATGGTATTTGTCTTTCTCTGTCTGACATTTCACTTACAATACAACAATATCCTCAGGGTTCATCCCTGCTGTAAACAGCAAAACTTGCTTCCTTTAATGACTGAATAATATTCCATTTTATATATACATATATATATATATATATTTTTTTTTTTTTTTTCTTTCCTTTATCCATTCATACATTGATAGACATTTAGGTTGTTTCCACATCTTGGCTATTGTAAATAATGCCGCAATAAACATGGCAGTTCATATATCTTTTGAGTTAGTGTTTTTATTTTCTTTGGATAAATACCCAGAAGTGGAACTGCCAGATCAAGTGGAAGTTTTATTTTTAATTTTTTGAGAAACCTCCATACTGTTTCTCATAATGCTGCACAACTTTACATTCCCACCAACAGTGCACAAAATTCTCTTTTCTCCACATGCTCACCAACACTTGTTATTTCTTGTCTTTTTGATACTGCCATTTTGACAGGTGTAAGGTGATATCTTTTTGTGCTTTTGACTTGCATTTCCTTGATGATTAGTGATATTAAACGTATTTTCATGTATCTGTATGTCTTCTTTGGAAAAATGTGTATTCAGATCTTCTGCCCATTTTTAAATCAGATTGTTTTCTTGCAATTGAGTTGTAAAAGTTCTTTATATATTCAGATACTAACCCTTTATCAGATACATGATTTTCACATATTTTCTCCTATTCATTAGGTTGCCTTCATTTTATTGATACTTTCTTTTGTTGTACAGAAGCTTTTTATTTTGTTTTAAAGATTTTATTTATTTATTTGACAGAGAGAGAGAGCAAGCACAAGCAGGGGGAGCAGCAGAGGGAGAGGGAGAAGCAGGCTCCTTGCCAAGCAGGGAGCCCAATGCAGGACTCGATCCCAGGACCCTGGGATCGTGACCTGAGCCAAAGGCAGATGCTTAACTGATTGAGCCACCCAGGCACCCCTGGAAGATTTTTATTTTGATGTAACACATTTTTTTTAAAGATTTATGTATGTATGTATGTATGTATTTTAGGGAGAGAGAGAATGAGCAGGAGGGGCAGAGGTAGAGGGAGAGAATCTCAAGCAGAATTTGTGCTGAGCATGGAGTCCTATGCAAGGCTCGATCTCACAACCCTGAGATCAGGACCTGAGCCAAAACCAATTGTCAGATGCTTAACCAACTGTGCCACCCAGGCTTCCCTAGCATGTTCTTCTAATAGAGAATTGTAGCCTAATAGTTCATATAATCATTTTTTATTGTTTGGAGAAACACAGATAAATAATACTTTGTTCTTACTCTCAATAAATAAACAGTTGGAGAATAAGATAGAAAAAAAAGAATACGCTTACATTTCTTAATGTTTCTGATAGAGATATGCTCAAAATGATGATAAAGAAGGTCAGAGAAGGAGACCTAACCAAACTTTATGGGTTAGAACATGGATCTGAAAATAGTTCCCCAAAATCCTACCTGGATAGATTTTCTTCTTTTTTCCTTTCATCTCGGTAATTTTTTTTTTTTTGTCTTTTATTCATCACCCATAATATTAATAGCTCTATGGAAATCTAAATGCATTCTTTTATCATTTTTTTTCACATTCAGATTATAATCCAGGAAAAAGAAAATATATTATTTTATTTTATGTTTCCCTTTGTGTCAATAGAAAGTAATATATATCTTGGCAAGTATTGGACCTCAGAAAATATATGATGAAGGAAAGAGATAATTAAATGAGATGGGTGCTAATAGTCAATTGAAATTACCAGGGCAAAATTGGGATAAAGAAACCTATAGGTTCACTGAATGTGTGAAGTCATGGAGATATGAGAAGAAAGGAAAATGATAATAAATAAAAAGTATTTTACTCTACTCTGTACATAATTTAATGTTAATAAATACTTCAATAACTCCAATATAGTAAATCCAAAGGAGTCCACATAACAACTATTAGAATTAATAAATAGATAATAATTAGAATAAAGATTTAGATAATTAAAATAAATAGAATTAACTTCAAAAGGTTTCAAGTTCTAAGATCATATAAAAGTCAAACATATTTTTATATATTTGCAACAAGTAAACTAAAAATGAAATTAAGAATGTAATTTATTTGCAATAGCATAAAAAATACTTAGGAATACATTTGAGAAAATAAATACAATATTTGTACATTAACATAGATACACATTGTTAAAAAGAATTTAAAAAAAAAGAATTAAAGAAGACCTAAACATATGGAAAGACAGCTTATGTTTATACACCAGAAATATAATATTAAGATAACAATAATCCCCAAATTCATCAGCAGAGTCAAACAATCCACATCAAAATCCCAGCTGGATTCTTAGGAAATTAACAAGATGATCTTAAAATTTATATTAAAATCCAAGGAACCCAGAATAGCCTGAAGAACTTTGATATGAAACAAATTTGAAGGACTCACATTTTCTGATTTCAAAACTTACTACAAAATGTATAGTAAAATTAAGATGGTATGGTACTAACATAAGAGTAGATATATAGAAATAGAATTGAGACTCCAGAATGTTTGCATCTGGCTGACTTTTGGTGAGGTTTAAAGACAATTCAATGCAAGAAATAATCTTTTCAACAAATGATACTGGCACAACTAGTTATCCATATGCAAAAGAATGATTTAAATACTTATTCAGCACTATATATAAAATTAACTCAAAATCATCAAACTTAAACGTAAAACATAAAACTATATAAATCTTGGAAACAAATATACACATATGTTTATTAACTTAGATTAGGCAACGGTTTCTCAGAATAACACCCAAACATGAGAAATAATGACAGCAAAAAGATAAATTGAACCTCAACAAAACTAAAAACTTTTATGCTTCAAAGGACACAACTGAGAAAGTAAAAAACAAAACAAAACCAAAATAAAAAGAAACCCATAAGATAGAAGAAAATATTCAAAAACGATTATCTGATAAGTCACTTGAACTCAGAATATATAAAGACCTCTTCCAAACCAATAATTAGAAAAAATAGAAGTGAGAATATAATCTGAATAGACATTGTTCAAAAGAAGATATGGAAATAATGAACATTATTATTCATCTGAGAAATGCAAATCAAAACCATAATTAAATACAACATCACAACCAGTGGTTTCACTATAATCAAAAGACAGATAATAACAAACCTTACATGAGTGTGGAGAAATTGGAATCCACATACACTGCTTTTGGGAATGTAAAATGGTGCATCCACTTTACAAACACCTAGCAATTAGACATAAAGTTACCATATGACCCAGCAATTCCACTCAGGTATATATCCAACATAAATGAAAGAAAAGTCCACACAAATCTTGTACATGATTATTCATATTCATAATAACCCAGAAGTGACCATGATACAAATGTCCATCAACTATGAATAGAGAAATAAAATGTGAATTATTCATACAATAGAATATTATTTGACAATAAAAAATATGAAGTAGAGGAGCAAGATGGCAGAGGAGTAGGAGACCTAAATTTCATCTGGTCCCAGGAATTCAGCTAGATAGGGATCAAACCATTCTGAACACCTATGAACTCAAGAGGAGATAAAAAAAAAAAAAAGAATAGCAGCAACTCTCTGAACAGAAAAGTGACCACTTTCTGGAAGGTAGGACATGCAGAGAAGTGAATCCAAGGCGATATTCGGGAAGATAGACAGCGGGGGAGGGGCCTCCATCAGCCGCTATGGGCAAGTGATAGAGCAGCAGAGCACAAAATTGGAAATTTTAGAAGTTGGCTCTGCTGAGGGACCTTGCTCCAGTGGCTAAGCAGTGGATGGAACACTCGCTGGGACAGTGTGGTCTCAGAACCTCAGGGTCACAGAAAGACAGGGGGTGCCTGAGAGTGGCAGAGCTCCCAGGTACCAAAGCAGGGAAGCTGGATGCAGAGATGGACCTGAGGAGTGGGATCTCAGCTCGGGGCTGCCATAAACTGTGATCCACGGCACAGTCGGGCCACCGCTCCTCCAGCAGGGACCCAACAAGAGGCAGATCCTGGGAGACTCCCTTTCCTCCCATGGGAGGAGTGGCATGGGAGTGCGCTGCAGGATTCTGCTGGGTTTGGAGACTCCACAAAGGGTCGTATGCTAGAGATAGAAATGCTCGGTCACAGGCCCGGTGAGCACAGAGTGCAGCCGGAGACCAGGGATACGGGAATGATTGACTGCTTTTCTCTGGGAGTGCACTGAGGAGTGGGGCCCTGAGTTCTTGGCTCCTCCAGGGTGGAGATTGGGAGGCTGCCATTTTCACTCTCATCCTCCAAAGCTATACGGAAAGCTTGCAGGGAACAAACCCAAGCAGATTGCTTAGCCCGGCCCCCGGCAAGGGTGAGGTAATTCTGCCTCCAGCAAAGACATTTGAGAAACACTGTGACAGGCACCTCCGCAAGAAGATCAGCAAGAACAGCTGGAAGTTTACTGATCAATGAGAATGGCAGAACTCCAGCACTAGGGGGCACCTGTACCTCTGAAACAAATAATACATTATATGTTAAAAAAAAAAAAAAAAGATAGCAGGAGGGGAAGAATGAAGGGGGGGAATCTGAGGGGGAGACGAACAATGAGAGACTATGGACTCTGAAAAATAAACTGAGGGTTCTAGAGGGGAGGGGGGTGGGGAGATGGGTTAGCCTGGTGATGGGTATTAAGGAGGGCACGTTCTGCATGGAACACTGGGTGTTATAGGCAAACAATGAATCATGGAACACTACATCAAAAACTACTAATGTAATGTATGGTGATTAACATAACATAATAATAATAAAAAAAAGAATTCATGGCTTTTCCCCCCATGATTCTTTAGTCCTTCAAAGTTAATTTTTTTTAATTTTCTTTTTCTCTTCTTTTTTTGGTGAATTTTTCGTTTTCCCTTTTTCAACCAACACTTATCAATCCCTTTTTTTAAAAATCTTTTTAATTTTTCATTTTTAGAGTCATATTCTATCCCTTCATAGTAGTTAACTTATTTTTGGTACATATATATATAAGTTGATCTCTCTTTAAAATTTTGGGACACAGGTTCTTCTAACAGACCAAACTATACCCTAAATCTCTAGTGTATGGCTTTGTTCTAGTCTCCTGCCTGACCACATTCTCTCCTTTTTTTTTTTTTAAATCCTCTTCTTTCTTTTTTCAACCAACTTCTTATCTATCAATTCCTTTTATAAAATTTTTTATAATTTTCATCTTTACAATAATATTCCATCCCTTCAATGTATTTACCCTTATTTTTGAACATATATAAGTTTTTCTCTCTTTAAAATTTTGGGAGGCACTTTCTTCTAACAGAAAAAAATACACCCAAAATCTAGTGTGTGGCACTGATATATGCACCAGCCTGATCATATTTGATCATATTCTGTTATTGTTTTTTTATCTTTTTTTTAATTTTTTTTATTCTTTCTTTTTTCTTTCTTTCCCTTTCTTTTCCCCCGGTTTCAGGTCTCTTCTGATCTGTTTGGTGTATATTTTTCTGGGGTCATTGCTACCCTGTTAGCATTTTGTTCTCTCATTCATCTATTCTCCTCTGGACAAAATGACAAGTTGGAAAAATTCACCTCAAAAAAAGAACAACAGGCAGTACCGACTGCCAGGGACCTAATCAATACGGACATTAGTAAGAGGTTGGAACTAGAGTTCAGAATGACGATTTTAAAGATACTAGCTGGGCTTGAAAAAAGCACAGAAGATATTAGAGAAACCCTTACTGGAGAAATAAAAGAACTAAAATCTAATCAAGTCAAAATCAAAAGGACTATTAATGAAGTGCAATAAAAAATGGAGGCTCTAACTGCTAGGATAAATGAGGCAGAAGAAAGAATCAGTGATATAGAAGACCAAATGATGGAAAATCAAGAAGCTGAGAAAAAGAGACATAAACAACTACTGGAACACGAGGGCAGAATTTGAGAGATAAGTGATACCATAAGACAAAATAATATTAGAATAATTGGGATCCCAGAAGAAGAAGAAAGAAAGAGAGGGGCAGAAGGTATATTGGAGCAAATTATAGCAGAGAACTTTCCTAATTTGGGGAAGGAAATAGGCATCAAAATTCAGGAGGCACAGAGAACCCCCCTCAAAATCAATAAAAATAGGTCAACACCCCAACATCTGCTAGTAAAACTTACAAGTCTCAGAGACAAAGAGAAATCCTGAAAGCAGCTCAGGAGACGAGATCTGTAACCTACAATGGTAGAAACATTAGATTGGCAAAAGACCTATGCACAGAGACCTGGCAGGCCAGAAAGGACTAGCAGGATATATTCAGAGCACTAAATGAGAAAAATATACAGCCAAGAATACTATATCCAGCTAGGCTGTCATTGAAAATAGAAGGAGAGATAAAAAGCTTCCAGAACAAACAAACAAACAAAAAAAAACTAAAGGAATTTGCAAACATGAAACCAGCCCTACAAGAAATATTGTAATGGGTCCTCTAAACAAAGAGAGCCTAAAAGTAACATAGACCAGAAAGGAACACAGACAATACACAGTAACAATAACCTTACAGGCAATACAATGGCACTAAATTCCTATCTTTCAATAGTTACCCTGAATGTAAATGGGCTAAATGCCCCAATCAAAAGACACAGGCTATCAGATTGGATAAAAAAACAAGACCCATTGATATGCTGTCTGCAAGAGACTCATTTTAGGCCCAAAGACACCCCCAGATGGAAAGTGAGGGGCTGGAAAACAATTTACCATGCTAATGGACGCCAAAAGAAAGCTAGGGTGGCAATCCTAATATCAGACAAATTAGATTTTAAACCAAAGACTATAATAAGAGATAAGGAAGCACACTATATACCACTTAAAGGGTCTATCCAACAAGAAGATCTAACAATTATAAATATCTATGCCCCTAACATGGGAGCAGCCAGTTATATAAGGCAATTAACAACAAAAGCAAAGAAACACATCGACAACAATACAATAATAGTGGGACTTTAACAACCGCCTCACTGAAATGGACAGATCATCTAATTAAAAGATCAACAAGGAAATAAAGATTTAAATGACACACTGGACCAAATGGACTTCACAGATATATTCAGAACATTCCTTCCCAAAGCAACAGAATACACATTCTTCTCTAGTGCCCATGGAACATTCTCTGGAATAGATCACATCCTAGGTCACAAATCAGGTCTCAACCAGTACCAAAAGTTTGAGATCATTCCCTGCCTATTTTCAGACCACAATGCTTTGAAACTAGAACTCAATCACAAGAGGAAAGTTGGAAAGAACTCAAATACATGGAGGCTAACGAGCATCCTACTAAAGAATGAATGGGTCAACCAGGAAATTAAAAAAAAGAAATTAAAACTTCATGGAAACAAATGAAAATGAAAACACAAATGTTCAAAATCTTTGGGATGCAGCCAAGGCAGACCTAAGAGGAAAGTATATAGCAATACAAGTCTTTCTCAAGAAGCAAGAAATGATTCAAATACACAACCTAACCCTACACCTAAAGGAGCTGGAGAGAGAACAGCAAATAAATCCTAAACCCAGCAGGAGAAGAGAAATAATAAAGATCAGAGCAGAAATCAAGGAAATAGAAACCAAAAGAACAGTAGAACAGATCAACAAAAGTAGGAGCTGGTTCTTTGAAAGAATTAACAAGATTGATAAACCCCTGGCCAGACTTATCAAAAATAAAAGAGAAAAGCCCCAAAGAAATAAAATCATGAATGAAAGAGGAGTGATCACAACCAACACCAAAGAAATACAAACAATTATAAGAACATATTATGGGCAACTATATGTCAGCAAATTAGACAATCTGGAAGAAATGGATGCATTCCTAGAGATGTATAAACTACCAAAACTGAACCAGGAAGAAATAGAAAACCTGAACAGAACTATAACCACTATGGAAATTGAAGCAGTCATCAAAAATCTCCCAAGAAACAAGAGCCCAGTGCCAGATGATTTCCCAGGGGATTTCTACCAAACATTTAAAGAAGAATTAATATCTATTCTTCTGAAACTGTTCCAAAAAATGGAAATGGAAGGAAAAGTTCCAAACTCGTTTTATGAGGCCACCATTACCTTGATCCCCAAACCAGACAAAGATGCCATCAAAAAGGAGAATTACAGACCAATATCCTTGATGAACATGGATGCAAAAATTCTCACCAAAATACTAGCCAATAGGATACAACAGTACATTAAAAGGATTATCCACCACGACCAAGTAGGATTTATCCCTGGGCTGCAAGGTTGGTTCAACATCCGCAAATAAATCAATGTGATACAATACATTAATAAAAGAAAGAATAAGAACCATATGATCCTCTCATTAATGCAGAAAAAGCATTTGACAAAGTACAGCATTCTTTCTTGATTAAAACTCTTCACAGTGTAGGGATAGAGGGTACAAACCTCAATATCATAAAAGCCATCTATGAAAAACCCACAGCGAATATCATTCTCAATGGGCAAAAACTGAGCGCTTTCCCCCTAAGGTCAGGAACACGCTAGGGATGTCCACTATCACCACTGCTATTCAACATGGTATTAGAAGTACTAGCCACAACAATCAGACAACAAAAAGAAATAAAAGGCATCCGAATTGGCAAAGAAGTCAAACTCTCACTGTTTGCAGATGATATGATACTTTATGTGGAAAACCCAAAAGACTCCACCCCAAAACTGCTAGAACTCTTACAGGAATTCAGTCAAGTGGCAGGATATAAAAGCAATGCACAGAAATCAGCTGCATTCCGATACTCAAAAACAAGACAGAAGAAAGAGAAATTAAGGAGTTGATCCCATTTACAATTGCAACAAAACCGTAAGATACCTAGGAATAAATCTAACCAAAGAGGCAAAGAATCTGTACTCAGAAAACTATAAAATACTCATGAAAGAAATTGAGGGAGACACAAAAAAATGGAAAAATGTTCCATCCTCATGGATTGGAAGAATAAATATTTTGAGGATGTCAATGCTACCTAGAGCAATTTACACATTTAATGCAATCCCCATCAAAATACTATCCACTTTTTTCAAAGAAATGGAACGAATAATCCTCAAATTTGTATGGAACCAGAAAAGACCCCGAATAGCAAGAAGAATGTTGAGAAAGAAAAACAAAGCTGGTGGCATCACAATTCCGACTTCCAGCTCTATTACAAAGCTGTCATCATCAAGACAGTATGGTACTGGCACAAAAACAGACACATAGATCAATGGAACAGAATAGAGAGCCCAGAAATGGACCCTCAACTTTATGGTCAACTCATCTTTAACAAAGCAGGAAAGAAAATCCAATGGAAAAAAGACAGTCTCTTCAACAAATGGTGTTGGGAAAATTGGACAGCCACATGCAGAAGAATGAAAGTGGACCATCTTCTTACACCATACACAAAAAGACTCAAAATGTGAGACAGGAATCCATCAAAATCCTAGAAGAGAACACAGGCAGCAACTTCTGTGACCTGGGCCACAGCATCTTCTTGCTATACTTGCTGTAAGTCTCCAAAGGCAAAGGAAACAAAAGCAAAAATGAACTATTGGGGCTTCCTCAAGATGAAAACCTTTTGTACAGTAAAGGAAATAGTCAACAAAACTAAGAGTCAACATGTGGAACAGGAGAAGATATTTGAAAATGTCTTATCAGACTAATGTTTTAGTATCTAAAACCTAGAGAATGGAGTGGAGCAGTGCCTCTAAGTGAGAGAACCTGAAAGCTAAGTAGAAGCAGTTTGGGTCAGGCCTGGTCTTGCAGATATACCAGTACTTTTTGTGGAGGTCCTTGATCTTCTGTTGATAGATGGTGTGTTTTTTTTTGTTTTGTTTTGTTTTTATGAACTTACCAAACTCAACATCCAAAAAAACCAAAAAATCCAGTCAAAAATGGGCAGAAGACATGAACAGACATTTCTCCAAAGAAGACAAACAAATGGCTAGCAGACACATGAAAAAATGCTCATCACTTGGGATCTGGGAAATCCAAATCAAAAGCACAATGAAATACCACCTCACACCAGTCAGAAAGGCGAAAATTAACAACTCAGGAAACAACAGATATTGGTCAGGGTGCAGAGAAAGGGGCACCCTCTTACACTTGGTCGGAGTGCAAACTGGTACAGCCACTCTGGAAAACAGTATGGAGGTTCCTCAAAAAGTTAAAAATAGCAATTGCACTCTTAGGTATTTATCCAAATGATACAAACGTAGTGATTCAAAGGGGCACATGCACCCCAATGCTTATTGCAGCAATGTCCACAATAGCCAAAATAAGGAAAGAACCAAGATGTCTATGGACAGATGAATGGATAAAGAAGATGCGGTTCATATGTACAATGGAATATTACTCAGCCATCAAAAAGAATGAAATCTTGCCATTTGCAACTATGTGGATGGAACTAGAGGATGTTATGTTAAGCGAAATTGTCAGTCAGAGGAAGACAAATATCACATTATTTCACTCATATGTGGAATTTAAGAAACAAAACAGATGAACATAGGGGAAGAGATGGAAAAATAAAATAAGATGAAAACAGAGAGTGAGGTTAACCACTCTTAACTCTAGGAAACAAAGTGAGGGCTGCTGGAGGGGAGGTAGGTGGGGCAGATCAAGCAATCGTGTGATCAGCATTAGGAGGGCACCTGATGTAATGATAGCTGGGTTTTATATGCAATTGATGAATCACTAAATTCTCCCCCTGAAATGAATAATAATGATAAAATGAAAAATAAAAAAGAAGAAAGTTCAAAGACAGCGTTAGTAGAAGTATTTGTCTTTATCTCCTATGAATTAATATCATTAATTATAGAAAAGGTCTCTTGATTAGAGGACTCTTTCCAAAATATTTCCCATTCTTGAACAAAGCAACACATAAGAATCTCAATTTTTTACCTTCCAGGATGTTTCCTGACATTAGATTCCTAAACTTCCCTGTGCTTACAGGTTGCCAATTGCTACAGGAATTCTGCCTCCAGAAAGTTCTTGATCTTCCTGTTTTGAATCTTCCATTTAGTGTGATTGTTTACTTAAAATAACAGATATATGAGACATAATTTATGCTTAGAGCAAATTATATGACCATTTTGTATCTACTTCTTAATAAATGTTTGTGTATAAGAATTTGATGTAAGATTTGCTTTTATAATAATTTGAAAGAAAAATATGGAGAAAACTTAACTTCTGTCTATACCTGTACCTAATATTTGTGTCTTATTGAATAGGCCTAAGTCAGTTCTTTTGATTTGATCATATTGATTACAATTCATTTGGCAGCATTTTTGTTTCCTACCACAATATTAGATCTGTAATTTCAGGAGACATCTTTTAGTTTTTTTTAGGTCTAGCACCTAGTATATCATCAGACACATATCATAAACTCAGTTTATGTTTATTTTAGATTAAATGGGCTCATTGTTATCTATGCAAAGAAAATGAGGAGTAAGATTTTTTTTTAATTTCCTATGAAACAACATAAGCAATAATAATATTGAATATGATATAATGCCTAATATATTACAAATATTCTTTTAGACTTTTTCCAGTTATTTTATGATTTGTTCATCATCACCACCATCTCTCACCATCTAATTTAGGTGTTTATATTCAAATAAATTTGTGAACTAAATTGCCTCAATTCAAATCCAAATGTATTTGATTCCCCAAACCATATTCCAATCCTATGTCCTTACTTCTTTTTTTCACTTTGCCACCAAATTACCCAATTATCTCAATTTGATGGGGTATAACTATAAGAAATTATTTTTCACCATTCATTTTCCTAACTATCATGTCAACCTGTTACCCAATGGGCAAGATCATTTAACAATATCTTGAGCATATTCCAAACTCACATCAATTTCAATTATCAAAAGTTCATCCAGGGGCACCTGGCTGTCTTAGTCAGTTGAGTCCCTGACTTGATTTTGGCTCAGGTCATGATCTCAGGGTCATGAGATCAAGCCCTGTGTTGGGCTCTGTGCTCAGCATGAAGTCTGCTTGTCCCTTTTTCTCCCTCTCCTCCCCTCCCCCCACTTGCTCACATCCATGCTCTCTCTCTCTCTGAAATAAATAGATAGATGACAGATAGATAGATAGATAGATAGATAGATAGATAGATAGATAGATAAAATCTTAAAAATTTTCATCTGGTTTTATTTTATTTTATATTTTTAATTTAAATTCAGTTAGCTAATGTTAGTTTTTGATACAATGTTCAATGATTCATTAGTCACGTTTAACACCCAGTGCTCATCACATCACATGTCCTCCTTAATGCCCATCCCCCCACCCACCTCTCTATCCACAACCCTGTTTGTTTCCCAGAGTCAAGAGTCTCTCATGGTTTGTCTGACTCTCTGATTTCTTCCCATTCAGTTTTACCCCAAATTCATATCTAATTCTTAAAACTTGCCTCCCCCAAACACACATACACATACACATTCTGCTTGCAAACAAGATAGCTCAAGTCCAAATGGTAAATTAACATATATAACACACATACTTTCTATGCCAAAAGATAATTTTATAAACTACTGCATTGCCATATTTTATCTTCATTTTTAAAAATGTCTTTTCCTATTGCTCAAATAAGTATTAGATCTGTTATCCAAATCAGCTGTCCCTAAAAAATTCCAGGTGAGAAAAATATGTTAATCGTTGATTTTTACTGCCATTGGCAATCTCTATAAGTAGTTTTCTTGAACTCTCCCTAATTTGTCCCAACTTGAGATAGACAAAGGGGGGTGTTGGTGCAGAGTACTCCTCTTGAAAGGGCCACAACTCAAGATTCTTTTTCAGGCTTTTGTTTGAGTAATGTTATGGTTATCAGACAGTGTGTAATCACCCCTGAATGGTAATAAAGGGAGGTGACTGCAACTAATTTTTTGCAGCTCCTGTTATATATCTCTCATTATAAAAGGAAACATTTAAAACCTCATTTTTCTCAGGTTTTGGCCACAATAGACAATTGTAGGGCAAGAAAAATAATCTCTCTTCACATTATCTTACATATGAATACCAATGGTGACATGTGAGATTATTTTATGTGATATAGATGAGCATTTAAAAAATTTTTAAAGATGATATATCCACTTTAACACATATTAAAATAAATATAGCTGATATAGAAAGCATAATTTCATAAACACCAAAGCTTAGAATGAATCTTGTAAAAGATATTTCAGTTACAAAAGAGTATTAAGAAACTATTAATAAACATAATAATTAAATGTTGCAGGAATATAAGGGAGATATGTGAATAAATGAAGGCCAATATCCCACAAGTGCTTGTAATGTAAATCCAAAAATACTTCATTATTTCCATTAGAGAAAAAAGCCACTTGATCTACCAGGTCAGATTTTTAATCAGGCAAATCAGAAACATATTACCTACAAATAGATATTGTATATGCATCCTTATTATTTTCATGAGGATCGAATAGTAGTTTCTGGTAATTCATATGCTTCAGTACATCCAAATAAGACTAAACAGAGGTTTTCTCCTACAAATAAATCATAACAGAGATAGAATATAAAATGTTTTTATTTTCCAAATTTTTAATTAGAAAAATATTAAATAGTTCTTATAGATTATGACCAATAACTCAGTAATGTGGTATCATTTTATTTTTATAGGGATTCAAGTGCACTTATAAATTTTACTTCAGAGGCAGTCATGGGGATATCTTTAATATGCAAAGCATATCCTGCACTCTCGAAATACAAACATAAATAAGATAGGGTCTATGCCTTCAAAAGTGTTTACATATCTCCTTCAAAAAGAAACCAAACAACCAACCAACCAAAAAAAAACAAACAACAAAAAATGTGTTTTCAATCATATAAAGAAAAAAATGCAAGTTAAAAAATTTATATAAAGGAAAAAAGTTTGTGTAAAGGAAAGAAGGGTGGGGTTACAGAGGGCTTTTTGAAACTGAAATGGACACATGGAACATTAATACTATTACATGTTTTGTATTTGTCTTTCATCCTGAGAGAGTGATCAACATGAGAGACACCTCTCTTGTAAACACAAGTGATGTAGAAGAATCTAAGAAACTATGACAAAAACAAACTGACCTGAGCTTGAGAAATGGCTTAAAATGATTATATGTGACTTAGACTGATATAGATGAAGATAAGACCACTGGCTTCAATAATTCAAATAGCACAAAAAATTGTTAGACTGGTTATTCCTATATCAGAATCAGTGGATAAGCAGGAGAGGTTCATGACCATCTTTAATAATAGTAGATCTGTCCAGAAACATAAAATTCTGCTTTGGAAAAGTAATCAATTCTCTATCTAAAAGAGATTCAAATGGAAAATGGATGATCACGGAAGCAGGCACAATATTGCTAGGATGATTTAGGCATCAGATAAGAGTATGGTCTTAATGACCTCTAAAACTCTATCCATATATTTGGTACTATGATATTTCACTAGTACAATAGATAAAATAAATTAAAATATTTGCACCTGGAGTTCTTGTATGCATTTGTCTCTGAAATGTAGATCGGTATAAATATCACAGCCTAACAGTGCCAAAATAGCATACATATTCCATGTGATCAGGAAAATATGGCTTATGAAGCAATCATTCAGCTATTTGGCTGCATACCTACATATGAATATTCATGCCAGTTCAATCATAAACCTTGATAAATCTAAGATTGATTCAAAATAAATGTAAAATTTCCATAAAGAATATAAGGTTGTAGTACAATGTCTGACAGATTTTATTGAAACATCATAAAGAAAAATTGTTACAAGCCATTTTTGAGTTTTGTAAACCAGAGGAAGGAAACCTTTCTGCCAAAGGCGTCTGACCTCAATGAATCTGAAATGTAATTTTAAAATAAATTTACTGCAGCCAAAGGAGAACATGATGGATGTCAGAATACAAACTGTGTGACATATAATAAATAAGGAATAAAGATGCTAGATTATTCTGAAGTATTAAAATAATAATTTTATGTGAACAACTTTCATGAGAAAGTAAACTTAGATTAATACTTTGAAAATGAATAGAAGTGGATTGGGCACTGGTTCAGCCTTATGATGGGGACTACATCGAAGACAGAGACATTTATAATGTCAGAAATGAGCTCCCTAAGCTCTGATTTGTCATAACGCATTAAAAGGCCATGCTTAAAATTTATCAGATGTACAATGGATTTAACCATTTTGTGGAAGGGTGTTATAGAAATAAAAGAAATGTTAACAAGAAGTTCATCTATCTCGAGAGACTATGGACTCTGAGAAACAAACTGAGGGTTCTGGAGGGGAGGGGGGTAGGAGGATGGGTTAGCCTGGTGATGGGTGTTAAAGAGGGCACGTACTGCATGGAGCACTGGGTATTACACGCAAACAATGAATCATGGAACACTACATCAAAAACTAATGATGTAATGTATGGGGATTAACATAACATAATAAAAAAGAAAGAAATTCATCTATCTCTTAAATCTCACAGAGGTAGAGACTAAGGAATTCACTAATTTGGTTTCTTACCTTCTCTCTTTTTTGGTTATACAATTTTACATCTGCTTGGAAATCTATTTAAGTTACTAGTATACACTGAGCCGGCACTCAATAAATATTTATTGTAAAAACAGTTGAATGAATGAATAAATGAATCATTAAGCTACACTTTTTTTTAATTCAAGATATTGATGTTCTGTATTTTGGCTTATCTCTGGAAATATTTCAAGTTGTTATTTTATTTTATTTTCATTTAATTAAATTTATTTTATCTTTATTTTCATTAAGTTAAATTTATTTGAAATCTGTAGTTCATATCAGTAAATACTAGAATAATCATAATTCTGTGAACTTTTTTGAAACTATAATTTATTACTAACTTTAGTACACGTTAGTGCTCTGTAATAGCACTAAGAATGGTCTATTAAGTATATTTACTAAAACATTGAACAGTTACATATTTCTGTAATAAGTTTTATTGAACACTTATTTAATTAACTATGAAGGTTATGAGAGATCAAGACAAACTTCCATCCTCTACTTAGGGAATAAAGACTTTATAACACAAACAAAAATATTTTAAACAAGGCAATATATTTTAAATTTCTACTGTGTATATTGTGCAAAAGTGACTACCTACCTTCTCCAAAATTCTCATAGACAAGAGAATGCTATAGTCCCTCTATGCTATAGTCCCCAACAGATCCTCCCATTGCTATCTGCCCATCTAAATTTTTCCAATGCTTGTTAATACTCTATGTTACTCTAAACAGATAATCTATCATCCCTTTTTTTTTTTTTTACTAAATGATTTATTTGTCTTCATGGAAACTTGGCTTTGTCCTTAAAACCATTTTGCATTCTCTTCTATAGATGCTGTTTAGATATTGGTATCATTGTTTCCCAAAGTATTATCCCTTCATCTTTCTAAAACAGAATAAATTAAAGAAAAAGGAGGAGAATGAGATACAGAGAAACAGAGACATAGAGAGACAGAGTCAAAATAACTAGTGAAAGTAGGTAGAATTTAATTCCATCATAATTTGTGATGGCTTCTAAATCCCCCAGATAATTCATCTGGCCTCCTAGAATTATATTTCTTTAACCTACTCAACTTTGTTTTTTCCACACTTTTCTAGGACCATGAACATAACCTTTCCCTCATCAGAAGAGCACTGTACCATCATTGTCATTCTACTATAGGAAAAAAATCTTATAGCTGCCATAAATCCAATCATCATAATTAATTATCTGTTCAAATACTCTGCTGGATAAGTACGTAAACTGCTTATTGAAGCTAATATAACTTTGTTTCATAGTCTTTATCCTTTTTTAATTTCTAAAATAATTTTTTTTTAAGATTGACAAAGAAGTAAAGAATGACAAAGAGCACCCATTATACCAATAACCATAACACATAACCATAATGTTTGGACTCTCTTGTGCAGTTTTCCCCTATTGAACCTCATCACTGACCCGTCTGCCAGAGTAAACATTACCTAAGTACAAAGTTTTATCATTTCCATGGGTTTATATGTACTTTAATTCAATTTATATATAGTCTAAGACTTATGCATGTTTTTAAATGCTATCTAAATATCATAATGAATATATTTTCTTTTTTTAATATTTTATTTATTTATTTGACAGAGAAAGAGAGAGAGCACAAGCATGGGGAGCAACAGAGGGAAAGGGAGAAGCAGGCTTCCCATGGAGCAGGGAGCCTGACTCCATGGGGCTCAATCCCAGGATCCTGGGATCATGACCTGAGCCAAAGACAGACGTTTAACCGACTGAGCCACCCAGGTACACCATGAATATATTTTCTGAAATTATATGCCATTTATTTGATTTATGTTGATCTTTTTTCCTCCAGCTTTATTGTAGTTAACTGACAAAAAGTTGTATATATTTAAGGTGTACAATATGATGATTTGAT
Organism: Phoca vitulina; assembly: GCF_004348235.1. Classification (NCBI taxonomy): domain Eukaryota; kingdom Metazoa; phylum Chordata; class Mammalia; order Carnivora; family Phocidae; genus Phoca; species Phoca vitulina. The sequence continues at coordinate 14,251,917 of NW_022589737.1, forward strand.
ATACATACACCTTGTGAAATGATTACCACAATTAAGCTAATTATCACATCCATGATCTCACATAGTCACCATTAAAAACATTTAAGATCTACTCTCAGCAACTTTCAAATCTACAATATTGTATTATTAACTGTTATCACAATGCTGTATATTATATCCCCAGAACTTATTCATCTTATAAGTGAAAGTTTATGCCATTGACAAACATTTTCCCATTTCTACCAACCCCCCTCCCTGGCAACCACCATTCTACTGTGAGTTTGACTTTTTTAGATTCTACATATGAGTGATACCATACAGTATACACCTTTCTGTGTTTGGCTTATCTTCCTTACTTAGCATAATGTCTTCCAGGTTTATCCATGTTGTCATAAATTGAAGGATTTCTTTTCTTTTATCGCTGAATTATATTCTATTATATACTTATACCAATAATTATAATACATAATATATAATATTATAAAATGAATAATATATTACATGTATAAATACATATGTATATGTGTGTGTAATATTTTCTTTGTCTATTCATCCATCGATAGACACTTAGGTTGTTTCAATGTCTTAGTTATAGTGAACAATGCTGCAATGAAGTTGGGAGGGCATTTATGTCTTTAAGATACTGATTTCATTTTTTTGATACATACCCAGAAATGGGATTGCTGGATCATATGATAGTTCTATTTTTAATTTTTTTGAGGAAACTTAATACTGTTTTTTTATAGTGGCTATACCAATGCTTACTGACAAGGTGCAAAGAGTCTCTTTTTCTCCACATCTGTGTTAACATTTGATATATATATATATATATATATATATATATATATATATATGAAATATATATATTTCACTTGATTTTTATTACTATGTAGTATTATACTTATCAATATTGTAGTTTATTGAGTCAATTTCTTGTTGATGGACTTTTATGTTGTTCCTATTTTTGATATGTGTTGTTACATATATGTATAAATGTAAGGTATTATTTAAAATAGATCCCCATGTTTAGAACTCCGTGGCATTTAATATGAGCATGTTTAACTTTATTAAATATAGTCCAATTTTTCCTCAGAAAAATGAAGTTTATAAAGTATATACCTTTTGTTTTGTTTTACTGCTCTATTCTCAACACCTAAAGTAGTGTCTGACAAAAAATAATTGCTTCATGAATTGACCATAAATGGTGATTGTCAGATCTACCCTGGCCATTTCCTTGAATTAGGGCAGAAGTATAAATAAAGGCTGACATTTCATATGTCTCAATATTCAAAAGTTATAATTAAGTTAATGAACCATTACATAAAATAAGCTCTATTCTTTTATCTTGACAGATATATTTTTTAAGTGACCTGAATGGCCAGATCCTCTTTAGGTACATGGCAACTGGAAGTGGCTACTTCCAGAGGAAGAAAATTCTCTGCCCCAACTCCAGGTCAATATCTTGTCCTACTTACCTTATCAACTTGGTTTGTATATTGCAGCCTTTCCCACACATATACAGACTCCCTAGTCCACAAATGCAAGCTCTTTCAATAGTCTCTGAAACATTTGCCTTTTAAGCATTTTCAGAATAAGAGATGCACAAATCAAGGGTGTGATTTGCCCTTGTGAGGTTAGACCAAGAAGGGAGGTGAGCAGAGGATTTGGAAGTAGTCTGGGAACTTTTTGGTAGGGGAGTCAGGGGTCTCAATTTCCAGGGATTTTTGTTTAGCAGAGGAGGTTGTGAGTTTTTGGTGGGTACATTTTTGCTTTATCTTACAAGAAAGCCTTTGGCGAGAGGAGGGCCAGAGCAGGTGCCCTTTTATGGATTATTGTTTGAACATCTGTGATAAACAGCCATTTTAAAAACAGTTTCCAGTCTGTTTCATTTTTCTTATAGCATATAAAAATTACTTGCTGGAAAAAGTGGGTTGAAAAAGAGAAACTTAAAAATTATAAGCAGAATCTTTTATTATAAAATTCTACAAAGAGAAAATTACACTTTAAAAAATACAGTCAATACTATGTAACAGAAAACTGTAAATACTGTTTTTTGAAAGAGCGCAAGCACACATAGGCAATTAATGGAGGGAATCACTATAATACTTGAAACATTTAATTGTTCTGCAATGTTAATTGAATGCAAATTATAACTGAAACAATGATTTATCATATTAAATGAATATGCACACTTTGAGCAAACACTGTGTGTCAACGTTTAAAGTGGTTTAATGTAATGATGAGTTTGCTTTTTGTACATTAACTTATCTAATCTTGGGTAGATTGATGACAGTGGTATTCAGAAGAGATAATGTATATCTAAACTGTTTCTATGTTTTGTTTTACTGGCATTCAATGAGAAAAAATCATTCTCACATATGTATGTTGATGAGATTGGAAGAAGAGATTTAATGTAATTTACTCACAAAAAAAGAAAATGATGCTGTATTTTCAAAATTAATATTCAATCCTTCATCAGTAGCCACTTCCAGTTACTTAATTTGTAAATTGTATTTAAATGTTTATCTTTCCAGTGAAAGAAATGGATATTGGATCTATAAATTTTCTACATGTTTTCTTTTAATGCATATGCAATTTAAATTTTCAAATTGTATGATTTCATATTAATGGAAAATATAATTTTTAATATTTTATCAAATTTATAAGGTGTTCATTGAGAACTTTCATAGATCATCACCTACCTTTTTGATAATAATTGCTAAAAATTATGGAGCATATAGTGACAATCTAGAGAAAATCTTTTTTTCTAACTTTGGGGTCCTTTTAAATCTTATCTGTCGTTAAAAAATAAATTCTGTTCCTTACTTATATGGAAGTATAAGAATCATTAAAAATACAAAAGACAATGAAGCAAATCTGCATGTCTGGTTCATATCATTAAAACATTAAGAACAGTCTGGTTTCTTATTCTGCATAAAGTCAATTGTGTAAACTTTTCATAGTTCAAAATTTTCAACATAATTTATCTTCTAAATAGCCACCAGTACACTGTATGTACCTCTACAAGTGTGTATGATTAACTCTCACATAATAAAAGAAAAATTAAAATGTATTAGCTTGAAACAATTCACAAGTATTACTATGTTACTAAACACTATTCTCTTGCTTCTTCTTTTTTCATTTTCCTTTTTCTTTTCTCTCTCTCTCTTTTTTTTAAGGAAGGCAGAGAAATGGAGCAGACGTGAGGAGCAAAGCTTTCCCCAGGAAAAAAACGACTGATTTATATTCCAGTAACTGCACTATCAGTACATAGTTTTACAAAAAACATAAAGCCTAAAGACTTCTTACACACATTGGTACTGCAGTTGATAAAACAACATTATATATATTAAACATTGCAAAATGTCTACTTTAATTGACTAATAAGCAGCAGACATGTGCTCTTCACTACATAGTTTTAACAAGTCCTAACTTAGTCTATCCTTAGGATGTTACAGCAACGTCAAATTGCTATAAAATGTTTAAACACTGTTCTCAACATTAGGTTATTAAATTGGCAAAAGATAGGGTAGTCCTAGACTTTAAAAATATATCTTGATTTTTTATTTCCTTTTATTTAATGATACATAATTTTCATATACTAAATGTCTTTTTCATGTGTACCTTTTGATGTCTGTTAGTATATGTGAACAATGCAAAGTTTTATATAGTTCAGACTAGTTACCTTGGTCATCAAGACAGAAACAGCAATGTGTCAGCATTAAGAGTTTCATGGAAGTGATACCTGTTCATTATTGAGTAGCAATGAAAAATACTTTCCTAATTTTATTTTTTTCAGTGAGTTGATCTACAACATATTGGTTATATTTTTTAATACATTAAGATATAGGTGTCACTGTAAACTGGTATTTGAACTTCCTTCTTTGCCGCCCTTTCTCTCAATAATATTAAGAAAACATTTCTGATACAATATTTGACTAATGTTAGCAATTTATTATATAGATATTGATATAAATATTTAATCACAACAAGTGGAAGTAATGCTTTTAAGAAACCACAAATCACTGAGGTTTTATGTCAAATATTAAACATCTGTTGAATGTTTTTTAAAAGAGATTTACTGAGATACAATTCAAATGCCATATGATTACATTTAACATGTACAGTAAGTAGATTTTTAGTATATTCTAAGTTGTATAACCATCACAACAATATAATTTTAGAAAATTGTTCTTACTCCAAATAGAAGTCCTTTTTCCTTTAGTAGCCTTATAACATTCATTCTTTCTCCCTATGTCATAAGTCAAAACTAATTTACTTTATGTCATGACAGATGTGCCTATTCTGGACCTTTCATATAAATAGAATCATAAAATATGCAGCATATTGTGACTGACTTCTTTTGCTTAGCATAATATTTTCAAGATTTATCCATGTTGTATTTACTAATGATTTTTATATCTATACCATATGAAGATACCATATTCTGCTTATCCAATCATCAGTTGAGGAAAATTTGGTTTGTTTTCCCCTTTTTATTCTTGTGAATAATCCTGCTATGAACATTAGTGTACACATTGTTGCATGGCCATTGGATATTATTTCTTATGAGTATATATCTAGGAGTAGAATTCCTGGGTGACATGTATTTATATTTTGAGGAAGTCTCAACCTCTTTTCTAAAGTGTTTGCAGCATTTTACATCCCCATCAGCAGTGCATGAGTATTCTAAATTTTCTATACTCCAAAAAAAAAAAAAAGTTATTGTTTTTTAATTATAGACATCCTAGTGGGTGTGACGGAGTGTCTCATTATGACTTTAATTTATATTTTCCTAATCAGTAGTGAGATTGATCATATTTTCACTTTACTGGCCATTCATATATCTTCTTTGGACAATATAAAAAAAGACATTTGTTTCCCTTGCCCACTTTTTATTTGGGTTCTTTGAATACTATTGAATTGCAAGAATCCTTTATAAATTGTACATACAAGTCCCTTGTATATATATTACGTATATTTCATTTCTTTACTTTGGTTGGCTTTTCACTTAATAGTGCTCCTTAAACCTGATACATTTTTTTTTCTATTTAATTGTAAAATTGCGTATGTTTTGTTTTAAATTAAGTTCAATTAATTAACATATAGTGTATTATTAGTTTCAGAGGTAGAGTTTAGTGATTCATCAGTCCTATATAATACACAGTGCTCATTATATCATGTGCCCTCCTTTTTTTTTAAATTTTTTATTTATTTGACAGACAGAGGGCACAAGCAGTCAGAGGGCATGCAGAAGGAGAGAGAGAAGCAGGCTCCCTGCTGAGCAGAGAGCCAGACATTGGGCTCAATCGAGGACCCTGGGATCATGACATGAGTGGAAGGCAGATGCTTAAATGACTGAGCAACCCAGGCACTAAGCAAGGTGTATTAAGTGATAGTAAAGTGATAGTACAAAGCTCCCAAGGAGGGAGGGCCCTCATGTGCCCTCCTTAATGTCCATCACCCAGTTACCCCATCCTCCACCTCCCACCCCTCCAGCAACTCTCAGGTTGTTTCCTATGATTAAGAGTCTCTTATGGTTTGTCTCCCTCTCAGATTTAGTCTTCTTTTATTTTTCCCTCCCCTCCCCTATGATCCTCTGTTTTGTTTCTTAAATTTCACATATGAGTGAGATCATATGATAATTGTCATTATCTGATTGACTTATTTCGCTTAGCATAACATGCTCTAATTCCATCCATGTCATTGCAAATGGCAAGATTTCATTTTTAAATGGCTGAGTAGTACACACACACACCACAACTTCCTTTTTTTAATTTATTTTTTATTATGTTTAGTTAGCCACTGTATAGTATATAATTAGTCCTTGCTGCAGTATTCAGTGATTCATTAGTTAAGTATAACACCCAGTGCTGATCACAGCTTGTGCCCTCCTCAATACCCATCACCCTGTTACCCTATCCCCCCACCCACCTCCCCTCTGAAACCCCCAGATTGTTTCTCAGGGTCCATAGTTTCTCATGGTTCATCTCCTTCCCTGATTTCTCCCCCTTTGGATTTCCCTCCCTTCCCCTATGGTTTTCTGTGCTATTGCTTATGTTCCACATATGAGTGAAACCATATGATAATTGTCTTTCTCTGTTTGACTTACTTCACTTAACATAATCCCCTCCAGTACCATCCATGTCAATACAAATGGTGAGTATTCATCCTTTCTGATGGCTGAATAATATTCCATCGTGTATATGTACCACATCTTTAGCCATTCATCTGTTGAAAGACATTTCGGGTCTTTCCACAGTTTGGCTACTGTGAACATTGCTGCTATGAACACTGGGGTGCCCCTTCTTTTCACTACTTCTGTATCTTTGGGGTAAATACCCAGTAGTGCAATTGCTGGGTCGTAGGGTAGCTCTTTTCTTAACATCTTAAGGAACCTCCATACTCTTTTCCAGAGTGGCTATACAAGCTTGCATTCCCACCAACAGTGTAAGAGGGTTCCCCTTTCTCCACATCCTCCCCAACATTTGTTGTTTCCTGTTTTGTTAATTTTTGCCATTCTAACTGGTGTAAGATGGTATCTCATTGTGGTTTTGATTTGTATTTCCCTGATGGCTACTGACGTGGAACATTTTTTCATGTGTCTGTTACCCATTTGTATGTATTTTTTAGAGAAGTGTCTGTTCATGTCTTCTGCCCATTTTTTGACTGGGTTATTAGTTTTTTTTGAGTGTTGAGTTTGAGAAGTTCTTTACAAATCTTGGATATCAGCCCTTTATCTATAATGTCATCTGTAAATATCTTCTCCCATTCCATGGGCTACCTCCTAGTTTTGTTGACTGTTTCCTTTGCTGTGCAGAAGCTTTTTATCTTTATGAAGTTCCAAAAGTTCATTTTTGCTTTTGTTTCCCTTGCCTTTGGAGACGTGTTTTGAAAGAAGTTAATGTGGCCAATGTCAAAGAGGTTACTCCCTGTGTTCTTCTCTAAGATTTTGATGGATTCTTGTCTTACATTGAGGTCTTTTGTCCATTTTGAGATTATTTTTGTGTATGGTGTAAGGGAATGGTCCAGTTTCATTCTAGGTAGCTGTCCAATTTTCCCAGCACCACTTATTGAAGAGACTGTCTTTTTTCCACTGGATATTTTTTTCCAGATTTGTCAAAGATTAGTTGACCATAGAGTTTAGGGTCCATTTCTGGAGTATCTACTCTGTTCCACTGGTCTATGTGGTTTTTGTGCCAATACCATGCTGTCTTGGTGATCACAGCTTTGTAATATAGCTTGAAGTCAGGCAACATGATGACCCCAGCTTTGTTTTTCTTTTTCATCCTTCCCTTGGCGATTAAGGGTCTTTTCTGGTTCCATAAAATTTTAGGATTTTTTTTCTTCCAGCTCTTTGAAAAATGCCAGTGGTATTTTAATAGGGATGGCACTGAAAGTATAAATAGCTCTGGGGAGGATAGACATTTTAACAATGTTTATTCTTCCAATCCATGAGCATGGAATATTTTTCCATCTTTTTGTGTCTTTCTCAGTTTCTTTCATAAGTGTTCTGTAGTTTCTAGAGTATAGATCATTTACTTCTTTAGTTGGCGTATTCCTAGGTATCTTATGGTTTTTGTTGCTATTGTGAATGGAATTGATTCCTTAGTTTCTCTTTCTACAGTTACCTTGTTAGTGTATAGAAAAGCAACTGATTTCTGAGCATTGATTTTGTATCCTGCCACATTGTTGAATTGCTGTATGAGTTCTAGGAATTTGAGGGTGGAGTCTTTTCAGTTTTCCACATAAAGTATCATGTCATCTGTGAAGAGGAAGAATTTGACTTCTTCTTTGCCAATTTGGATGCCTTTTATTACTTTTTGTGGTCTGATTGCTGAGGCTAGGACTTCTAGTACTATCTTTTTTTTTTTTT